>NC_140592.1:1123573299-1124156138 GCF_964204655.1 Triturus cristatus
TGATCACATGTTACCAATGGGTGACAGTCTCCACATCCATGTGGTATATGCATCAACCTTAATGGGGTGTGTGTCTAAGAGACGTACATGTAGGGCCGGCAGGAACAACAGTGGCCACTACCTGTGGGACTTACGCTTGCCTTGTGGTGTGTACGTGCTACGCCATGTCCATTGCTGTGTTGATGTGGGAATACAGGGAACCTGGTTTTCTGCATGGCAAAGATATGTGATGCCTGGGAGACATGAGGCCTCAATTGTCACTGGGGTGTGTTTTTTTAATGTTGCAGCAGCACATAGGTTGGGTGACACAGCCAGATGATTGGCCCATTGCACTACATGGCACTCTTGTGGACATGTGGAATTGAGATGTGAGGTGGTGGTCTTGTAGGTGACATATGTGTCCATGACCAACAGCACACACCTCAGTACATTGTGTAATGTCATGAACTAGCATGTGATAGTGATCGTGGTCATGGCCACATGGGTGGATGTACTGACAATCTTCCTTTGTGCATCTCTGTACTGCAGGGCACCAGCTGTCCATCGTCCGTTCCCAGACCTTGCAACCATGCAGGAACATGACTGCATCAGACGGTACCGCTTCACCAGGCCACTGATTGAGGAGTTGGCGGAGCAGTTGGCGCCACATCTGCTACCTGACCGGACATACCCTACAGCACTGACCCCAGAGGTGAAGGTGATGGCAGCCCTGCACTTCTTTGCTACCGGTACCTTCCAGTACACTGTGGCTACTGCTGATGGTATGTCGCAAACGATGTTTAGTCGGGTGCTACTCGATGTCTTGGAGGGGATGTTGCAATTCCTCGACCTGTATATCAAGTTCCCGAGCCAAGATGAACTCCGTGAAATTAAGGATGCCTTTTATACACTGGGGAGGATGCCAAACGTCATTGGATCTATTGATGGGACACATGTTGCCCTGATACCACTACAGGCACATGAGCAGGCATAACGGAACAGGAAGCACTACCATTCGATCAATGCTCTGGTGGTCTGTCTTGCTGACATGTTGATCACACATGTGTGTCACGGTTCCCTGGTTCGGCGCACGATGCCTACATTATGACGAGTAGTCGCATTGCAACGCTGATGTCAAGGATGCCAGCTCAGCGTGCCTGGCTTGTCGGTGTGTACTGACTGTTTCTCATTGTGTGTGTTTATCAGTGTTGTATTCCGCACTCCTACAAAACTCAGCTACTTGTTCATTTTTGTGTGTGTAGGTGACTCTGGATACCCCAACATGCTGTGGTTGCTGACACCCCTCAGGAACCCTGTGACACCAGCCGAGCTGCGCTACAATGAGGCACATGGTCGGAGCAGGAGGGTGATTGAGCGGACATTCGGCCTCCTGAAATGCCGCTTTCACTGCCTGGACAAGATGGGAGGGGCCCTCCCAGGACAAGATGGGAGGGGCCCTCCCATATGAGCCTGCAAAGGTGTACAAACTAATACTGGTCTGCTGCATGCTACACAACATGGCGGTGCGGAAGGAGGTGCCTCTCATCCAGGATGACGATGACCAACGTCCGGCACCTGTGGAGGACTCCGGCCTTGGCCAAGATGCCAGTGATGATGAAGATGATGGTGACGTCCGCTCCCAGCTCATCAACAACTTCTTCACCTGAATGTGAGTTTCCAGGGTTGTTATGTGAATGTACGGAGGTAGCCTGGAATGTGTTGAGCCAGCTCTGAGGCTGTCTGAGTGTGTTTGTGTGCCACTTGACTGGATGTGTGCTGTGATGTGCCCATTCAGGTGGTGTGTACTCCACAATAGGGTATTACTGCTAACTAGTGTTTGTGTAGGTGTTTTGCAACTTGCTGTGTGCATGTGTATTGCATTTCTCTCCTGTTCTTCTGTGCTTTTGACTGTATCTTGTCTGTCCTTCCCAGGGTACTTTGCCTGTTGTGTGGTCAACAATGACCCCCAACACCCAGAAGCCAACACCAGTGTGAAAGTTGACAATTCCCATCAACTGATGTACCACACATCCCTGGACTTCCATTCTCCAACACATTGTGAGCGTGTGTCCACTGTTACGTAGAATTACAGTGCAACTAGTGTGGAATAAATGTGTTGCTGATGTGTAATGAACCTGTGCTATGCTTTGTTATGTGCGTTGTCTGTCTTCCCACATTTGACTGACATCTGCTTACCTCACCTGTGGACTTGTTACCACTGACTGTGCTTGGTGTTGTGTCTGTGCATGCCAATGTGTTAGAGGTCAACATCATTGTGTGTGATGAGTAACATGGCCATGGTGAGTATGTTTTGTGTAGCCATAGTGGTGTGTCTCCCTCACATGTGTCACATCCCCATGACTCACCTTACGTTGGTCACATTGTTGCAGTATTTGACATGCACTGTGTTGTGTAGCAGATCGACATTTCCCTGAACATGACAAGTTGGAATCACAACAGAGGCAAGTATGGTGTACTGGCGAGTTTATTTACAAACATGTGTGAGTTAAGTGCCCCGGATGGCGGGTGCTGTACAGTGGTTTGGGAATCCAAAGTTCACATTGGAGTTGGAAGTGCTGGTAGATGAAATGTCCAGAGTAAAGTCCACAGTCGTCTGCTACATTGGCCCAACATGAACCCTCCATGTACTGTGGGCGAGTTGTGTGCGATTGGACAAGGTGAACGGGTTGAGCTCAAAGAACATTGTCCAAAACAGGTTTGGAAGCCCTGGGGGATGTGCTGGGACATCTGCCTCTCACATGTCCTTCTTCGGACGACCCCTCTTCTTCCGGGGGGGGATCCTCATGTGCAGGCCTCTGCGGTGCAGGGGACTCTCTGCCAGAGTCATCCTCCCTCCCTGTGGCGCTGGCAGATGGTGTTGCGACAGATGTTGTGGGCACACAGGGGGGTGTGGACAGGTTGGTGTTGATCTGGCGGAGGTATTGTAGTATGTCCCGATGCACCGCAGTGATGTCATCCCACTTGGCCTCTATGCGGGCATGGTGGGTGACCTGCTCGTGTTGCATGTCTTTGAGGATCCCCACTACCTGGCCAAATCCTCCGGTGCTATCCTGGTAGGCATCTAAGATGCATGGCAATTCGGGGTCATCATGCAGTCCAGACCCCTCTGCAAGGTGTGCCCTGTGCATCCCACCCCTCCCAGCACCCCTCTCCACACGGGCAGGACCAGCGGCGGTACGCACAGGTGACACTGGGACCCCTTGGGTGGTGTTGCTGATGGTGTTGGCTGTAGCTTACAGGGGGTCCTGTGTCCTTGTGCTGTGGGTGTTGATTGTCCTTGGTCTGTCCGTGTTGGCGGGGGTGCCCTGTCGGTGTCCAGATGCTGGAGGCGTGGTTACTGAGGGGGCAGATGTTGCTGCTGCTGGTGCTGCATGATGGCTCACACCGGAGGGGCCGGGTTGGTTGTCGTCATCCGAAGAGGACAGTGAGAGAGTCAGACCAGAGAGCTCAGTGTCCTCCAGAGTCTGGGACTGGGTATCCTTGTCATTTGGTGCTGGGTGCCCAGCACCACCTGTGTTTGGAACAGACACACAATGGGATTTATATTTCTACATGCATCGTTGGTTCACAAACATGACATTTTCTACTTTTCAAACAGATGCCTGCCTGTACACTGCTTTTTCCCAGATTGTCACAGACAGAGTTTGATATTGTTGTTGGCCATTTCCCAGCATGGCCTTGTGCTCCCCACAACAGAGCCCAGTGTCAGACATCTTGTCAGTCCCTTCCCACTCCCTGTGAGGCGAGTATGTTTCAGTTTGATCTTGCTGGGACATTTGGGTGGGTGTAGGTTGTCTGTGACTGCGACTCCATCATACTCTTGGCTACACCCCCCTTCCCAGCATGCCCATGCTTCCTCCCTCTTGACTCTGCTTCCCTGTGAGGAGGTGTGACAGCAATGGCAAGATGGCTGACTGTGAAATCCTGGTGTTTGTTTGTCTACAAGTCCCAAGTGAGCCCCTGTGCTTCACACAGCAGCACCCAGTACGGGATATCTTTTGCTGATATTTCAATGAGGTGTGTGTCAATGCATTGTACCCGGTGAGTTGTGTGGAGTTTGTGTTGAGGGAGGGGGGTGTCTCCCCAGGCTGAGTAGTCTGGTCAGGGCTGTCAGTTCTCCTTCCCATCATGAAACGTGCTTCCATTGTAGGGCGTGCAAGTTGTCTTTCAGGATGTCAGTCAGTGGTGTCCTGCTTGTGATTTGCACACAAGCCCTAGCTGGGCCTTGTGATCCCCACAGCAGGAGCCAGTGTCAGCCATCTTGTCAGTCATTTCCCACTCCCTGTGATGTGGGTATGTTTCTGAGAGGTCTTGATGGGCCAATGAGGAGGGGGAGCATTATCTGTGACTACAGGCCCCATCATGCTTTTGGCTACCCTCACTTCACCTGCATCCCCACTATTCCTTCCTGACAGTCAGCTGCACTGTGAGGTGGTGTGTTTGTGGTGGCAAACTGTCTGGCAGTGTCTATTTGGCTTAGTTCCACTTGCTTGCTCTATTTGTTTGTAGGTTGGTGCATGTCATGACACAGTCCCCAGTCACTATGAGATGGCAGCTATTGTGTTTATCTGACTGGCATACCTATCTTGGGTTGATTATCTATTGGTTAGTGTAGCTTTGCTTGCGGTGCATGGTTTCACTGTCCCCTTGCCACACAATCTTGGGTATGTTGTTTGTGTACTCACCAGGCTCTGGGATGTGAGTTAGGCAATGGACGCTCTCTGGTGGCAGGATGTCCCGCACATTCTCCTCCCAGGTCCTGAAGTTGACATGTTTTGCATTAGGGCCACCGCCAGTGCGCTGACTCAAGGCGTGATCTTTCTCGATGAGTTCCTTGACCCTCCTGCGCACGTCATACCACTGGTTCTGGATATCGTCCTTTGTGTACAACGTTGGTGCTTGTGCGTTCACCTTGTCCACAATCCTCGCCCACATCTTGGTTTTCTGTGAGATGGGGGTCCTTTGAACCAATGTACCAAACAAATGTGGCTCTACTCTGATGATCTCGTCTACCAGCACTTCTAACTCACTATCTGTGAACTTTGGATTCTTCTTTGGAGGCATGGTGATGGGTGGTGGTGGTGGGGGATGTGTGTGTGAGGGTGCAAGTGATGTTGGGTTGGTGTTGGTTTTGCTGTGTGTATGTGTGTGTGCTTTTGTATGAGGTGCTGATGGTGTGTGAGTTGTGTGATGGGTGAGTTGTGAGTGTATCTGTGGTTGCTGTGTACTGGTGTTTGCTGCTGGCTGTGTCTCCTGTTCGCAAGGGATGATGCTAGTGATTGTAGTCCTTTATATAGTTGGAGTTGTGGGTGTGTCTTTGTCCCATGTTTTTTTTTTGTGGTATTTATTGGCTTAGTCATTGCTTGTTTGGTCCTTTTTTTGTCTTTTTTCCTTTGTGTTTTGTAGGCATGAAGGAGACGTTCATGTGACGGAAAAGGACGCTGCTGTTGTGTCGTGCGGGCTTCTCTGCCTCGTTCACGCTGCCTGTCTTCTGTGTTTGGTACGCATCGTTCGCGGCGGTCTCTATTACTTGTGTGCCCGGTTGTCTGTGCTTGTCGGTCGTGTGGCTTGGTCTCCGTGCGAGTCGGTCTGGTTTTACACGCATTGCGTCGTACTGCACTAATCGTACATCGCGGGTACGGGTCGGTCGGGTTCATTCCGGGTTCGTGTCCATCGGTGAAAATCGCGTCGGTTTTCTGGCCGGATCACTATGTTCCCTCCGGCTCGGTCGTACGGCTTGTATTCCATAAGTGTCGGTTGTAATTCACTCACGTTGCATCGTACTGCACGGGTCGTATGGTGCTGGTCCGTGTCGGTCCGTATTCGGTCCGGGTCCGTGTCAGTCGGTTCGTTTTGCGGCCGGAATCGGAATCGGCCCCTTTATGTAAACATATACTTCTATACACACATATGATGGGTAAACAATATGTTTGTAAACAATATTTTTTATACAAATTATTAACAATTCAATTCCAAAACATTAAATAAATTACTAAACAAACAAAATAAAAGAAAGTCATTTACAAAAAAAATAATACAAATTTAGAAACAAAATAAAAACAGAAACTAGTGCTATAAAATGTAAATTGTAAGCAAATATTAGCAATATATATATATATATTCACTGAAAAAACCATAGGTTTAGGGGCGTTATAGTTAGGAATTGGCATTTAAAAAACCTTAGAAATTCACTGAAAAAACCATAGGTTTCAGGGGCGTTATAGTTAGCTGGACATTTCCCTCATACAAAACCCTAGAAATTCCCCGGTTATAGATAGTTCAGCTAACTATAACTCGCGCCCCAGCAATGCACTGCTGATGACGTCACATATTACATCACTCATGACATGGTCAGTGACATCACTGATGACATCACTGATGACATCTGAAATGACATCACTGATGACATCACTGATGACGTCATCCATGTGATAAATTAGTGCATCTTCTCACACCCTTTGAGGGGTGTTTTAAGTTGGGGGATTAAGTTCCCTTGAATCCTGAGGTCCCCTGGCGGCCAACTAGCCCACCAGGTACCTCCAGTATGCGCCAGGGAGCTGCCTTGCAGAGAGGTCGTCAGAAGCCACACCCCTTTTTACAACACTGCAACGCAGCTCTGTGGTGCTTAGTGGAGGTACCTGGTGGGCTATTTGTCCCCTAGGGGACCTCTGGATTGAAGAGGAATGAATTCCCCAACTTAAAACGCGCCACAGGGCGTGTTTGCACAGTATCACCTCAAGCCCCGCCCCCTACCTTCACCACTGTGCAAACACGCCCCGAGGCACGTTTTAAGTTGGGAGATTAAGTCCCCTTGAATCCTGAGGTCTCCTGGCGGCCAACTGGCCCACCAGGTACCTCCAGTAAGCGCCAGGGAGCTGCGTTGCAGAGATGTGTAAAAAGGGGCGTGGCCTCATTACACCTCTCTGCAACGCAGCCCCCTGGCGCATACTGGAGGTTCCTGGTGGGCTAGTTGGCCCCCAGGGACCCCCAGTATTGAAGGGGAATCTGTTCCCCCTCTGCAAACATGCCAGGGGGCGCGTTTGCAGAGTGTTGTAAGGAGGGGGCATGGCCTCCGGCCCGATCCTTTTTATTTTTCCCCCTCTGTTTTTTAGAAGGGGGGCTGTGTAGCCCCCCTTCTTTTTCTTTTTTTTGGCCCTGGGGACCCCATCCCCCAGGACCTGCCCCCAATTTTATTTATTTTTTTAAACGGGAAGGGGGCCGCGCGGCCCCCCTCCCTAGGCCATAATTTGCCCCGGGGACCCCATCACCCAGGGCATGGCCCTTTTAAAAAAAAAATTATTAATTATGGAGGGGGGCTGCGTAGCCCCCCTCCCGGGCCACTTATGGCCCCGGGGACCCTATCCCCCAGGTCCTGGCCTCCGCTGGGGGCCGTGGGGGGTCCCCAATCCCCCCCACAGCCCCGCCGGCATTGCTTTTCCACATGGGGAACAGCTAACATGCTGTGCGCTGGGGAGGTGGCAGTCCCCGGGGAGTGTGGGGGGCTTGAACCCCCCCCGCCCCCCACACATTTTTTTTTTTTTTTTTTTTAAAAGCCCCAGGGCGTGGCGGTCCCGTGGGGCTGCGGGGGGGCCATGAGCCCCCCGCATACATTAACATAAGCCCCGGGGGCTGGTGGTCCCCGGGGCTGGGGGGGCCCCTCTGGGCCCCCCATTATAAAACCATATTGCCCCCGGGACTTGACCCCCCACGGGGGCTAAATCTAAACGAAGCGCGGGAGTCCGCGCTTCGTTTTTTTTTTCGTTAGCGGGATGCGCGAACTCTACGCGCATCCCGCGATTTAAAAAAAATAATAATTTTTGCCTTGTGGGTCCTTGTGGGACCCCCTGAGCAGGCCTAGGGGGTCAGGGTGTTTCTACCCTGCCCCCTTGTTGCGTTTTGCATCTTTGTTTTTGTGCTTTCTTGAGCCTCGGTTCTACCGAGGCACAAGATGGCTGCCAACACTTCCTGATTCAGAGTGTTGGCAGCCAATTAGCATTCAGCTTGTGCTTTGGAGGGTTCGGGGAGGGTGCGTGGAAGATCCGCGGATCCTCCGCGGCCATAGATATCACTAACTTTTTTACCTTAATTTTTTCAGGAACTACGGAACGGATTCACACCATATATGCAAAAGGCACGAGTCCGAACTGAGGACTACCTCTTTGCCAAATTTGGTGTCATTCCGTTCAGCGGTTCGGGCCGTAGCTGCGACAACAGATCCTACGGGAAATTGTATGGGGAAAACGCGTTTTGGGACCCCCTTTTTTCTCGGCACCCGCTTGACGGATCACCGCGAAACTTTCAGGGTAGGAGCGGAGCTGGCCAAAAGTTTGGAAAATTTGGCGAGGATTCATCAACCGGCGCCAAAGTTATTCCCAATAGAATGTTGCGGATTTCCTATGGAAAATAGGTCCGCCAGTAGATAATATATATATACATCTAAAATTTGTTTCCTATTGAAATTTTATAGCAACCAAATTAGGAAATGTATTAAAATCTGGGAATTCATAATATATTCCCATTCCAGCTTATGCAAACAGCAGAGAAATTGTAGGACTTTGAAGGGGTTAAATATATTATTTGCTCTCCAAACAGTGCAACAGTAAGTAAAGTGTTGGACTTTGGAAGGGTTACATTTACTGTCTATGGGTGTGCAGACAGAACATGGAGTAAAAAATATTGAGTTGCAAAAATATCGAGTAACTAACATCGACAGCAAGAATATCATGGTCAAGAATATCGACTTAAGATAAGTATTATCGATTTTAAAAATATAAAAGAGTTTAATATTGTTTGCAAAAATATAGTTGTTAAAAATATTGTTTTTTAAATTAATATTATGTATTTTAGTATATATTTTATATGTATGCGATGTATGTTTTTTTGCATAGGAATTGTTTGTATTATTAATATATGTGCTTCATTTTTAGTAGTTATTAGCGTTTTTAATTCGAAGTTTGCGCTTTTAGTTCCAAAGGGGGTTATGGGTTTATAGGGGAATAAGGTGGGAAGTAATTTAATAATATTGAATTAATTGATTATTTTTTATTTAGTGATATTTGTTTAATTGAGATTTTATAGTTTTAAATGTGTGAAGTAATTTATTATTAATTATTGATGATTCGTTGTTAATTAATTGGTAATTAATTATGGTAATTGTGTAAATAATTTTAGGTGTGTGTTGTGGTGTTTATAGGTGTAAAGGGTAGGGAGTAATTTATTTTTAATTTATGAATTAATAATTAGTTGTTAATTAATTGTATTTAATTAATTGGTAATTAATTATGGTAATTGTGTAATAAATTTCAGGTGTGTGTTGTGATGCTTATAGGTGTAAAGGGTTGGAAGTTATTTATTTTTAAATGATGAATTAATAATTGGTTGTTAATTGATTTTAAATAATTAATTAGCAATTAATTATGGTATTTGTGTAATTAATTTTAGGTGTGTGTTTTGGTGTTTATGGGGTGAAGGGTGTTAACCTCTTGAGTGCCCATGACGAGATGGTCTCGTCATGGGCCGCGGTTGCGCTGTGCCCATGACGAGACTATCTCGTCATGAACCCCGCCCGCTAATGAAAGGGCCGGCACAGGGCGGGGAAAGGGCGGGGCACTCAAGGGGTAATTAGTTCATTTATTTGTTATTATTAAATTTTTCTTATTTGATATTAATTAAATTAATTTAAATTGTATTATGGTACTTGTGCAATAAATTTTAGGTGTGTGTTGTGGTGTTTATAAGAGTAAAGTGTAGGAAGTAATTTTTGTTTGATTAATTAATATGTAGTTGTTAATTAATGTTAATTATTTGATATTTATTTTGGGTAATTGTTTTTTGTGTGTTTTTTTACTTTTAAAGGGGTAAAGGCTGGGTATTAAATACATTTTAATTACTTTATCATTAGAGTTAATAGTAATAGTTTTTAATTTAAAAATACGTTTTAATTTTGTTTGATTATTTTATAGTTTAATTTAGGTGTGTGTTGTGGATATTATAGTGTTAAAGTGTGTGCAGTCAATTAATGTTTATTAGTCTTTTTGATTAATAATATTTTTTTAATTGATTATTAATTATGTTAATTATGGAATTAAAGTTAATGTAAAATGTTAAAGTGTTTTGCTTTTGGTGTAGTGTTATAGGGTAGTAAAAAAATACATTTGTATATTAATTAATTTTTTTGTTTGTAAATATTTTCTACTTTAAAAAAAGTATTTTTTTAAAAATGTATTTAATATTTTATTTTATATTTTATGGTGCCGATTCCGATCCGTAAAAAAAAAAATTACCGTCCGACTCGCATCCGTACTTTTTTACGTACGAATCGTACAAGTCCCGTACAAACGGCGAAGTACAATTCGTACATGAAAAATCCATACGAATGACTTCGGGAAAAGTCTACGAGACGTCCCCGGACATTTTTACATACAAATTGTAAATCTGAAGTCCGAGCGCGCAAGTACGATCCGTACCGGCCGTCCGAAAACACAAGCGCATGGAAAATGCTCCGTACGGATCGAACGCCGTACCACTCGTATCCGGGTAAACTTGTGCCTGGGATACGAGTCGTACAGACCCCCTTCCCCCCAAATGTCTGCATCGTACCCCCCCATGTCCGCACTGTACCCCAGCCCCGTACGTGTACGCACCGTACCCCACCACCGTATCCCAGCCCCGTACCCCAGCCCCGTACATGTACGCATCGTACCCCACCACCGTACCCCAGCCCCGTACTCCAGCCCCGTACATGTACGCACTGTACCCCACCACCCTACCCCAGCCCCTAACTTGTACGCACCGTACCCCACCCCCGTGCCCCAGCCCCATACTTGTACGCACCATACCCCACCACCGTACTCCAGCCGAATACTTGGATGCACCGTACCCCACCACCGTACCCCACCACCATACCCCAGCCCCGTACATGTATGCACCATACCCCACCACCCTACCCCAGCCCCTTACTTGTACGCACCGTACCCCACCACCTTCCCCCAGCCCCTTACTTGTACGCACCGTTCCCCACCACCGTACCCCAGCCGCGTACTTGGACGCACCGTACCCCACCACCTTACCCCAGCCCCGTACATGTATGCACCGTACCCCACCACCCTACCCCAGCCCCTTACTTGTACGCACCGTACCCCAACACCGTCCCCCAGCCCCTTACTTGTACGCACCGTACTCCACCACCGTACCCCAGCATCCTGTATGTAGGAACCGTACAACAACATTGCATATGTGAGCACTGTACAACAGCATCGCATATGTTTGCACGTTACATATGCTAAAACAACTCGTACAGAACCAGGACACTGCAAAACAGCACAAGGAGGGTCAATTCGAATCGCACAACACCACAAAACACGTCTACAGTACTAAAAACATCTAAAAGACTGACCTGGCACATCCAAACAGGCAAACAGAGGCCCAAACTCACAACCACCTCTTATAACACACCCACCAAAATTTCAAACCCAACCACACCCACAAATGGACCAATAAAAAGGGCCCACACTCACAAACCATGAGCCTTTGCAACAGACCCACTGCTGACAGACACCACACACAAACAACAGCATCCATACACCTTAACTTACACACCATCACACAACCTCCTTCACACATACCCCTCTACACATTCACACACACACCTACACATTCACACCCACACACCCACAATCATCCACACCCACACCCCACACCATGCCCACAGACAAGAATCCAAAGTTCACAAGGGAGGAGCTGGACATCCTTGTCAACGAAGTCATCAGAGTCGAGCCACAGCTCTTTGGAACATTGGTCAGACCGACCAGCATAGCAGAAAAATCACGCCTGTGGCAGAGGATCGTCGATCGGGTGAATGCTGTTGCGCCCATCAGAAGGACCAGGAATGAATGCCAAGCCAGGTGGTACGATCTGCGGAGGGCAGTCAAGCGCAAAATGAATGAGGACTACGCCCAGAGTAACATCACTAAGGGTGGGCGTAGTTCGCGAAGTAGCACTTCGCGAAGCTACGCAAAGTGAAGTTCGCACTACGCGAGCTACGCGTAGCACTTCGCGAACTGCGAAGTAACATGTTCGCACTGTGCAAGATGTTGTTTTCAATGATTGCACAGTGCGGACAAGCAACCGGCACTGTGCAATCATTGAAAATGGCATCTTGCACAGTGCGAGCTGTAGTTTTCTGCTGCTCGAGTAGATTTTTCCTCGAGCTGCAGCTTTCTCAACGCGAACTGGTAGTTTCTCATCGCGAGCGGTCGCGAGCATACGCGACCCCTCGCAATGAGAAACCTGACCTTCTCGCGTTGTGAATCTCGCCGGGAGGTTTATTTTCCATGCTCGCGATCACGAACAAGGAAAAAGTCTCGCCAGGATGTCATTTTGCTTGCTCGCGGTCGCCAACTTGACGTTGAGGACCGCGAGCAAGCAAAAAATGACCGCAGCACTACGCAACACTACGCTACGCGTGTTCGCACTGTGCTACGTGCAGTTCGCGTAGTGCGAAGTAGCGCGAACTTCGCAAACTACGCGAGCGTAGCGTAGGGCTTCGCCCAGGCCTAAACATCACAGGAGGTGGGCTGTCCCTCAGACCGGTACATTACCATCCCTGGGAGGAGAAGGTGATGGCCCTGCTTCCGCCGGTGGGAGTACACGGAGTCGAAGGAGTTGCCGAGCCTGGTGAGTACACAAACAACTTAGGTAACATGGGGGTAATGGCATCCCCACCACAACTACAACAAATGCACTCACCTACCCCCAAGCCCTCACCGGACACAACCACACTCAAAAACAACGCTCATGTCACTAACATGTGTATGCCCCATTCACAAAGCAAGGCCATGCCATGTCCCAGCCTACACAAACCACAAACCCGAGACTAGATGTCCGGGATGCTGGGAGGGTGGGGATCACTAAACATATTGTACAACTCAGAAACAGACACCATTGCCCTCGGCCTCAGCCCATATGGCCCAGGTACATACCCATGCACCATGCGCAATGCACAGGGACTGGCAAAGTACTGACAAGGTAGCTGACACTTGGCCCTGCTGTAGGCAGCACAAGGCCCTCCTATGACAACTACAAAATCTAACACAAACACAACCAGCTCAGATATCTAGGACAGGAATTCACACTCACTGACATGGCAGCATGCTCCATGGGGGGACAGATACATCACCTGGGAGACCCACTGCCAAATCACACTACACCCACCAGCAGGCACCGTCAATCAATCAACAATCGATCAGGGTACTTGTAAGGTGCGCTACTTACCTGTGAGGGTCTCAAGGTGCTGAGGGGGGCGGGGGGTGCCACTACTGCTCGAAGAGCCAGGTCTTGAGGAGTCATCTGAAGGCAAGTAGGTCTTGGGTCAGTCGTAGGTGGGTTGGGAGGGTGTTCCAGGTCTTGGTGGCGAGGTAGGAGAAGGATCTCCCACAGGCGGTCGTACGTTGGATGCGGGGTCTAGCTGCGAGGGCGAGGCTGCCGGAGCGGAGCTGGCGGGTGGGGGTGTAGAAGCTGAGTCTGATGTTCAGGTAGGCTTGTCCGGCGTTGTGGGGTGCCTTGTGTGAGTGGGTGAGGAGCTTGAAGGTGATCCTCTTGTCGATGTGGAGCCAGTGCAGGTCACTCAGGAGGGGGGTGATGTGGCTGTGGCGGGGGGCATTGACGATCAGTCGTGCGGAGGCTTTTCGGAAGCGTTGTATCTGCCGTTGGTGTTTGGATGGGAGTCCTCCATAGAGTGCATTGCCGTAGTCCAGTCAGCTGCTGACGATGGCCTGTGTCACTGTTCTACATGTTTTGTTCGGGATCCACCAGTAGATCCGGTGGAGTGTGCGTAGGGTGTCGTAGCAGGAGGAGGAGACGGCATTGACCTGCTTGGACATGGAGAGGGAGGATGCGAGGATCAATCCTAGGTTTCGTGCATGGTGGGTGGGTGTCGGTGCTGTCCCCAGAGCGATCGGCCACCAGGAGTCATCCCAGGCTGAGGGTGTGTGTCCCAGGATGAGGACCTCCGTCTTGTCCGAGTTCTGTTTCAGATGGCCGCTCCGCATCCAGTCGGCAATGGATCTCACCAAGGACCCTCACCTGGATGGTGTGAGGGTCCTTGGTGAGGGAGAGGATGAGCTGGGTGTCGTTGGTGTAGGAGATGGTTTTGAGGTGGTGGGGGCGGGCCACTTGTGTGAGGGGGGCCATGTGGATGTTGAACAGCATCGGGCTGAGGGATGATCACTCACCCCTTACACAAGCACACACCCCCGGGGCAGCCAATGGAGTTACCCACTCTCACAACCTACTTGACGGGGAGACAACAGATGGTAACTTTGGGGCCATTTACTTCTGGGAAATCTCCCTTAGTTTATGGGGTACCACAGGGCTCTAGTATTTGTCCCATTCTTTTTAATATATACTTACAGCCACTCTTCTGGATCATTAAAGCGTTCAGGGTTGAGTTAGTCAATTATGCGGACGACACGCAATTGGCATTCTCGTTGGAGGGAAAACATGCGGTCCCCATGGAACAATTCCAAGAATGCATGCGTCTGACTACAGATTGGCTGCGGAGAAACTCCTTGCAGTTCAACGGAGGAAAGACGGAGGTACTGTATTACTCACCGACAAGGTTGGCCCTGCACTTGCCGGTGGTGTTCAGGCTTGCCCCGGAGGAGGCTTCGCTGGCCCCGGCCAACACAATACGTAATCTCGGGGTCTTGATAGATGATAACCTCCAACTGGGCTCACAGGCAAGTAAGACAGCTAGTGTGTGCTTCGGGTTACTGCGGCTGCTACGTCGGATTCTTCCGATCTAGCTAGAGGACATGCGACCCTTGATTGTAAGGAACACGGTACTGAGTAGAATGGACTATTGTAATTCCCTGTACTTAGGGGCCCCTCATTACATCTTGCAGGGGCTGCAAAGAGTCCAGTCAGCCGCGGCGAAGCTTGTGCTAAACCGTAGGCGCGACTCATCTTCTACCCAGGCCTTGAGAGAGCTCCACTGGCTGCCAGTCAGGGAAAGGGTCCTCTTTAAATCTCTGTGTCTGATTTATAGAGCAACACATGGGATGGGCCCGGTCCCTCTTCAAGAAAGGTTCACCTGGTATCTCCCCCAGAGACAGCTGCGCTCTTCCAGCGCAAATTTGCTGGTAATGCCTAGATTCAAACGAGCCAGAATGGGCGGGAGGGCTTTTAGCGTGGTGGTCGCTCAGATGTGGAACGAGTTACCACAGAGGATCAGACAGATCGACTCCTTAATTGAGTTCAGAAAGAGCCTTAAAACATGGCTTTTTCCAAGAGCCTGATTGATTTGCCCTGTCTAATCCCTCAGCACCAGTGATACTTGTTTTATCAGAGCGCTAGGATACCCGTGCGGTGACAGAGCGCTATATAAGCACCAATACAATACAATACAATAAAACTATTTTTTTAGGTCATGAGATGTTGCCGTCATTTTGCATTAGTCCACAACATACGTGTGTGTTAATGTCAAACTATGCCTGAGTGTTGAACTAACTCCAGCCATCCATACGCTGGGATCTGAGTCCAGTACTGGACACACATGGGTCACAATGTATCATCCGATACAGCCTGGGAGCCCAATACTCACCCGTGGAGGCCTCAAGCTGCTTTGGGGGGGCTTGAAATACTGTGCGCACACACCAATCAGGAAGAGGATGATGAAGGCCTAGAGGTCATGGCTCATGTGGAGGTTCCCGGGGAGTGAGTCCTAGGTATGTTTGGGCAGGTGGGAGAACCATCTCCTTCATGCTGGAGTGTTGTGGATGTGAAGAATGGTGGCCAGGCCAAGTTTGGATGCATTGATTTGGGCCAACGGGGTCTTGTATGACAGACGTACAAGGTTGGTTTTGGGGTCTGGGGTTGTTGACTGCCTCCTGAGTGTGTGTGAGGAGTGTGAAGGTCATCCTGCAGCACACAGTGATCCCTTGCAGCTATCTCAGGTGGACGGTGATGTTGATGGGGTGCGGGATGTTGAAGCTGAGTTGTGCAGATGCACCCTGGATGTGGACAAGTTTCCCGTGAGTTAGGATGTACTTGCTCCGTAGAGGGTGGGGCAGTAGTTGACACGGCTGGTGTCGTGGACCTGGGGGATGGTCTGTCTTTCCTTGGAGTGGATCTATCAGAGGATCATGTGCATCATGCAGAGGGAGCTGCAGCATGAGGTACAGATGATGGTGATTTGCATGGCAAATGTGAGTGACAAATCCATGATGCACACCATCTTGTGTGCGTGGCCACTGGATGCTTGTGTAGGGCCCCTGCGGGTGGGACACAAGGAGTAGAGCCAGCTGTAAGGGGACAATCCTCCGATGCTTACCTCAGTCCTGTACAAGTCCAGCCTCAGGTGGCTGATGTTAAGACATTCATCCATGGACCTCATGCCTTCTTGAATGTTGGAACTGCCAATTGATGCGTCTTTGGTGAGGGGGAGGAGCACCTGGCTGTCAATGGCATACGACATGATGATGAGGTTGTGTGCGCATGTGATGGTGGAGAGGGGGGTCCTGGACACATTGAAGATTGACACGCTGAGAGATGATCTCTGGGCCATGTGCCAGGAGAAGTGTGGCTCACTGGTTAGAGTAGGCAGACCTGGAAGCAGAGGTCAGCCTGGGACCAGGGTTCAATTCCCGGCTCGGCTGGGTCTTGAGTCCATAAATTGTCCATGGACTCGATAATTCTCGCTCTAGTGCATACTTGATTCATGGGTTCACACTCTGCGACTCTGGGCAATAGCTTGCTTAATCTCCACAATGGCCCCTCGTGGCGGGATGCCTGGCTTTCACCTTGTGGATACCCTGCTGGGTTATCTCACAGGGGAATACCAGGACGGGTTCCCTAAGCAAGCGCTTAGAGACCGGTTGGTGATTTGCGCTATATAAATATCTGCACATTTACATTTACATTACATTTACACCACATGCTGAAGGCCTGAGTCCCACTCCCATGGCCTTGCTGGTGTACGGAGCCGGTGTGGAGCAGGAGGGACATGATTTGGTTGGTGTGACAGGGCCTGGAAGGCGAGGCAGCGCTGTGTAGGCAGTTGGAGTTGCACACTCAGCATGCAAAGGTGTCACGTGTGCGCTTAGGGTATGGCTGAGAGCAGGCGGTTGAGATTCGGATAGACATTGCTTGGAGGGTGGCTACAACATCAGACTAGTGTGATGTGGGTTATGCAAGGACATGAGGGTCGTGCAATGTGCACGTTGCATGTGCTGACGGTCCTGCCTTTGGCACCGCGTGTACCCAACAGTGGCACAGACAAGATGATGACAGCCAAATGAATGGGTGGAGGTAGGCAGGGAGGAGCATCTTTGAGGCGTGTGTGTTGCCGAATCCCGCCACTTTGTGGGCCCTTGCTGCAGGGGCCTCAGCAGCAGGCGGCATGTCCTTAAAACTATGCCAAAAGTAGCACACAAAGACAAGGATGTCAGAAAGGACAACTGCAACAGGTGTAAGTAAAGGAAGGAGTGTCCGGTTACCCATGGAACACCCAGAGAAAATGGATGCACAATCACCAAAGATGACTGACACTGGATCAGGAAACAGAAGGCCGAGCCGTGCACAGGAGACACACCCTCAGCCGGCGTTGACGGCCCGTCGTGGGGACCAACATGCCCAAATACATACACAACCATGGACTTCATGAACAATCGAGATTCTAACCCATGAAGACCTGCATGCATGTAGCCAAACTACACATAGACTCATATGCACAATCTTTGACAACTATGCCAGAGATGACGCAAGCAAAGTGGCAAGAGACCTGCATTGACAGAGATGAGGCACCTTGGAGGGTGAGGAACCCCTTTATTACTCAGGCTCACACTAAGGGAAAAGCATCAATATGAACAGACACACAGGTCATTTGGCTGAACATGTGGGACCTACACTGGACACCCCCTTCACAACACAGATGTAGTAACTCCAAATGGCCTGGCACACAAGTTAAGGGGATGAGCCAAACACCCCCTTCTGCACACAGAGAGGCTGCAATTCCCCATTGAGCCTGTTATGGGGATGTCCCACACCATGTCCACCCGTAGCATCCCGTATGGATCTGAGGGAAGTTATACACACATTGATGCCTTCATCAGAATCCACAAACCATTAGAGATGACTGACACGAAGGTAGACTATCAATTCATGAGAGTCATGCTACATGTCATGTGCCCCATGGTGAGTCGACATGTATGCATGGTAACCCACATGCACTGGAGCAGTCCCCACACATTCCAAACACCTAACAACCCCAAAATGCCTTGTTGCAATCCTCACCCAAAATTACTTTTCCACATGTCCGTGCATAGAACGCTGATTCAGCACACGTTGCAATACTCATGAGGAATAGCAGGAGGCCAACGATGACACGACCAGACAACATGCGCAAGAACCTGTGGATGACAGACACACAAGCAGTCAGCTAAAAGATTGTTATCCGCATACATGGTCATTTACTCTACAGGAATAATGTTGTCACCATGCGATTAGAAAAATTAGGGTCACAGCTAAAATGATGGGTATGACATTATCACTCGAGTGACACATCAGAACACACATCTAAGTCACTTAGCATACAGTCAGCTGGACACACACATTGCAACACATGCCACACAAAGCTCCAAGCGTGCACACTCAGACCCAGTGATTTACCATTATGAGAAGAAGTTGCGTATGAGCTGACTCCGGCTATCCTCCTCCTCCTCCTCCTCCTCCTCACTTGCCTCGTGACCAAGCCCTTCATCCTTCACGGGTGGATGTTCCTGCTCATGCTGCTCCAGGATGAGTGGTACTGCCTTCTCTACTGCCATGTTGTGCAGCATGCAGCACACGAGGAAGATTTTGCAGACCTTCACCGGTGCATATTGGAGGGACCCGCCTGTCTTGTGAAGGCACCGAAATCGGCTCTTCAGGAGGCCAAACGTCCTCTCAATCACTCGCCTGGTCTGCCCGTGTGCATCATTGTAACGGTGATCTGCAGCTGATCTTGGGTTGCGGAGAGGCGTCATCAGCCATGGCATGTTGGGATAGCCAGAGTCCCCTACATGGAAACATCATGTAAAAAAGTGGGTCAGGAGATGCCGTAAGATACAAAGATAACACAAGACACATGACAAACAGAGTATACCCACCAACAAGACATGCTCGTTCGTTGTGCAGCCGCAGCATCTTTTCTGGCACCCTGCTACACCTCATGATGTAGGCATCGTGTGCTGACCCTGGAAAACGTGCACAGACATGGGAAATCAGCATGTTAGCAAGACACACCGCAAGGGCATTTATAGAGTGGTAATGTTTACGGTTGCGATAGGCGACCTCCTGTGCCTGTGGTGGTACAGAAGCCACATGTGTCCCATCAATGGACCCAATGACATGGGGCATCCCTCCCAGGGCATAGAAATCACCCTTGACACCTGTCAACTCCTCAGGAGTCGGAAAATGGATGAATTCATCCAGGTGCTCCAACATGGCTGCCAAAACATCATGCAGGACATGGCTGAACATCGTCTGGGACATGCCACCAACATCAGCTATGGTGAATTGAAACGTACCAGTGGCAAAAAAATGTAGGGCTGCCATCACCTTAATCTTGGGAGTCAGCGCAGTAGGATAACTGTGTCGCGGTTGGAGGTGTGGTGCCAGCCTGTTTGTCAGGTCCTCAATCAACTGTTGGGTGAATCTGTAATGGCGTATGCAGTCACGTTCCCTCATGGCACCCAAGTCTGGCATTGGTCTGGGGACAGGCGGTGCCCTGCAGAAATTGGGAATAAATAACGAAGAGTGAGAACATAACAACATCAATGTCAATGAACTGAGCACATGCTCAACTGCTAATACACATCTGCTAAATTCAGAGTCTGGTCTGTGCAATACATCCACAACATGTATGCCAGCCAGGTGATACTCCTACGAAAAGCCAGCTACACCCGTTGATTGGCAAGTGTACATGACATGCCCTGAAACGAGCTGTGGGCCAGTGTCAGTGAATAGCCGGAGAAATCACAAGAGTGACATACATTCACATTTCAGCATTTTAAGGATGTCATCTCATACAGACAGTTGAAGGCAAGCTAGACGCACAGATCACATGGAATGTCAAATGTACAGATCACCCACATTCCGATGAAGGGGTACACGTGAAAACAGAAAACACACACATTGAGACGACGCAGATATGTCCTCATGTCAAAATATCAAGTTCGATGCATACAGACACACGTTACGTGGAAATCCACATGTGGCATGGTGTGCGTAGATGTGTGCCATGCCCATCTACACACAGACACATGTTGGATGCAGCAACAGCAGATGCAGTTGACGGGACACCAACAGCAAGCTCATGGGAACACATGACACACACATGACATAGTCACATTGTTGCACGCTGGTCGTTAAATGTCAGTTGTTGGTGTCCCTGTCCCTGGCATCAGGGGACAGTTGCGGATGGTGGTGACTGTGCCATACCAGTGATGCTGTGCTTGACACGTTTGTACTACATGCACACATGTGCAAAGTGTGAAGGGGAAGTGTGCCAGATAGTGCCCCATCACACATGACATGTGTACACAGGTCATCACACATCAATTGTGCAAATACATGAGGAGGCATGTGCAATATCACTGCCTGACACACCTAGGCCCTGCACATGTAGGACAGCAATGACAATGACTTGATGTACATCCTTCTGCGGGTCTGAGACCTCCATTCCTTTCGTGTGCGCATCCTATCAACAGTGTAAGCATGTGAAACGCACCATACACATGCTCTGAGGGCGTGTGTACGGTCCATATCACTAGAGTTGTGTGCCCGTAGGAGCACTCATGGTACGGACCGTACACACGTACGTGTACTACCAGTGCCTACACGTATGTGTTGGCACTGGTAGTACACGTACGTGTAGGCACTGGTAGTACACGTACCCGTACGTGTACTCCCAGTGCCTACACGTATGTATAGGCACTGGTAGTACACATCACCATTGCGGACACGTACGTGTAGGCACTGGTAGTACACGTACGGGTACGTGTACTACCATTATGGACACGTACGTGTAGGCACTGGTAGTACACGTACGGGTACGTGTACTACCATTGCGGACACGTACGTGTAGGCACTGGTAGTACACGTTTGTGTAGGCACTGGTAGTACACGTACGGGTATGTGTACTACCATTGCGGACGGTACTACCAGTGCCTACACGTACGTGTACTCCCAGTGCCTACACGTACATGTAGGCACTGGTAGTACACGTACCCACATGTGTACTACCATTGCGGACACGTACGTGTACTACCAGTGCATACACGAACGTGTCAAAGGCACTGTGCAACTGGTGCCATAGGGGTATGTGTGAAACGCACCGTACCTGTGTGTGGATTTGAAAATTACATAGGGGACACATAAGGGACAAGTATTAGGCACTAAATGCATGCTGGTTGTCATGGATACAGAGTTTTCAGTTCAAATTTTCCATCAGGTGGCCTGGAAAAGTCAGTTGGCCACAAAATACAATGTTTCAAAGTGGTTGTTGACTTGACATGAAGCTGAAATTTTGAACAATGCAAATGCTGTCACTGGTGTATGTGGAAAGGGATTGGAGTAAATGTAAGATGCGAATGAATCTGGCCAATCACTATGTACTTCTCCATATGAATGCCCCTCAGCAAGACAGATATAAGTCAGCCAGAACCCATGAGAGGGCACTTGCCTGCACAAGTTTCCTGTCGACAACACTGCTGCTGTCTGTGCTTCCTCTGGCACCATGTCAAGGTCTGTGGAGAGGGCCCAGCCATTCACCCAGGAGGAGAATGAGGCATTGCTGGATGTCATCCTCCCACAGTACCCCAGCCTGTATGGGAGACCAGGGGAGCAGGTGAGTGCTGATTCCACTAGCTTTGACTGTGCACCTTTTTCGTGACTGTCACTTCTGGCATTGTGTCCAGGTGTGACAGACATGCAATGTTGTTTAGAGTGGGTCCCAGGGAGGGGAATGGCTTATGTCTCCCATGCAGAGCATGATGTAGTTCATATGTGCACTCCTCACTTGCATTGTGCTTACTTTGACATTCACTGCATAGTGCATGACACATTCAGCCTGGCTAATCCTTTGTGGCATTTTTTGTGTATTGTCCTGAGGTGATTCAGTGGTCTCCCCGGTGTAACAGGTGACTGTACCCGCAAATGTGTCTGAGTTGAGTGGAGCTGTGATGAGAGTGTCCAAGTGATGTGTACGCCCCCTGGACTTTGATGTGTGTGAATGTTCCTTGTCATGTGGGTGAGTGTCTATGTGAAGTGTTGCACCACAGCTGCATGGAGGAGGCTACAGCTCTACCCATCTGATGTGAGAAGTAAGCCGTGCTGTGTGTCTGACTTGCTGAGCTAGCCCCACACCTGTGACACCCCACAGGCAAGTGGCACATGTGCAGAGTGAGGTTTGTATCTGCTGTTGCCAATGGCATGTGATTGATCTGTGCCTGTGTGTGTCTGTGTACTCTGCTGAGGTTACGTCAGTGGCCTGGGGCATGAAACTGCTTAGAGGTGCTGTCCATCAGCCTAGTGTCTCTTGTGATGCACAGTGTGTGCCATGTTCATGGAGTGTGTCACACTCCTCATGCCACCTGTGTACTTTATATACCATGTAGTGCATTGGGGCTTCCACAGAGGCCAATGTCCATATGACTAAGATGCAATTGCTTGGCAGCATCCTATGCCCTGTTCAACATTTCAACGATGTTCAAATGTGTGTCTCTCTGACATGGAGCAGGTGTAGTGATGTTGTCTCACTTTGTCATCCTCACAGGTAACTGCCTACGCCAAGGGGGAGATCTGGAAGCAGGCCATCAGGGCCGTGAGATCGGTGGAGGGTTGCAGTCGGCGCCTAGCCCAAGTAAGAAAACGGTGGCAGGACATCCGGTGCTGGACCCGGAGGATCGCCTGGGTCCTCCTGGAGGACTCACCTCCACGCCGGACGCCGACGCCTGACCCACCAGATGAAGCGTGTCCTGGCGGTGGTCTTCCCTGACATGGATAGGCAGTTACAGGAGATGCAGCAGCCGCAAGGGGGTAGGTACATGTGTGTTTGTTGTGTGTCACCAGCTTTTGGAAGTGCTCAGTCGCCTGGACACACTGCCAGGGTTTATATGTGCAGTGCATATCCTTTTCCCCCAAGTCAACCGGTGCTGTTCTTCCTCTCTTCCCCTCCTTGACATGTGTTCCCTGGTCTCTGTGTAAACACTATTGCACATGGTCATCTAGGCTGCCAGTTAATCCAAGTGCACATTGCTTTCTGCCTCATGTGTGGGGGTGGTCTGTGACATGTGTTGGTACCTTGCCTGTGCCCTGTCCTGTTTAGTCATTTGGGGGTCCATATTTGTTGGCACTGATGCTGAGTCTCAACATAGGATTGTGAGGATTCAAATTAACAGAATTGCAGCATACATGACCGATGTTGTGGCCTCAGACATGATGTGCATGAGTGGGAGATATGCATAGTGCCAGGACGGTTGCTCATGTTACAGTCAGATCATTCCAGGACCATGGAGCAGTGCACCCACTACCCATTCTCTGTGTGTTCAGCATAGTTTGGCCTCTGTGGCATTGTTCCCTGGCCTCATTTGTATTTATGTAAAGTGTGCTACATGTGTCCACTGGACAGG
This sequence comes from Triturus cristatus, assembly GCF_964204655.1. NCBI lineage: Eukaryota > Metazoa > Chordata > Amphibia > Caudata > Salamandridae > Triturus > Triturus cristatus. The sequence goes on from NC_140592.1 coordinate 1,123,596,969, forward strand.
GTGACCCCAGTTGGCTTGTGCATCCTCACACTGAGCAGTGCCTGTGTGTCTATTTACAACTATCTGTTGATGGTTGTTTGTCACAAATATGTGTTGGCAGCCTCACAAGGTGATGTGGAGTACATTTAGGATTTCTTGATGCACATTTTAGTAAACCCAGATTAAGAGGTGTAACTTCTTGATCTGTCTCAATCACATTGTGTCATGTATTGGGGGTTTGTGCGGGCAAGGCCTACATGTCCAAACCTTATGTCTCCTTGCCAGGTCTGACCTGTGTGTGATAATTGTCTGGACAGACACTCAACATGCAGTGACCCAGTCATGTTGTGCAGGGTTTAATGTTTGTGCTTTGCAGCATGTGTCAAAAGTTTAAATACATGATTCATGCTCATCCATTTTTGGCACCAGTGTGTGGTCCAGATGCTACGTAGTTTGGTCTTTGTGTGCTTACATCTGTGTGGACATTCTTGGTTGCCATGAGTGTGTCTCCTCAGTGCAGGTGCTCCTTATTCCAACACAATTGCAGGCCCATTATCTTATGCATTGTCCTGTGTTTGGACATGTGTGCCACTCCACATGACAGGCAGTGGGTCAGATGTATTGCCAACTGTGTAATCATGGTACAGATGGCCATGTGACAGGTGGCATGATTCAAGTTGTTAGTCAAGAAGTCTTGGACCTTGGCACTCACTACACTTGTCAACATGTCTTCATGTTTTCAATGCTTGACTTTGATGTTTTGTTGTGAAGGACAATAATGTGCCTGCATGACAGATGTCTCCCACGGAAGTGCACAAGAAACCACCTTTACACTTTCAGGGGACACGCTGGCACATATTAAAGAAAGGAACAGTTCGAATAACACTTTTTTTAAGGTTATTCATATCATGTTGCCACAGTGTGGTGGCATTTGGGTAAGTTCTTGGTTGTTGCTGATACCAACTTACGAGTGTCAAGTCATCCAGACCGCCGTGGGGCCATGTATATGTACTTACTGAAACGCCATTTCTTTCTAACAGTGGCTTATTTGAATAAGGCTGGCAGCTCATACAATGACTGTGTAAATGTAGTTTTGTGTGCACCTCCTTGTGTGACTTCTTTTATACAGGCACATGTGTGTTCTGTTCACAAAGTGGCACATTCACACATTCTAAACATGTAGATTGTGTAAAGTGTTGTGATTCCCAAGGGATCACAATGTATTTTGTTTGTGTTTCCAAAGTACTCACAGGTCTCTGATTGTGGGGACACCTTCAGCATTGCGGTCTGTTATTTAGCCTTGGGTGCACCAATACTGTTTCGTTCACAGTAAACAAGAGGTGGCATGCCTTCATAGTATTGCTGTGCTCAACTGTTCCCAGACACTAGCTTCTCAGTATAATTTGATATCAAGTTATTTGCTGCTGTGTCCTAATTTTCCTTGTTTCCAAGTGGCATGGTGGGTCAACCAACTGTGGAGTGCAGGGCTTACACATGTGCGGAGGAATGTAGATGTTACTCATGATGCATTTCCTGATATGCACTGTGACCTATTTTGTTTGGACTCATGTGTCAGATGTATACAGGTGACTGATTATTTTCTGTATCTTCACCTCGCCCACAGCATCATCGGAGGTCACAGAGGGAGACACCTGCACGGACCTTGAGGAGGGATCCAGCACCGGTGCCACCACTGCTGGCGAGTCTGCGGTAAAGTGGCACGGAGGGCGAGGGGAGTCAGGCGGAGGACCTGTCTGGTGGCGACACCGACTTCGATGCTGATGGGTCCGAGGCTGAACTCCTCGAGGGGGCAGAGGCTGCTACAACACCTGGCAGCAGCACAACATCTGTCACTGCCTCCTCCATTCCCATCACCACCCTCCCAGTTGCTCCGGTCCCTTCTGTCCGTGCAGGGCACCACCATGTCTCCTTCGTGCCAGGCACCGCACCCCCTGCCCCTGTCACCCCTTCTGCCCTCACTGCAGTCTGTGGACATTCAGCGGCAGTTGCAGGTTGGCCAGACATCGATGCTGAATGTCCTCCATAGCCACACCACACTGCTGACACAGATGGTGTTGTTCACGGAGGGCATGTCAGCAGCGATGTCTGACCAACGGATGTTGCTGAGGTCCATGGATGCTTCCCTGACGGCAGCAGTGAGTCTCCTGCAGCGCTTCATCCCCCCCACCCCTGCACCATCCACACTTCCCACTCCCATGCCTGTCCCATGCACACCCAGACATTCCCAAGCACGCACCCCACCAGACACAGACAGCACACAAACACGTAAGGGCAAGCACACACCTCCTGGCAAGCACACTCAGGGGGATAAAGGCACACCCACTGGGTCTGGAGCACACAGGCATACACGCAGCCACAGTCTGAGTCTGCATGCCTCACTACCCAGTCCCTCCAAAGGCACTCCCCTTGGCTCCCCTGCCACACAGTCAAACAAGGAGAGCTACTCCACAGGGTCACCAGCCCGCAAACGGGCAAGGCACTCCCTGGGTAGGGGCATTGATCCCCCCCCTGTCCACCCCCTCCCCCAGTAGCGCTGCACCCCATCCCTCCGACCCCACCCTCTCCTTTGTGCCTGTGGTTTCTTCCGGTGCAGGGGATACTCTGGACGCCCTGGCAGAAGTGTGCAGAGCCAAGCTCACCTCCACCTTTGGCGCTGCCCCACCCCCTGTGGTGGAGGCATCCAGCCCTGCACCCACCACACCTACCCTTACACCTCCTGTCCCTGCAGTGCCTGGACCTTCCCCACATGATGCCCCCCCCAGTCTACGAACCTGAGGGTTCTAATGTGCAGGCAAGCTAGGGGAGACACGTGCCCATGTGTCCCCCCAAGGACTTCTATTCTGGACTGGCCATTGGCCTTTGTATATAGTGTTGTTGTTAAAATTTTATCTTATGCTGATTAAAGCATTTTCTTTTGACTTTGCACACTATTGCATTTCAGGTATTGATGTTGGTGCTGATGCTCCAGGTGTTGGGGTTGTGGTAATGTGTTATGTTTCGGGCAAAGGTTTGAGTCTGATGGTCAGGAGGTGGCCCATGGGATCTGTGTGCCATCACAAGGTCTCTGCAAAGGATCTTTGGTCGTGTGTGTTATTTGTTTTTTGAGACATTGTAACAAGGTGTGTCCCTTCCTTCGTGGCACCTGACATCTTCCCTGCAGAGAGTTGCACAATTATTGTGCTGACCTGTGTATACATTCCCTTTGTTGGTGTATTGAGTATGTTGCCATGCCTTCAGGGAGTAATTCTCCCTTTTCCGCACTATGCATGTGTGTAATCCCAGCCTAGCACACATATGGTACTTGTTCTGCAGGGTATTTGGGCACCTGACTGACAATTGTGGGCATTGTATCTGTGGGAACTCCACCCTATTCCTTCCATGAGAGACAACATCTTGCTGGCTGTCCCAGCACCTGTACATTCCTATCAGTCCTGGGATGTGCGTGACAGTGTGTGTTCCCTTTGGCTCTCTTAGTTTAGTAGGCATTGACATGACTATACAGTCTTGTGGCATGATCTGTGTGTGTGTATTGTGCTGCATCCGCCAGGGGTGGGTATGCATTTGTCATTTTTCCTCACACCCACATGTGGTGTGTCAATCAGTGGGGGAAATACATCCATCCTCATGGGAGTGGGACACTGCTGTCAGTGATGTGTTTTTATGGCACTATCAATATAGTCGAAAATTAGAGATGCGTACATTCACCCATGGAGTTGTGGTCATCTGATAATGATGTACACACCTCCATGTCTCTGTCCACTGCTGGGAGTGATAGGCACCCACCCCTCACATGTCTCTGTCCACTGCTGGGAGTGATAGGCTCCCACCCCCATGTCTCTGTCCACTGCTGGGAGTGATAGGCACCCGCCCCTCACATGTCTCTGTCCAGTGCTGGGAGTCCGCTGCACGCACCCATCACATGTCTCTATCCACTGCTGGTATTCCTCTGCACCCACCCCTCACATGTCTCTGTCCACTGCTGGGAGCCGCTGCATCCACCCCCATGTCTCTGTCCACTGCTGGGAGTACTCTGCACACACCCCTCACATGTTTCTGTCCACTGCTGGGAGTACTCTGCACCCACCCCTCACATGTCTCTGTCCACTGCTGGTATTCCTCTAGACTCACCCCTCACATGTCTCTGTCCACTGCTGGTATTCCTCGGCACCCACCCCTCACATGTCTCTGTCCACTGCTGGGAGTCCTCTGCACCCACCCCTCAATAGTCTCTATCCACTGCTGGGAGTGATAGGCACCCACCCCTCCCATGTCTCTGTCCACTGCTGGGAGTCCTCTGCACCCACCCCTCACATGTCCCTGTCCACTGCTGGGAGTCCTCTGCATCCACCCAAATGTCTCTGTCCACTGCTGGAGTACTCTGCACACACCCCTCACATGTCTCTGTCCACTGCTGGGAGTCCTCTGCACCCACCCCTCACATGTCTCTGTCCACTAATGGGAGTGATAGGCACCCACCCCTCACATGTCTCTGTCCACTGCTGGGGGTCCTCTGCACCCAACCCTCACATGTCTCTGTCCACTGCTGGGAGTCCTCTGCATCCACCCGCATGTCTCTGCCCACTGCTGGGCATACTCTGCACACACCCCTCACATGTCTCTGTCCACTACTGGGAGTCCTCTGCATCCACCCCCATGTCTCTGTCCACTGCTGGGAGTACTCTGCACACACCCCTCACATGTCTCTGTACACTGCTGGGAGTCCTCTGCACCCACCCCTCACATGTCTCTGTCCACTGATGGGAGTGATAGGCACCCACCCCTCACATGTCTCTGTCCACTGCTGGGAGTCCTCTGCACCCACCCCTCACATGACTCTGTCCGCTGCTGGGAGTCCTCTGCATCCACCCTATGTCTCTGTCCACTGCTGGGAGTACTCTGCACCCACCCCTCACATGTCTCTGTCCACTGATGGGAGTGATAGGCACACACCCCTCACATGTCTCTGTCCACTGATGGGAGGGATAGGCACACACCCCTCACATGTCTCTGTCCACTACTGGTATTTCTCTGCACCCACCCCTCACATTTCTCTGTCCACTGCTGGTATTCCTCTGCACCCACCCCTCACATGTTTCTGTCCACTGCTGGTATTCCTCTGCACCCACCCCTCACATGTCTCTGTCCACTGCTGGTATTCCTCTGCACCCACCCCTCACATGTGTCTGTCCACTGCTGGTATTCCTCTGCACCCACCCCTCTCATGTCTCTGTCCACTGCCAGTATTTCTCTGCACCCACCCCTCACATGTCTCTGTCCACTGCTGGTATTCCTCTGCACCCACCCCTCACATGTCTCTGTCCACTGCTGCTATTCCTCTGCACCCACCCCTCACATGTGTCTGTCCACTGCTGGGAGTGATAGGCACCCACCCCTCACATGTCTCTGTCCACTGCTGGGAGTCCTCTGCACCCACCCCTCACATGTCTCTGTCCACTGCTGGGAGTCCTCTGCATCCACCCCCATGTCTCTGTCCACTGCTGGGAGTACTCTGCACATACCCCTCACATGTCTCTGTCCACTGCTGGGAGTCCTCTGCACCCACCCCTCACATGTCTCTGTCCACTGATGGGAGTGATAGGCATCCACCCCTCACATGTCTCTGTCCACTGCTGGGAGTCCTCTGCACCCAACCCTCACATGTATCTGTCCACTGCTGGGAGTCCTCTGCATCCACACCCATGCCTCTGTCCACTGCTGGGAGTACTCTGCACACACCCCTCACATGTCTCTGTCCACTGCTGGGAGTCCTCTGCATCCACCCCCATGTCTCTGTCCACTGCTGGGAGTACTCTGCACACACCCCTCACATGTCTCTGTACACTGCTGGGAGTCCTCTGCACCCACCCCTCACATGTCTCTGTCCACTGATGGGAGTGATAGGCACCCACCCCTCACATGTCTCTGTCCACTGCTGGGAGTCCTCTGCACCCACCCCTCACATGACTCTGTCCGCTGCTGGGAATCCTCTGCATCCACCCCATGTCTCTGTCCACTGCTGGGAGTACTCTGCACACACCCCTAACATGTCTCTGTCCACTGCTGGGAGTACTCTGCACCCACCCCTCACATGTCTCTGTCCACTGATGGGAGTGATAGGCACACACCCCTCACATGTCTCTGTCTACTGCTGGTATTCCTCTGCACCCACCCCTCACATGTCTTTGTCCACTGCTGGTATTCCTCTCCACCCACCCCTCACATGTCTCTGTCCACTGCTGATATTCCTCTGCACCCACCCCTCACATGTCTCTGTCCACTGCTGGTATTCCTCTGCACCCACCCCTCACATGTGTCTGTCCACTGCAGGTATTCCTCTGCACCCACCCCTCACATGTCTCTGTCCACTGCTGGTATTCCACTGCACCCACCCCTCACATGTCTCTGTCCACTGCTGGTATTCCTCTGGACCCACCCCTCACATGTCTCTGTCCACTGCTGGTATTCCTCTGCACCCACCCCTCACATGTCTCTGTCCACTGCTGGGAGTCCTCTGCATACACCCCCATGTCTCTGTCCACTGCTGGGAGTACTCTGCACCCACCCTCACATGTCTCTGTCCACTGATGGGAGTGATAGGCACCCACCCCTCAAATGTCTCTGTCCACTACTGGGAGTCCTCTGCACCCACCCCTCACATGTCTCTGTCCACTGCTGGGAGTCCTCTGCATCCACCCCCATGTCTCTGTCCACTGCTGGGAGTACACTGCACACACCCCTCACATGTCTCTGTCCACTGCTGGGAGTTCTCTGCATCCACCCCCATGTCTCTGTCCACTGCTGGGAGTACTCTGCACACACCCCTCACATGTCTTTGTACACTGCTGGAAGTCCTCTGCACCCACCCCTCACATGTCTCTGTCCACTGATGGGAGTGATTGGCACCCACCCCTCACATGTATCTGTCCACTGCTGGGAGTCCTCTGCACCCACCCCTCACACGTCTCTGTCCACTGCTGGGAGTCCTCTGCATCCACCCCATGTCTCTGTCCACTGCTGGGAGTCCATGCATCCACCCCCATGTTTCTGTCCACTGCTGGGAGTACTCTGCACACACCCCTCACATGTCTCTGTCCACTGCTGGGAGTATTCTGTACTCTGCACCCACCTCTCACATGTCTCTGTCCACTGATGGGAGTGATAGGCACCCACCCCTCACATGTCTCTGTCCACTGCTGGGAGTCCTCTGCATCCACCCCCATGTCTCTGTCCACTGCTGGGAGTACTCTGCACACACCCCTCACGTGTCTTTGTACACTGCTGGGAGTCCTCTGCACCCACCCCTCACATGTCTCTGTCCACTGATGGGAGTGATTGGCACCCACCCCTCACATGTCTCTGTCCACTGCTGGGAGTGCTCTGCACCCACCCCTCACACGTCTCGGTCCACTGCTGGGAGTCCTCTGCATCCACCCCCATGTCTCTGTCCACTGCTGGGAGTCCTCTGCATCCACCCCCATGTCTCTGTCCACTGCTGGGAGTACTCTGCACACAACCCTCACATGTCTCTGTCCACTGCTGGGAGTACTCTGCACCCACCTCTCACATGTCTCTGTCCACTGATGGGCGTGATAGGCACCCACCCCTCACATGTCTCTGTCCACTGCTGGGAGTCCTCTGCACCCACCCCTCACATGTCTCTGTCCACCGCTGGGAGTCCTCTGCATCCACCCCCATGTCTCTGTCCACTGCTGGGAGTACTCTGCACACACCCCTCACATGTCTCTGTCCACTGCTGGGAGTCCTCTGCATCCACCCCCATGTCTCTGTCCACTGCTGGGAGTACTTTGCACACACCCCTCACATGTCTCTGTCCACTGATGGGAGTGATTGGCACCCACCCCTCACATGTCTCTGTCCACTGCTGGGAGTCCTCTGCACCCACCCCTCACACGTCTGTTCACTGCTGAGAGTCCTCTGCATCCACCCCCATGTCTCTGTCCACTGCTGGGAGTACTCTGCACACACCCCTCACATGTCTCTGTCCGCTGCTGGGAGTACTCTGCACCCACCCCTCACATGTCTCTGTCCACTGATGGGAGAGATAGGCACACACCCCTCACATGTCTCTGTCCACTGATGGGAGTGATAGGCACACACCCCTCACATGTCTCTGTCCACTGCTGGTATTTCTCTGCACCCACCCCTCACATGTCTCTGTCCACTGCTGGTATTCCTCTGCACCCACCCCTCACATGTTTCTGTCCACTGCTGGTATTCCTCTGCACCCACCCCTCACATGTCTCTGTCCACTGCTGATATTCCTCTGCACCCACCCCTCACATGTCTCTGTCCACTGCTGGTATTCCTCTGCACCCACCCCTCACATGTGTCTGTCCACTGCTGGTATTCCTCTGTACCCACCCCTCACATGTCTCTGTCCACTGCTGGTATTCCTCTGCACCCACCCCTCACATGTATCTGTCCACTGCTGGTATTCCTCTGCACCCACCCCTCACATGTCTCTGTCCACTGCTGGGAGTCCTCTGATCCACCCCCATGTCTGTCCACAGCTGGGAGTACTCTGCACACACCCCTCACATGTCTCTGTCCACTGCTGGGAGTACTCTGCACCCACCCCTCACATGTCTCTGTCCACTGATGGGAGTGATAGGCACACACCCCTCACATGTCTCTGTCTACTGCTGGGAGTACTCTGCACCCACCCCTCACATGTCTCTGTCCACTGATGGGAGTGATAGGCATCCACCCCTCACATGTCTCTGTCCACTGCTGGTATTACTCTGCACCCACCCCTCACATGTCTCTGTCCACTGCTGGGAGTCCTCTGATCCACCCCCATGTCTGTCCACAGCTGGGAGTACTCTGCACACACCCCTCACATGTCTCTGTCCACTGCTGGGAGTACTCTGCACCCACCCCTCACATGTCTCTGTCCACTGATGGGAGTGATAGGCACACACCCCTCACATGTCTCTGTCTACTGCTGGTATTCCTCTGCACCCACCCCTCACATGTCTCTGTCCACTGCTGGTATTCCTCTGCACCCACCCCTCACATGCCTCTGTCCACTGCTGGTATTCCTCTGCACCCACCCCTCACATGTCTCTGTCCACTGCTTGTATTCCTCTGCACCCACCCCTCACATGTGTCTGTCCACTGGTGGTATTCCTCTGCACCCACCCCTCATATGTCTCTGTCCACTGCTGGTATTCCTCTGCACCCACATGCAGAGGTCCACTGCTGGGAATCCTAGGCAGCCACCCACCCACCCACCCACACCCTTGGTGCAGTACACTGCTGTCCTGGGCATACACCCCCCCAATGTACTGGATATATGCTGCACCAGGCCCTAAGCCAACATACGTGGCGTGTGTACGCCTTGTCTCACAAATGTACTGGTGCCCTAGGGGTATGGGTGATGCGGTCCGTACACCCGCATTCATTGGTTGGGTACGGTCTGTACCACGCGTACCCCTACATCACCACTACAATGGTGGTACGGACCGTACCCACACTCTGAGGGCGTGGGTATGGTCCGTACCACGCGTACCCCTACATCACCACTACAATGGTGGTACGGACCGTACCCACGCTCTGAGGGCATGGGTACGGTCCATACCACGCGTACCCCTACATCACCACTACAATGGTGGTACGGACCGTACCCATGCCCTCATAGCGTGGGTACGGTCCGTCCCACCATTGTAGTGGTGCCGGGTACGCGTAGACGTCCACTTCCATTGTGGCAGTACGCGGGGATTGGTGGACACGCCCCCCGAATTGACCAGACCCTGGAGGTGATGTATGTACAGGATATATTTTTTGTAACTTGGGTAGGGGTTATGTTTCCTGCCCTTCGCCCCCCCCCCCTTTGCCCCTGGGTGTTGTTCTGACCTTCAGCGGCGTGCGCGGCGGTTTCGGTGCACCAGGTCGTAGGCCAGGAGGGCCGGGATGACACGTAGGATGGGGTCCTTGGCTGTCCGTCGCATACCGGTGCTCCTTCTTCGCGCCGTCCTCAATTTCCCAGGAGTTTTTGGCTGCCGTAAAATATTAGCCGTGCGGAGTGACGTAGGCACGAATCGTACTTGCTGGTCAGTAAAACGCTGCCTGACTCCGTCCGGACGTCACGTACGCAATGTCCCGGATCGGAATTGTGGGTATTTTTTCACCGCACGTAGTTTTTTACGATTCGTACGGAAATGGTATTTCTGTACGAATCGTACTTGCTGCTTTGTCAGGAGGATTTCCCGGGTACGAGTCGTATGGAGAATACGCTCCGTACGACCATTCGTACCATGGTTTTACAGGATCGGAATCGGCACCTATGTGCAGGTTTTTGTTATTTGTAATTATTATTGCAAAAGATTTTTTTTTATATATTTCATTTATTTGATTTTTCCTTTTTTAAATATTGTTTATTTGTAAAATATTTTTTGCATAACTGTTTGAGTGTGAATAGTAATTTTTGTCTCTCCGCTATCCAACACTTTCCCTAATGTTGCACTCACTGGAGTTGGAATAGTAATTTTTACCCTCTGCTATCCAACACTTTCTCTACTGTTGCACTCATTGGAGTGGGAATAGTAATTTTAACCCATTTGTTATCCAACACTTTCCGTACTGTTTCACTCACCTTTGTGGGAATAAAATGTTTTACCCCTCGCTATCTAACACTTATCCTACTGTTGCATTCAGTGGAGTGCGAACAGCAATTTTTACCCCTCCACTATCCAACACTTTCTCTACTGTTGCAGTGTTTGGAGTGGGAAACATAATTTTTACGCTCCGCTATCCAACACTTTTCCTATTGTGACACTCATTGGAGAGGGAATAGTAATTTTAACCCCTATGCTATTGAACACTTTCTCTAATGTTGCACTCACCTTTGTGGGAATAACATTTTTTACTCCTCGCTATCCAACACTTATCCTACTGTTGCATTCAGTGGAGTGGAAATAGTAATTTTTACCCCTCCGCTATCCAACACTTTTCCTACTGTGGCACTTTTTGGATTGTGAATGGTAATTTTTACCCCTCCGCTATCCTACACTTTCCCTACTGTTTAACTCTTTGGAGTAGGAATAGTAATGTTTGCCCCTCAGCTATCTAATCCTTTCCCAGTGTTGCGCTCACTGGAGTGGGAATAGTAATTCTTACCTCTCCGCTATCCAACATTTTCCCTACTATTGCACTCAATCGAGTTGGAATTGTAAATTTAGTTTCTCTGCTATCCAACACTTACCCTACTGTTGCACTTGTTGAAGTGGGAATAGTTTTTTTTACCCCTTTGCTATCCAACACTTTCCCGACTGTTGTACTGATTGTATTGTGAAATTTAATTTGAAATAGTGTTTTAATTAGTTTAGTGTTTTAATTTAGTATAGATTTTAGTTTTTTATATTTTAAATCTTTAATATATATTTTTATTTGTTATATTATTTTAAACTTTTAACATCAATTAAAAATAATAGTTTATTCATTGTTTTAAAGTAAATATATTTGTATGAATTATTATGTCTCTGTTTTTTTGTTAATTGATTATTTGTTATATTTTATTAATATGAATATTAAAAGTATTTTATTTTGTTAAAATTATATTTAATATGTAATATATTTAATATATATTATTCTGTTTTATATTTATTTCAATGTCAATATTTTATACCTCTTTAGTTTTTACATCGATATTATTTAGTTGATATTTTTATACTTACCTGTTTAAATATAGCAGTAAATTTTTTTGTTGTCTATAGTTTTTTACTCAATATTTTTAACATCGATATTTTTTATATCGATGTTGTGTCAGTGAACCCAGTGTGTTCAACAGTAGATGAAGTGTTGGAGTTCTGAGAGGTTAAATGTACTATTCCCACCCCACTTTGTAGGAAAAGCGCTGGACTTCAGAGGGGTTAAATTAACTATTTTCACACAGGTCTGTGAAACACTAGGGAAAGCGGTGACTTTGGAGGGGTAAGATCTACTCTTCCCACTCAGAGGGCGATTCCCATTCTGGCCGCAAAACATACCGACTGACACGGACCTGGACCGAAGACCGACCGACACGGACCGGCGCCGTACGACCCGTGCAGTACGATGCAACGCGTGTGAATTACAACCGACACGTATGGAATACAAGCCGTACGACCGAGCCGTATGGAAAACAGTGATTCGGCTGTAAAACCGACCCGAGTTGCACCGACGGACACGTACCCGCGATGTCCCATCCGCACAGTACGATGCAATGCATGTAAGCCCAGACCTACTCGCACGGAGCCCAAGCCGCATGACCGACACGCACAGAATACAGGGAGCCCAAGCAATAGAGATCTCCGCAACCGACGAGTATGAAACACAGAAGAAAGTCAGCGTGAACGAGGCAGAGAAGCCCGCACGAGCCAACATCAGCGTCCATCTCGGTCAGAAGAACGTCTCCTTCATGCCTAGAAAACCCAAAGGAAAAAAGACAAAAAAAGGACCAAACAAGCAATGACAAAGCCAATAAATATCCCCCCAAAAAACCTGGGACAAATACACACCCACAACTCCACCTATATAAAGGACATCGATCACTACCATGATCCTTTGCAAATAGGAGACAACAGCCAGCAGCAAACACCATCACACAGCAGCCACAGACACACTCACAACTCACCCATCACACAATTCACACACCACTAGCACCTCACCAAAAGCAAACACACATACAGCTAGCAAAACCAACACTAACCCACCCTTACTTGCACCCTCACACACACATCACTCACCACCACCACCCATCACCATGCCCCCAAAGAAGAATCTAAAGTTCACAGATGATGAGTTAGAAGTGCTGGTAGACGCGATCATCAGAGTAGAGCCACATTTGTTTGGTACATTGGTCCAAAGGACCCCCATGTCACAGAAAACCAAGATGTGGGCAAGGATTGTGGACAAGGTGAACGCACAAGCACCAACAAGGCGCACAAAGGACGATATCCAGATTCCAGAACAGGTGGTATGACATGCGCAGGAGGGTCAAGAAACTCATCGAGAAAGATCACGCCTTGAGTCAGTGCACTGCGGTGGACCTCCTGCCAAACCAGTCTACTTCTGGACCTGGGAGGAGAAGGTGCGGGACATCCTACCACCGGAGAATGTCCATGATCTAGAAGATATACCAGAGCCTGGTGAGTACACAACCAACATACTCAATATTGTGTGGCAAGGGGATAGTGAAACCATGCACCGTTAGCAAAGCCACAGTAACCAATAGATAATCATCCCAAGATGTGTATGCTAGTCAGACAAACACAATACCTGCTATCTCATTGTGACTTCGAACTGTATCATGACATGTACAAACCTACCAACAAATATAGCAAGGCAGTGGCACAAAGCCAAATAAACACTGTCAGACAGTTTGCCAACACAAACACACTACCTCACAGTGCAAATGACTGACAGGAAGGAATAATGGGTATGCAGGTGAAGTGACTGTATCCAAAAGCATGATGGGGTTTGTAGTCACAGATAATGCTCACGCTCCCAATTGGCCCATCAAGACCTCTCTGAAACATGCCCACATCACAGGGAGTGGAAAATGACTGACAAGATGTCTGACACTGTGTCCTGCTCTGGGGAGCACAAGCCTCCGGTAGGGGTCATGCGTAAATCAGAAGCAGGACACCACTGACTGACATCCTGAAAGACAACTTGCACGCCCTCAAATGGAAGCACGTTTCATGGTGGGATGTCGGGCCGGGTGGGAAGGAGGACTGACAGCTCTGAACATACTTACCAACATGTGGAGACACACACACCCCTCAACACAAACTCCACACAACTCACCGGGTAGAATGCATTGACCCACACCTAAGTGAAATATCAGCAAAAGATACACCGTACTGGGTGCTGCTGTGTGAAGCACAGGGGCTCTCTTTGGACTTGAAGCTAAACAAACACCAGGATTTCACAGTCAGCCATCTTGCCATTGCTGTCACACCCACTCACAGGGAAGCAGAGTCAAGAGGAAGGAAGTATGGGCATGCTGGGAAGGGGGGTGTAGCCAAGAGCATGATGGGAGTTGCAGTCACAGACAATCCCCAGCCACCCACATGGCCCAGCAAGCTCACACTGAACCATGCTCGCTTCACAGGGAGTGGGAAGGGACTGACAGGATGTCTGACACTGGGCTCTGTTGTGGGGAGCACAAGGACATGCTGGGAACTGGGCACCAACAAACACCAGGACTTCACAGTCAGCCATCTTGCCATTGCTGTCACACCCCCTCAAAGGGAAGCAGAGTCAAGAGGAAGGAAATATGGGCATGCTGGGAAGCGGGGTGTAGCCAAGAGCATGATGGGAGTTGCAGTCACAGACAATCCCCAGCCACGACATGGCCCAGCAAGCTCACATTAAAAACATGCTCGCATCACAGCGAGTGGGAAGGGACTGACAGGATGTCTGACACTGGGCTCTGTTGTGGGGAGCACAAGGCCATGCTGGGAACTGGGAACCAACAAACACCAGGACTTCACAGTCAGCCATCTTGCCATTGCTGTCACACCCCTTCACAGGGAAGCAGAGTCAAGAGGAAGGAAGTATGGGCATGCTGGGAACGGGGGTTTAGCCAAGAGCATGATGGGAGTTGCAGTCACAGACAATCCCCAGCCACCCACTTGGCCCAGCAATCTCACACTGAACCATACTCGCATCACAGGGAGTGGGAAGGGACTGACAGGATGTCTGACACTGGGCTCTGTTGTGGGGAGCACAAGGCCATGCTGGGAACTGGGCACCAGCAAACACCAGGACTTCACAGTCAGCCATCTTGCCATTGCTGTCACACCCCTTCACAGGGAAGCAGAGTCAAGAGGAAGGAAGTATGGGCATGCTGGGAATGGGGTTGTAGCCAAGAGCATGATGGGAGTTGCAGTCACATACAATCCCCAGCCACCCACATGGCCCAGCAAGCTCACACTGAACCATGCTCGCATCACAGGGAGTGGGAAGGGACTGACAAGATGGCTGACACTGGGCCTGAGAAATGATGTAGCTGACAATCACACATATGCACTGGCCAAACAAAACTCGGTCGCACACACAGCCATTGCAACCATATGTTCAAAATCATTGTCTGGGGATGCAGTGTCCAGGGGTGCCCCCTGGCCGGGCAGGGGAGGTGTGTCTTGCAGATGACAAATGTGGAGGCCAATATATGGTACATTTGCACAAAACACACAGGAACTGTGAGATGCAGATGTCCCTGCACATCCCCCAGGGCCTCTAAACCTGTTCTGGACAATGTTCTTTGTGCGCAACCCGTTCACCTTGTCCGATCGGACACAACTTGCCCATATGACATGGAGGGTTCATGTTGGTCCAATGTAGCAGATGACTGTGGACTTTACTCTGGACATTTCATCTACCAACACTTCCAACTCTACTGTGAACTTTGGATTCAAAACCCAATGTACAGCACCCACCATCCTGTGCACTATCCTCACACGTTTGTAAATAAACTCACCAGTACACCATACTTGCCTCTGTTGTGATTCCAACTTGTCATGTGTCATGGAGATGTTGATCTGCTAAACAACACAGTGCATGCCAAATACTGCAACAATGTGACCAACGTTATGTGAGTCATGGTGATGTGACACAAGTGAGGGAGACACACCACTATGGCACCACAACATATACTCACCATGACCATGTTACTCATCCCACACAATAATGTTGACCTGAAACACATTGGTGTGCACAGACACAACACCTATCCACAGTCAGTGGTAACAAGTCCACAGGTGAGGTAAGCAAATGTCACTTACATGTGGGAACACAGACAACGCACCTAACAAAGCATAGCACAGGTTCGTTACACATCAGCAACATGTTTATTCTGAAACAGTTGCAAGGCAATTGTACGTTAAGTTGGGCACACGGTCACAGAGTGTCTGAGAATTGAAGTCCAGGGGTGTGTGGCACATCACTTGATGGCAATTGATAAACAAGTTTTTTAAATTTTTGCATCAACATCCGAATCAAGAAGGACATACATCAATTCGAGTAATGTGGCATCAACAAGACCTGTCAGATAAGCAATGATAAACAATCGCTTGAGCAGTCCCCCATCCCCTCCCCTCTGCCCCCACCCCATGTATTCCCTCTCCTACACTAGGCCCCCAAGCCATTTTCCCCATATTCTGCGAAACTTTTTGGGGCAACCCCGGGCCGTGTACAATGTCCGTTCCTGTGCAGCACACGAATCCACCCCTCTTCTCCATTTAGTCCCACTGGGTGGGTCCATCTGCTTCCAGGAGGCCACGATATCCCTTTTGGCCACCACCACAGCCCTAGTTAGGAAGAACTTCTCATTACAGGACCCATCTAGCCCATCCGTGATCCCCAGCAGCGCTAGTCGCGGGTCATGGGGAGCCTCCCACCCCAGGACCTCAGTTAGTTCAGTTTCAATCTCGGCCCAGAAGCTATCCAGGCGGGGGCAAGGCCAGACCATATGAAAGAAGCCTGCTGGCTCCCCCCCGCACCGAGCGCATGAAGCCGCCTGGCACAGGCCCGCTCGAAACAGACGTTCCGGGGTCAGGTAAGCCGGGTGGAGATAGTAAAGCTGAATAAGACGCAGTCTAGCTGATGTGGTGATCGTCCTGGGAACCATAAAGGCGTCCCTCCAGTCGTGTTCGTCCAGGGGACCCACCCAGGCCTCCCAACGCTGCTTCAGTCCGTTCCAGTCCACCGGGGTGTTGTTGACCAGGGACCGATAAATACGGGATATGCCTCCCCTCCCCAAACATCCCAGCATCACCTGAGCCTCAGGCGGGCTATGGGCGGGGAGGCTGGAGTCCAGGGGTACATGAGACTGGATCGCGTGGCGTAGCTGGAGATACCTATAGAATTGCGTGGGATGTAAAGAGAACCAGCTCCGGAGCTCCTGGAAGGAGCACATATGGCTCCCCTGCCAGACATCTCCCAAACAGGAGATCCCTAGAAGATCCCAGGCACGGAACCCGTCAAGCCCCGACACCTCCCGCAGCCACGTGCCATGCCAGAGCGGCGTAACCCGGGTCAGTACCTTTGACCACTGGGTGTGCCGCAGGGCGGCACGCCATGCCAAAAAGGGGGCCCGCACGACCTCCGGCAGTGACCGAGGGATCGACGCTCCATAGAGCATGCCTTGAATAGAGGGGAACCCGGTGAGCCGCACCTCCAGTCTATAAGCCAGATCATCCCAGCCTCCCGAAAACCAGTCATAGACCACCAGCAGCCGCGTCGCGAGATAGTACAGGTAGAGATTTGTCATGCTCAGGCCACCATCATAAGAGGGAACCCGGAAGCGGTCTAAAGCCAACCGGGGCCTCCCCCCACCCCAGAGAAATTTGGTCGCAGTCTTGTCTAGGTCTCGAAACCAAGGGCGGGGAAAGGAGCAGGGCGTATTTTGCAGCATGTATAAAAACCTAGGGAGGATCATCATCTTATAAAGAGCGATCCTCCCCAGCGGGTTCAACGGAAGTGATTGCCATTTTGTCAGGTCGGATCTGGCCTTATTAACCACGGGGGCTACGTTAAGGGCCCAGCAAAGTTCCGGGAGTAGGGTAACCCAGATCCCTAGATATTTAAAGGATAGCCTCCGGATGGGGATGTCCGACTACCAATCGAAACATTCACTCGAGGGGTGCAATGGAACCAATACAGATTTCCCGGAGTTTAGGCTAAGACCGGACGCCTGCCCGAACCGACGGAGAGTCCGGCGCACCCGAGGCCCCGAAACAGCCAGATCCGAGAGATAAAGAAGGACATCGTCCGCATATAGAGCAATTTTATCGGGGACCATACCCGGCCAGCTCCAGCCATGGAGAGCAGGGTCTGACCGAACCAGCACAGCCAGGGGCTCCATCGCCAGGGTGAAGAGGAGGGGCGAGAGCGGGCAACCCTGCCGAGTCCCCCGTCCTATGGTAAACGCGTGGGACAAGGTCCCATTAACCAGTACCCGAGCCCGCGTACAGAACCCGAACCATGGCGCGGAACTGGGGGCCGAACCCCATTCACTCCAAGGTAGCTCCAAGGTAATCCCAGCCCACCGAATCGAAGGCCTTCTCAAAGTCCACTAGTAGAAGGGCCAGATAAGGGGAAAGGCGCTCCCGGTGAGCCAGAGCCAGGTGCAAGCGCCGCAGGCAGTGTCTCGTTCCCCGGTTTGGCATAAATCCGCATTGGTCCGGGTGGACTAGCGAAACGAGAAGCGGGCGCAGCTGTTGGGCAAGAATGGTGGCGTACACTTTAAGCTCCGTGTTAATGAGAGATATCGGCCTATAATCGGAGCAGGACTGCGACGGGGGCTGCGTTTTCGGAAGGACAACTATAGTGGCAGTATCTGTGTCCCGTGGGAATGAGCCCTTCTCTACCACCTCCGCAAAAAGATCCAGAAGCCACGGCGAAAGGGTCTCACGGAAATGGGCATAGTATTCCTGCGGGAAGCCGTCCGGGCCCGGGGTTTTCCCAGGCACCAAGTGGCCGATTGCAGTCACAACCTCCTGCAGGGTAATGGGCAGGTCCAAAGTCTCACAAGCCTCCCGCCCCAGTTGCTCGAGGGCCGCCCCGCCTTCCCCCATCAGCTCTGCAAGAGAGAGCCCCGGAGCCCGCGCCCGGTATAGCTGAGAGTAGTAATCAGCAAAGGTGTGGGCTATAGCCACCGAGACCGTGTGGGTCACACCCTCTGAGTCTGTGATGGCAGGAATAATCTGGCCTGCACGAGGGTAAGAAGCCAGCCAGTGAAGCAGCGTGCCGTTCTTATCCCCCCATCCGTATACTCGGGCCACCGAGGAACGCCAAAGAGTACACGCCGCCTCCAGAGAATGCATGTGTATCTCCTCTCGGAGAAAGGCCAGCCATCGAGCCCGAGTGGCATCACCCAACGCGGCCTGGTTTCGTTCAAGCTCCAGGGCCTGCGCTTCAGACGCTGTAAGCTGCTGGAGTTGTCATCGACGCTGTTGTTGCAGATGCCCCTTAGCTGCCCCTCTGATAGTTGCCGTACCGGCCTCCCAGAGGACAGCCGAGGATGAGACGGAGCCTACGTTGTGAGAGTAGTATTCTCCAATCTCACGTTCCACCACCTTCCGAAAGGCTTTGTCTTGAAGGAACCAGGCATTCAAACGCCACGTCGGGCGAGCAGTGAAGGGAGGCGGGCCAAAAGCAAGGAGCACTGGCGAGTGATCTGAGAGGCCCCTCGGCAGAATTCGGACGTCGCGAACCCCTGCACACTCAGTAGAGTGTCACGTTTTTCTCTTGTTCCGCTGAGTCGAGTGAAGCACAAGGGGTCCACCTCCCGACGTCCCCGGCTCTGAATAGGGAACAGAGTACCAGGGCAATCAGGCGAGGGAAAGGAAATTAGGATGGGAACAGCAGGGATAGGGATACCTGTAACATAACATAAATCTTAACACACGTTACGGTACACATAAGGCAACCTACTCTCATTCGGTCTCACTAAGTATGCCTACACAGTGTGTCTCTTCAAAACATACTCAGGCCACTATAACCATGCCTTTAAACCAATGTGACTTAACAGAAGATCGCTCCCCAGGACCGTGCTACTTGACAGTCCCCCCACCTATGTTCCCTTCAAAGAAAAAGGTGAAAACACAGGGACTTCTCTCGCCAACCGAACCTGAATCTACTCTGTTCTCAGGTCCTCGAGAGTAGGCCCCAACTGATAATGAAGAGCGCGGGGAGTAAGGATACAGTCACGCTCTCCCCTTGAACCCTACACTCGTGGTGTCTTCCAACCACTGACTATTGTCCCGCAAAGTGCAGCCCCTCCTTTCTGCTGAGCTACCTGAACGTTGCGGCGGCAGTGTCTCCGGTGATCTCACCTCACCGGTCTGCAATCCGAATGGGGAGCGTCCGCTCCTACTTCGTCTTTGGTCCAGGGTTTTAACAACGCGGCCACGCTCGTCCAGCGTTCCGCGAGTATGGATAAGTTCACACCCAGAACCTTTAAACGCGGTGACGCTTACGTCAGCGTCCCGCAAATCAAGTTGTGTGGAAACCGAAACTCGGCCTCTCGTACCTCCCCGACGAATTCTCAGTCAAGCGGGGCACACGTCTGTTTCTCTCGTGTTCGTGCGAGCTCCGGCGTTTCCTTCCTCGCCGCTTCCATAACAAATCCAACCAGGCAGTATTACGCGCACCGATTGGTCCTCGGTGCCCGTACTTAACAGTTGTGACCACGCCTTCCTCCCGCCGAGATGTCTGGGAAATGTAGTCCAACTGTACTTCGGTAGGCGCCTTGCTCAGCGCCTGACAGTATGCCCCCCGCCCAAGCGCCTCCTAGGACCAGGCTTGGCCGGGAAGCGGGCGTGAAATACTCTCACGGCAGCAGGAGCATGCAGATCCGAGGACGGAACCCAAGAATCCTCCTCCGCCGTGTACCCCTTCCAAGCAATGAGGTACCACAAACGACCCCTCCGAAACTGCGAATCCACCACCTTCCGGACTTCGTATTCCTCCTGGCCCTCCCTGATCACCGGAGGAGCGGCCACCCTCCGAGCCCCCCGCGCCGGCTTCAGGAGGCTGCAGTGGAACACCGGATGAATCTGCAGCGAGGCCGGCAAGGCCAACCTGTACGCCACTGCTCCCACTCGTCTCACCACGGGATACGGACCAATGAAACGAGGATGGAAGACGCTGCGCAACTTAAAACGGAGATTCTTCATGGACAACCATACTCGGTCGCCCGGTTGATACACGGGCCCGTCCTGACGATGGCGGTCCGCCCAGGTCTTGTACAAGATTTTGGCCCTCTTCAGGTTTGCTTTCAGACGTTGGTGTATGTCCCCCAAGGCTTGCAACTGAGCTGCAAGAGCAGGTTGGTTGCGTGTCTCGACTGGGAATGATAAAGGGAGCGTTTTGGCATGATAACCGTAGTTAGCCCGAAAAGGGGTTTCTTTGATGGAGCTGTGCCACGCGTTGTTGTAGGAGAGTTCGGCCAACCACAGGAGGGACACCCACGACGTACCGGCTTCTTTAGCGTAGCAACGGAGATACGTCTTGAGAGTTTGATTAAGACGTTCGGTCTGGCCATCCGTCTGGGGGTGGAAGCTGGTGGACGTGGCTACCACCACCTGCAAGGCTTTACACCAAGTCCTCCAAAACCGAGCAATAAACTGAGGACCCCTGTCAGATACTATCACTCCTGGCAACCCATGCTGTCGCACCACGTGAGATAACAACAACTGGGCGGTTTGACTGGCCGAGGGTAAGTTCTTGCACGGAACGAAATGACCCATTTTGGTGAGGCCATCTACCACTACCATGATGGCATCATATCCCTGGTCCAGCGGTAGACCCACCACAAAGTCCATGCTTATGTTGTGCCAGGGCCCTGCGGGAGTCGGTAACGGGACTAACTTGCCTTTAGCCTTGGAATGGTCTCCTTTTGCCCTAGCGCAGACATCGCACTGCTGGATCCATCGCCGCACATCCTTGTCCATAGAAGCCCACCAAAAGTGTCGTCTCATAAGGTGCAGAGTCTTGGTCCGTCCTGGATGTCCGGCTACCAGTGATTCATGGCACCAAACGAAGACCTGGCGCTGCAGCTCCTCCAAAGGCACGAACAGACGATCTCGATAAAAGGGTAACCCCTCTTTTATGTGCCTGTCCGTCTCCTGCTCCTCCCATTGAAGCCATTGCACCAATGTGCGGTGCCCTCTTATAAAGTTCAGAAATGTGTCGGCCCGAACCACACATACCACTTTCTCCGGGGGAATGAGGGCCTTGATCACCTCTGACCGATGTACGTGTCCCCCCTCTTGTCGCGATAGTGAATCCGCTTTCTGGTTCTCTGACCCAGGTCGAAACGTAATGACAAAGTCAAAGCCTGCAAAAAACAGCATCCAACGCATTTGCCGTTGCGTGAGATGCCTAGCTGTTTTCAAGTACTGCAAGTTTCTGTGAGCGGTATAAACCGTTATGGTGTGCTTAGCCCCCCACAGGTAGTGTCTCCATTCCTGGAACGCCTTGTGAACAGCCAGTAGTTCTTTTTCGGCAATCGTGTAGTTTGCTTCGGCTGCTGTTAACTTCCGGGACAGGAAGGCTACTGGATGTAATTGCCCGGTCAGAGCCTCTCTCTGCGATAGCACAGCTCCCACTGCGATGTCAGAAGCGTCCGCCTCTACCACGAAAGGTACTTCGGAATGCGGATGTTGCAGAATGGGAGCGGTGGTAAAAGCCTGTTGTAACTCGCGGAATGCCTGCATGGCTTCCGGAGTCCAGGAAAACGGATGACCCTTGCGTAGCAAACGAGTGAGAGGTGAGACAAGCTGGGAAAAATGCGAGATGAACCTCCTATAATAATTTGAAAAGCCCAGAAAACACTGCACATCTCTCACAGTTTTAGGTATGGGCCACTCCTGTACTGCTGCCACCTTTCGTTCAGCCATACTCAACCCTGAAGGACTCAGGACCACCCCCAGGAATTCTACCCTTTCTACGTGGAATTCGCATTTGCTCAACTTGCAAAACAAATTGTTCGCTCCTAACTTGTGTAACACTTGTGAGACGTGCGTGACGTGTTCCCTGGGATCTGTGGAATATATCAGGATGTCATCGATATACACCACTACTGTTCTATCAATAAGCTCTTTGAGGACGTCATCGAGAAAATACTGGAACGCTGCCGGGGCGTTACACAGCCCAAAGGGCATTACCCTATACTCAACAGCCCGTACCGCGTCTTAAAGGCCGTCTTCCACTCATCCCCCTCCCTTATCCGGACCAGGTGATATGCCCCTCTCAGATCCAACCGAGAGTATACGGTCGCCTCCTTCACCTGATCCAGCAAGACAGGGATGAGAGGAAGAGGGTAGCGGTTGCGGACGGTGTTTTTATTTAATGCCCTATAATCGATGCACGTCCGCAAGTCGCCATTGGCTTTCTTGATGAAAAAAAGGGGCGAAGCAGCAGGCGAACGGGAAGGCCGGATAAACCCTATCTCAGCGTAGTGCTCTAGGTATTTTCGCAGATGTTCGGTTTCTGGCTCAGACAAAGCATAGACTCGACAAGACGGCAGGATTGCCCCTGGGATTAAGTCTATTTGGCAGTCGTAACTGCGATGCGGTGGCAGGAGTTCAGCCTTACTTTCGCTGAACACCTCTCGGTAAGCGTCGTAGGCGGCTGGGAGGACCGTCTCTTTCTCTGCTGCGGTACTGAGGTGATACCCTTGAGTGAGGGCCAGAAGGTGAGTCCGATGCGCGTTGACACACGCCTCTTTACAGTACTCCGCGTCAAACTCCACCGTTTTTTGCTTCCAGTTAATGGAGGGGTTATGAGTCGCCAACCAAGGCATGCCGAGGATCACTTCATATTGTGGAGCCTCAATAATGTTTAAAGCTACCTGTTCTACATGATCCCACAAGGGCCCTGGTTTGGTCAGGGTTAGGGATTCTGTAACCTCGGTGATGGGTCCTGATTTAAGAGGCTTTCCATCCACCGCCCAGACTACCTCGGGGGTTGATCTCGGGATGCGCCTTAACCCAAGGCGCTGTACTAACCCACTATCGACGAAATTTCCGGTGGCACCGGAGTCTATCATCACTCCTATCTCGTGCTCTCTAGTTCCCACCGTTACTCGCATGTGTAACACCACGTGTGATTCGGATGCAACCGACTCTACAACGGCTAAAGAAGGCAATTGCAAGACCCTAGAAGCGTGTGTTTCATCCGGAGTGGCTGAGGCCCGTTCTTCCGAAGGTGATGCCTGTACAGTGGCTACTGCCACTTTCTTCGTACCTGCGTATCCCCCTCTTTTGGGTTTGACGGGACAGTCACGAACATAATGGCCTTTCTTGCCACAATACATACAGAGACCGGCTAGTCTGCGGTTCTCTCTCTCGACCCGTGATAACGGGGCTCTGATTGCACCCACCTCCATAGGTTCTGCATGAGAGTCCGAGGATGCCCCTGCGGGTCCGGGTCCTCTCTCGGCTTTCTCGACGTGGGTATAAACCCTCTCTCCCTTCCGCTCTGCCAGTCTATGGTCTAACCTAAGCGTAAGGTTCATCAAGCTGGTGTACGTGGTGGGCTGCGGATCAATTTGCGCCAGTACATCCTTCATGTCCTCCCTCAGGCCCTGGTAATAGAGAGACATACGTTTTTCCTCAGGCCACTCTGTTTCCGCTACGAGACGATTGAACTGGGTCAAATACGTTACCAGATCATGTTTGCCCTGTCGGAGTGCTAACAATTCTCTATCTGCTGATAAGGTGGTGGCCCTCCTGTCAAACACCCGCTCAAACTCGCTTCTAAAGGAGTTCCAATCTGACAGCAGAGGATCGTCGTATTTGACCAAGGGGACTGCCCAATTGGCCGCGTCCCCCGTCATATACGATATAGCAAACGCCACTCGTGAATGGTTATTCGGAAACGAAGCGGGTTTGCAGGAAAAATGCAATGCTATTTGTGTGAGGAAGGTTTGGATTTTGAGGGGGTCACCCGAGAACCTCTCTGGGCTTGCCAGGGGTATGGGTGGTGAAACGTTTACATGTATAGGATTCGATGACTGTGAGGCGTCAAATGGGTTGCGCCCTTGCCTTTCTACCCTGTCTTTTAGGGCTGCGGTTTCTAACTTAGATGCGGCCAATTCCTGTTGTACCAACATGAGGGCTTGTAATACCTCATCTAGAGAGGCCATACTTGTGCTTGACTCGACCCACACAGAACTATTTCTTGGGCGCGTAATTCTGTCACGTTTTTCTCTTGTTCCGCTGAGTCGAGTGAAGCACAAGGGGTCCACCTCCCGACGTCCCCGGCTCTGAATAGGGAACAGAGTACCAGGGCAATCAGGCGAGGGAAAGGGAATTAGGATGGGAACAGCAGGGATAGGGATACCTGTAACATAACATAAATCTTAACACACGTTACGGTACACATAAGGCAACCTACTCTCATTCGGTCTCACTAAGTATGCCTACACAGTGTGTCTCTCCAAAACATACTCAGGCCACTATAACCATGCCTTTAAACCAATGTGACTTAACAGAAGATCGCTCCCCAGGACCGTGCTACTTGACAATCCCCCCACCTATGTTCCCTTCAAAGAAAAAGGTGAAAACACAGGGACTTCTCTCGCCAACCGAACCTGAATCTACTCTGTTCTCAGGTCCTCGAGAGTAGGCCCCAACTGATAATGAAGAGCGCGGGGAGTAAGGATACAGTCACGCTCTCCCCTTGAACCCTACACTCGTGGTGTCTTCCAACCACTGACTATTGTCCCGCAAAGTGCAGCCCCTCCTTTCTGCTGAGCTACCTGAACGTTGCGGCGGCAGTGTCTCTGGTGATCTCACCTCACCGGTCTGCAATCCGAATGGGGAGCGTCCGCTCCTACTTCGTCTTTGGTCCAGGGTTTTAACAACGCGGCCACGCTCGTCCAGCGTTCCGCGAGTATGGATAAGTTCACACCCAGAACCTTTAAACGCTGTGACGCTTACGTCAGCGTCCCGCAAATCAAGTTGTGTGGAAACCGAAACTCGGCCTCTCGTACCTCCCCGACGAATTCTCAGTCAAGCGGGGCACACGGCTGTTTCTCTCGTGTTCGTGCGAGCTCCGGCGTTTCCTTCCTCGCCGCTTCCATAACAAATCCAACCAGGCAGTATTACGCGCACCGATTGGTCCTCGGTGCCCGTACTTAACAGTTGTGACCACGCCTTCCTCCCGCCGAGATGTCTGGGAAATGTAGTCCAACTGTACTTCGGTAGGCGCCTTGCTCAGCGCCTGACATAGAGGGGACAAAGAGTAGGTCAATCCGGGCGTGAGAATGATGCGCCGCCGAAGTGTGGGTATACTGGCGATCGCGTGGGTGCCAAATTCTCCAGACGTCGCGCAGGCCCTGGGTCTCGGCCCAACACAATAGTTGCTTCGCGCGTGCGGCTCTGGTAAGGGAAATCAGACCCGTTGGGTCCAGGTGAGGTGTGTAAACAGCGTCAAAGTCTCCCCCAAGGACAAGCGATCCCGCCGGAAGTCTGGGGAGTAGATCTGCAGTGTAGGAGAGGGCGGTGTGCAGCAGGGACGGCGCGGTATAGAGAGACAGCAGAGTGAGCCGCCGGCCCTCAAGAGTGCCACAAACCGCGACGGCCATTCCCTGGGGGTCTAGGTGAACCTGGGTCAGCACAACGGGAAAGGATCGTTTGAGCAGGATAGCCACCCACCGGGAGCCCCTAGCAAAGCCCGAGTGCCAGACCCTATCGTAGCCGTAACGGGCGAGAAAGGGACATTTATTACCTAAGAGGTGGGTCTCCTGAAGGAGGAGGACATCAATCTCTGCATGCTGTGCATATTTGAGGACCGCCATACGTTTGAAACGATCCAGCAGACCGTTTACGTTCCAGGACAGCATGCACATGGCGGCCTTAGGCACAGGCGTGTCTGCCATAGGGGCAATCAGGGGCATGCATGACAGGATGAGGAGGAGGTGGCCACGGAAGCAAGCATTGGGCAAATCGGGAAGCGTGTCTGGAACCCCCACCCGGCGGGACCCGTTCCCCCACCAGGGCCGAGGGGCGCGTAGGTGCGCGAGCCCTCTGAAAGGAGGAGCATGAAGCGGTCGGACAGGAGATCAGGTCAAACGTTACATGATGCCTTAGAATTACAACCACAAGGAATGAACCCTCTGTCAACAGGAACCCCTCTAGGAGGAAAAAACAACCCCAACCCAACCTCAACCCCACACCCCCCACCCTATACTTCGAGAACAGAAGCATCTGTCGCCCTAACAGTTAGTAACAATAACCAAGCTAAAACGCTCGGGCTTGAGTGCCAGTGGACCCCTAGAAAATCAAAACACACCCAATTCATCTGCCCTGGCCGAGAGCATTAAGCATATTGGAGCACTGAAGCCCGACCTCCAGTTCCTTCGGCTAGGAATCACGTCCCAGCCTCCCCTCCCCGACAGACCACCAAGAACAGATGAGGAAAATCAGATGACGGGGCTACGGGAAAGATCTGAAGTGTCCACTTGAGAGGCGGGTCGGGCCGCGGAGGCCGACCGCCGGAGGGAGACGGCCTGCCACCCGGCAGCAGTAGGACCGGCAGGCGCCACCGATGAGGCTGAGGACGCCCCGGACGCTCGGCCCTGCCACCCCCTGGAGCGCGTGACAGTCGCCTCTTCCAGACTGCGCCTCCGGGGCAACGTGCGGCGACACCGCCAAGGTCTCGATGATCGGGGTGCCTCCCGCCCCCCCGCCCGCCCGCCGGTGACCTCTGTCCAGGACGGTGTAGGGGGCACTCCTCTGTTTGCCAGGTCCAGGCCGCTCGTGGCGTGTCAAAGAAGAAAGTCTTGTGCTGGAAAATGACTTGGAAGCGGGCCGGGAATTGCAGCTTATATTGGAGGCCCATGGATCGCATCTTCTGCTTTACCTCCATGTAAGAGCGCCGCAGCTCCTGGACCTCTCGGGTGTAGTCCGGGAAAATCATGATGGTGTGATTCTGATACTTGAGGGTCTCGGAGCGTCGAGCCTCCCGGAGGATCGCATCTCTGTCTCTGAAGTTAAGGAGCTTTAGGATAAAGGGACGGGGGGGCGCCCCTGGGGGCCTGGGAGCCAGGGACCGATGCGCCCTCTCCACCACAAAACATGCCAAGAGGCTGTCCGCCGGCATCCAAGATTTAAACCAGCGTTCCAAGAAGTCATCCGCTCGGCCTGCCTCTGCCCCTTCCGGGAAGCCCACCAGGCGAAGGTCACAGCGACGGGCCCGGTTTTCGGCATCTTCAACCCGGCGATGCAGTTCCTTAGAGTGAGTGGTCAGCTCCCGTACTTGATCTTGCAGCTGGCGGATATCATCTTCAGCTGTCGAGATTCTAGATTCGGCCTCAGAGATGCTGGCGGTGGTGTTGCGCAGGTCTTGCCGAATAAGGGCCATGTCAACCTTCACCTCTCCTACCATACCCTCCAGGGAGGAGCGAGACGCCGTGATGGCCTGCAGGATGGCAGCAAGATCCGTGCCAGGGGTTTGGGCCACCTCCCCGGCGGGGCTCTGCCCCCTTTCAGAGGTCGTAAATTTGTCAATCTTGGTCTTGGTGGCCGCGGGTGTCGGTTTGGACGCCCTGTCCTTACCCATGGCGGCAGCCCCTGGGGCCACGGGGGCACCGCACCCAGTCGAAGAACCACAGGACCCACCGCTCCGCCAGGACTCGGGAGGCGAAAGGCGGTGGGGAAAACCTCCGCTCGGTCAGAGGGCTACCTTCCGCCAGCCTCGTAGGGTATCGCTCCGCAGCCTGCCCGATCTGGCAGCCGATGAGCTCCCGGGAGCTGCTGTTCGTCACCTCCCGGAGGAGCGCCACCCAGGCGTCACCGTCGGGGCCAGGTCTCCTCACACCAGCCGCAGTCGCAGGATGGCCATCCGCGCCGCAGACCTCCCCTCAGAGAGTCCGATGCCACCACAGCCTGCAGTCCTCCCAGGGTCTTGACACAGAATGCCTGTGTGGATGCACTCTCAAGCAGCACTGGCGCCAGTGGGAGGTCGCGCCTCGGTTTCCGACCAAGCTCCTCCGATCCCGTTGGCCCAGGGGGAAGTGGTGCGTCCCCCGGCACTGCAAATGGGGCCCCCACCAAGACTGCCAACGCTGAGGCCCCAACGTGCGCCGATTCTAGGGAAGCGCCCGCCGGGTCCCGCAGTCCCAGAACCGGGGCACCCCTGCGTGGGGGGCTGAGGGTTGATAGGGTGTGCAGATCGGACAAAGTCCCTTGCGCTAAATAGCACTCCACCAGCTTGTAGTGATGTAGCTCAGCCCTGCACACAGGACGATGAATTTGGGCCTGTGGTGAGGGGGGGTCGAAGGGAGACAGATGGTCAGCCCCCCCGACTGCCGGCCCGCGGCCCGAGCCTCCAAGGCGGTGCCTCACCCACCACCACGTCGCAGCGGGTCACAGCCAGCCCGGGCAAGTTCAGCAAGGTAGGTAGGGGGGTAAGGAAGGGAGCCAACCCCAGACCGCCGACCCCCGGCCTGATGGGGAAGGCCTCCCCACCACGTCCAGCACCCCACAACTTCTCTGGTCGGCCCGCCGGGGACTGCACCAGCGTCGCCGTCACCACCGGACCCCCTGCACGGCCTCGCCTCCCGGGGGGAGCCCCCACACCTCCTCACCTCCTGCTGGCAGTTGTCGGGCCCAAGCCCCGGGGGTCACCTCGGAGGGGGGGGGCCACAGGATCTGCTGACGCAGCTCGTCCTGGACGCCTGGGCGCTCAGGCCTAAGCACCTTGTGGGCGCTGTGGGCTCGAGTAGCCGCGCGCCCGTGGCAGGGAACCAGAACGGCAGACTCCGCGCGCCGGGCACACACAGCCACTCCGCACGTAGCTCCGAGGGGGCAGACTCGCCCCAAGGTCAGGTCAGGGGGAACATCCGCCCTATGGGTGGGAGTGGCAGTAGTGATGGTCAACATGAGCCCTATGGGTGGGGGTGGTAGTGGTGCTGGCCATACAACCCCTATGGTGGCCTGTTGTTAGTGGCCAGGATATGGATCCCCTTTGTGTGTGCGTGACAGTTTGCGGGTACGTGTCGTTTGTTTGTGTGGTGGGTGTCTGACTTCTGTCTGCGCCGTCCGTGTCTGTTCCTGATCCGGTCATAGATGTAGAGTACTGGTATGACCTGCGTGATGGGATTCATGATGTGTTCATCTCGTACACGCTGCTTGTTGCTCCGTCCCTATCTGTTGCAAGCTTGTCCGTCTCGTAGCAGTGGATTCATTTATGGTGCGAATCGTACCTGATATGCTTCTTTTCCGGATGCTGTGACGTGCCGTAGGTGGCGACCCGTCCGGCGCGTAGGAAGTACGCATCGTACTTGTCCAGGCGGAAACTGCAATGGGTACTGCTTTCGGGTGACTCGGTTGGGCGTTAGGAGTTACGTCTCGGACGGAGAAATGAAGCTTGAATCACAGCCTACGTGTCGGTCGGATTTTTGGCAGTTATGCGCATCGTACTGCATTAACTGGACGAACCGGCTCCGGGTACTGGTCGGTCACAAGGTAAGGATCGGAATCAACCCCTCAGTGGCGACTGGTGACTTTTGAATGTGGTGAGGCATAAGAGTTCATGAAGAGAGCCCTAAGGCCAGCATATGTAGCGTGTGAGACTGACCGGCATAAGGGAAGTTCAGGGGGCTTCTCCCCCACAGAATCTTTCGGAAAAAGAGTGGGCAAATTGCATTCTTTATGTCCATCTAACTGATGTTCTTGCCATCTGTCTGTCTATCTATCTATCTATCTATCTATCTATCTATCTATCTATCTATCTATCTATCTATCTATCTATCTATCTATCTATCTATCTATCTATCTATCTATCTATCTATCTATCTATCTATCTATCTATCTATCTATCTATCTATCTATCTACCTGTCTGTCTGTCTGCCTGCCTGCCTGCCTGCCTGCCTGCCTATCTTCCTCTTTGGAGTCTTTGCACTGCCCACTGCTGGGGACGCTCTATACAGCTGTCTACCTACCATAGCCTCACCTCAGAAATGGCCATGCCCCCCTAAAGTTTCCTCCACACTGCCCCACATTTCTAATGTCACAAAAAAAGCTGGCTTTTCATTATCATTATTTTAACTGTAAGTGCTGTTGTTGTGAAGTATTTCATTCTCGAAAGTAAAAAACAAACCGCAAAGAATTGTCTTCACTGTGTAATTGATTCTCTCTCGCCTTCCTCGCTCTGGGTGTCTCTCTACATTGGATTTGTGCTCTGCGATGTGAGAGGATTTGCCCTTGCGTTTGGCGATTAAGAGCTTTCGGCTAATAAATATGGAACCGCAAGGGCACGATTTGCAGGTGACCAGAACCTGTTGCTTGCACTGCGGATAGGATTTCGTGACCATCTTCACTTTAACCTCAAACTAAAAACTGTAGTTTTCTTATTTAGTGTATAATTCCCTGAGCATTTAACACCGCCTGGCTGGTAGAGTTGGAACACTTCACAAAAAGGAACGGAAGCTTTTATTCCAAATAAATTCTATATGAGTTTTTTTTTATATGTAGTATATTGTAATGAGGCTCAAGTGTACAGTTTTCCGCCTTATTAGTCGACATGCAACGTGGCATTGATCATGTATCTCTCACAGAGCTTATTAATAAAACTCGCAGATGTAGTACGTTAGTAATCAGCAACTCACATGTCCAACAAGGGACAGGTTTGTCATACTTTATTAGCTGTCAGTGGGGTCGATGCAAGGATTTTTGACACCTCTGTTATTTTAATTAGCCCAGTGGACATTAGGACAACCAATTGGGTTGTGACCATCAGTCTCCTTCAGCCGCAGTGAAATGGGGTCCACCCAGGGTTTAGCGAATGAAGCTTCTGTATAAAAATATAAATGACAAACATGCCACGTGTGCCAGCTTCAGGCGGTCCTACCGCCTCCTCCTCTCTCCACCGCTCACAAAACACACACACACCCTCACCAGAATCACAGTGGCCACCCTTGGCTTGACAATGTCATGGCCTGTGTGCCACTCTCCTTGTCTCCTCTGAGGGCCCAGTGACGGAGTGTCCAGCAACAAGGACCCTGATTGGTTGGCAGAGTTTGTGTATTGTTTGCATGGTTTCAAACATTAGTGACTTTAATGAGTCCTCTTGCTGCATCTGTGCTGCAGTGCCCCATTTCTACTTCTAAACTAACAGTGCAGCCTGATAAGGTGGTTATGGCTTTTGGTAGCAGTTTCATTGCAAACGTTAAGCCATCAATACAGGAGGCGGCATGGCACTCCTTACATCTGTGCTGTATGTTTTTCTAATATAATTCCATACATAAGGTTTTGATTGCATCAGCAAATTTGCAACATTGTCTTTCACCAGCATCTGAATGAGGGTTAGGGTAATAGACACAGTTTGCAACCAAGTAGTTTCTATCCAGTGTTACTAGTTTTTGGTTTATACATTTTATTTGCAACAGGGGCTGTCATTGAGTGTTTGAAGACCGACGAGTGCCAAGTCGATATCTTTCCCACAGTTGTCGTGACCTCATGCAGGTTTATGTGTATCAGTTGGTGTGATGTCCTTATTCCCTTCTTCTCTATACTCCGTAGCTGCTGGACTCACATGTGCAGTATGTATTGGACTGGTCTGGCTGCCACTATCATTGGGGTTGTCTACGTGGATATGCAAAGCTTCTGGACTGTACCCTTCTGAATGGTCACATACTTTAGGAGCCGTTTTATCCTTAAAACAGATTGAGAATAAAGTGTGCTTTATAGTTGCTTGCTCTTTAACTCTATGTGTTACATTTATTATTACATGTTTTTCTATGTTTTCATGAATATGCACCTTCTTTCTTTATTTACAGGTACCACAGTGGGGTGGATGAACCCCTGTTGTAGGTCTCTCTAGGATCCAATATTTGGTGCAATAATTGGTTCAGTAATGAGGTTGAGTAATGCGGTTGAACAACTGGCTCCCCCGCTCCACCCGAGAGGGGGTAGGAAATCCCACTCCAAGCCCTGATTCTCAAGCCACCTCAAACTGGAAAGACAGAAATGTAAGAAATTAGAACGTAAGTGGAGGCACAAGTATAGCTCACAGGACAAAGAGACTTTTTAAAAGCCTGTATTATGTCGTAAATAAATTATTACGCGTTCTGAATTTCTATATATCAATATGATCATGCATGAAGCAAGAGGCTGAGTCCGTGGTATCAGGTTCAAAAGGGCTTTATTCAAATAACTCGAGTTATAGGGAGAATAGTTCCATCACCACAAGGGATCAGGACCTGGATTCTCAAAAAGATATTCTCCAACTTTATTCACAGAGTACAGTATATATATGTTTGTAATAATATACGTAAGCAAGAGTGCTTCAGGCGGAGCAAGAGAGAGTGAGATAAGAGCATGTGGGTGTGTAAGTAGGCGTGAAGGTGGGCGTCCACTTGATGATAATAGGTAAGTGTCATAGGTGGGTGGATGCCTGGAGGGGGTTGCGTGATCAGCTGGAACTTTACTGGAACTTTGCCTTACTTATGCTCAACTCGAGCATGACGTGTAACTGACGTGTGGAAGGGTTGCTATGCAACTGGGGAGTCTGGAGTCTGAAAATGAGGCCTTCAGTGTCAGGGCGACCAGCACATCTTGTATTATCTGATATCTAAAGTCTGGAGCAGGGACTGATACGTGACATAGGTTGCCCATCACCAAGGGCCAATGTGGCATTTATTTCTTCGTTTACTGCTGAAGTCTTACATGGGGGCTATGGGCTTTTCACTGACGTGAGCTTTGTAATCGCACAAAAAGAGACAGAAAGGCTAGGCTTTCTCCTTTGCAGATGGGTCATGTTTATCCCTCCTTCTCTAGGCAGGAATGTGGTTTCGGTAGGAGTAAGCAGATAACCGTGCTCAATACTGTCTTGGACAGGGCCCCTTTGGCTGAGGCCCAAGTGTGCAAGGCCAAGGATACGCAGCTACAGCTTTCAGAGCGTTCTGAGGCCTGAAACCTCTTTTCGGCTCTTGGCTGAGCCACAATAATGGAAATGCGGGAAAACATGATGCAAAACGTGTAGGCCTCAATGCAGAGTTGTCGTTTCTCTCATGGGAGACTGGATGATGGCAGGCCACGTTATAGCATAAGCATCATGATAGACAGGCCATGGAGGGGAAATACATAGGTGACATGTTATGTGCACATGAGTGGTGGGGAACACACGGGGACACATAGGCCTTATAATATTTTATTTTCCTCATTCCCTCCTTGTCCCCTAGTGGACCCTCATGTCATATCTATTCTCATGAGACAGTCAATCTGTTCTTGCAGCATTATTTTTCCATTTTCAATGTTCTGTAAATGGGGATGTGGAACACATGCAGTAGCACACAGGCCGCAAATGGCCGGGCCACACTGCAGACATAGGCAACAACTGAATATCATCAGTAGTATTAGTCCACAGACTGTCAACACTTTCCATCCCCATGCTGATATTATTTCCCAGAGCCAACTGGACCAAGTCCACGTGCCTGGGTCTTGGTGAATGCTTTGGGCAATCTTGTGGAGTCTTGTTATTGCTTTGTATACAGACGGTGCGTTATTAGGTATGAAAACGCAACAGCTGGAACCGATGACCCTACAGGCCCCGCCCCTATCCGCTAGGATGACGTCAAGAACAAGACGATTCTGAAGAACGACCATTCTCATAGCAGACTGTTCCTGGGTCAAGTTCCCCAGGGCTGATGCAGTCTCATTAGCAACTGTTTCTAGAATCCTTGTTAGTCTGCGGATAAGTTTACTATTCTGGACGGGACCTATGAAGAAAAAGAATCCTTTGTTGAAATCTGAATATTGCTCCCAAGCTGTTTCAGTCTGGTCAATGCCAGAGGCATCGAGCCCTCGTCTGTGTCTGATAAGTGCTAGTTGGAGATTTTGATGATAGGGCGATGGGGCCAAGAAAACCGGTGGTAAAAGAAACGATATATAGCACGTCCCACCCCAGTCTAAGGGCAGTTGTACATAGGCTGTCTGGCCACAAATAAAGTAGGTGTGTCGTGATGCTCTGAAGTAAGACTTTCCTTTGTCTTTAAACACTATTATAGTGTTACACTCGCTGTGCCCCAAATGTACAGAGCCTTCTTTTCTGACACACAAGTTCCCTTTTACTGGCAGGACTGTGATTGAGGATGGACCTAAATTGTGTATGGGCTTGACGTTCAGCACTATAAAGTCAAGGGTCGCATTTCCTTGTAGATACTCTTCATTTTCTAGATCTGTACCCTTCCTTTGGGGAAGACCTTCTTCATCTGGGAAACATGCTTCATTCATGACTTTATTCAAGTTACCCCATACCCAGTCGCCCCTACACTCCTTGTCTTGACATTCTTTGGCATCACCGTTGATGGATGTCATTAAGGCAAACCATGCTCCGCAAGAACCATTATGGGAGAATGGAAATGGGAAAAGAGGCAACACTCCCTTCACCTTCTGATACGGGGGAAGTCGGCCACAGACCCAGCAGTCTGTAGCATTGCTAGTTTGATGTGCATGATGCAGCATCTGAATAAAGGTATTGTTGCGTAAGGCAAGTCGATATGATAGCTCATGGGATGGCAGATCACTAAATGTGTGCTTTATGGTATCATTGGTAGAGTGTAAGAGTGAGGCAATAGGAGGAAAAATAGCATGTAGTATTAAGCTGATACATATCATCGTGATGCACAGAAGAAATAAAACAATCAAAGTCACTATACATCTACCACGTAATATTTTACAGTATTTGCTTTTCATCTTGCTCTTTTTCTCATCTGCAGTATCCAAGATCTTATGCAAGCCAGAATACATGTTCAACCGCTTCACCACCTAGTGGACTTAATTGATCAAACGGGTTCTGACTTTTTAGATCTAAGTTTAGTTTTGTACTCCTGCTGGGGAGTCTCCTCTAGTAAAGGGGGCTCAAAATCTGAAGTCTTTATGTCCTTTTTAAACGAATCGTTATTTCCAAAGTAGCGTTTACAATGATGAAGATGAACCCATCCTTTCCGTCCTTCGACTTTAACAGCGGTCCTCATGGTCAATTACACCAACTTGGGCGTCTTCCACCTTGGCTCAAGAGGACTCGTTCTATCAAAGTTCCGGATGACTACATAATCCCCAGGAACGAGGGAATGTTCCTGGACCTGGGTGTTGTCAGGGAAGGCGGCAGCAACCTGCGAACGACAAGAGAGTAGTGCAGACATCAAGGAAGCCAGGTAATCTGTCAGCATGTTACTATCAACATCAGTGATCTTTTTAGGCATTGGAGTGCCCCACATATTCGGTGGTCTACCAAAGACCACTTCATAGGGAGATAAGCCTGTTCTAGAATGGGCTACCATTCGCATGTAAAAGAGGGCAACCGGCAGGGCTACCATCCAATCTACACCTTTGTCTGTGCAAATCTTTGCTAGTTTTATCTTTAAGGTCTGATTATGTCTTTCTACAAGGCCTGCTGCCTCAGGATGTCGTACACAATGGAACTTCCAGGTATACCCTAACAGAAGGGACACCTGTTTCATGAGTTCAGAGGAGAAAGGCTGACCGTTGTCGGAATATACGACACGCGGTAATCCATAACGTGGGAAAAACTCTCGCACCAATTGTTTGGCGGTAGTTACGACAGTATAATCAGGGACTGGATAGGCCTCTGTCCATCTTGATAGGGAACATACTACTACTAGGACATATTTGTAACCTCTGCATCTGTTCATTTGGATATAATCCATTTGGAGGACTTCAAAAGGATGGTGAGGTGGATGGAATCCACCTTGTTCTATTGGAATGCCTTTACCTGGATTGAATTGGCAACAGATCATACATGTTCTGACCTTTTGTTTCGCTGCTGCACGCAGGTGCTTGTTGAACCATATATTCTGTAAGCTGTCTAGCATTGCTCTCTCTCCTAAGTGTGCAGGACTATGTGCGGTGTTGATGATCACTTGTACCATCGAATCAGGAAGAAACCATGTTTCTTTGCCCTTAGTCATCCAACCCTGATCAGTCAGTACCCCTCCTTGTTCCGACCATTTCTTTAATTCGTCTAGAGTAGCATGTGTCTGAATGTCTTGTACATCCTTGGAAGGATCCCTAACTGTCATGGCTTTGGACATTAATGGTACCTGTGATTTCGTCATGTCTAGTGGGGTCTGAGCTGTCTGTTTAGCTGTTCGGTCTGCCAGATCATTGCCTTGAGAAATGGTATCTGTGGGTTTAGTATGTGCTTTGCATTTCAGGATAGCTATGGCTGTTGGTAAATGTATAGCATCTAGAAGGGCTTGAATAAGGGGGCCATGCTGTATCTTGGCCCCGTGAGAAGTCAAGAAACCTCTTTCCCTCCATAGTACGCCGAAGTCATGAACTACCCCATATGCGTATTGTGAGTCAGTGTAAATGTTTACTCTCAGGTGCTTAGCTCTTATGCACGCTTGTGTCAGAGCGATGAGCTCTGCTGCTTGTGCTGACAGTATGTCTATTCTTTTTGTCTCTATGATTTCAGTAGCAGTAGTCACTGCATATGCTGCCACTAATTCTCCCGCCCCCGTCCTCATGCATGAGCCGTCAACATAGAGTGTTAGGTCAGGGTCTGGGAGTGCAACATCTGTCAAGTCTTGTCTTGGTTTAGTCACGGTATGTATTACTTCAACACAGTCGTGTGGGGAAACGTTTTCTGTACTGGAGGGCAAAAGAGTAGCAGGATTCAGTATGTTGCATCGTCTGATCTCTATGTGTGGTTGAAATAACGTCAGCTCATAACCTGTCAGTCTTGCTACAGTCAGGTGTTGTGTTTGTGTTCGGTTCAAGAGAACCTCTACTGCGTGTGGTACTTGTACTGTCAGGGGGTGGCCCAGCACTATCGAGTCACTTTGTCTTATGGCTAAGGCTGTTGCTGCAACAGATTTTAGGCACGCAGGCAAAGCCTGTGCTACTGGGTCCAATGTACTAGAAAAATAAGCACAGGGCTTGTGTTTTCCTGCATGATCTTGTGTTAGGACAGATAGTGCTGTTCCATCTCGCTCTGTCACAAAAAGCATAAAAGATTTGTTGTAATCAGGGATCGCTAAAACTGGTGCTTGACATAGAGCTCTTTTTAATTCTTCAAATGCCACAGTGTGTTCTTGTGTCCAAGGGAGGACTTTAGTAGAAGCTACCTCCTGTGTCGTCAACTGTATTAGGGGCTTGGCTATGTGAGCATACTGGGGAATCCACTGCCTGCAATATGAAGTGAGGCCAATGAATGCACGTACTTCCTTTTGTGTCTTGGGCTGTGAAAGGCCAGAAATCAATTGAATACGTTCTGGTGTCAGTCGCCTACCCTCCTTGGATAGCAAGTGCCCAAGGTACGCCACTTGCTGTTCACAGAATTGTAACTTTGAAGGGGACACTTTGTGCCCCTTGTCAGCCAGGAAATGTAAAACAGTGAGTGATGCATTTTCACAGTCAGTTTCCGATCGTGCAGTAATGAGAATGTCATCTACATACTGTATCAGTGCTGTAGTGGAAGGCATATGAATACTGTCTAGTTGTCTTTTGAGTGCCTGACTGTAGATGCTAGGACTTTCCGTGAAGCCCTGTGGTGCTCTTGTGAATCTGAAGCTGCGGCCTTTTAAACTGAAACCAAAAAGATATTGGCTGTCCGGATGTATTGGGATACTGAAAAAGGCGTTCTTCAGATCGATAACTGTAAAGAACGTAGCCTTCGCATCAATGGCAGTCAATAATGAAGAAATGTCCGGGACCACAGGGTACTGTGGCACCACACATTTGTTTAATTCTCGCAGGTCCACAACTAATCTATAGACAGGTGATGCATTGGGATCGGTTCTTTTAAGAATAGGAAGAACAGGTGAATTGCATATGTTTGACTCTGTCTCTATCACCACCCCTTGTGCGATGAGTTCATCGATAATTTTCAGCAACCCTACTTCAGCTTCAGGTGGAATTTTATATTGTCTAATCCGTGGCAGCACCACTCCTTCCTTGAGGGTGACCTGGTATGGTGTAATGTTCATGAAACCTACGTCAGTCGGGCCTTGTGCCCATAGGTGCTGTGGTACATTTCGAAGCCTGATGTCAATATCTTTCATAACAAAATGTCCCTTGAAATCACGTAAATACAGTCGCACTCCTCTGGCGAGTAACAGATAATTGCCCCCAGTTCCTTTAATGTTTTTATGCCTAGTAAGTTTTCTGGACATGATTTAGTAAGCAGTAAGTCTGTTGTATGTATTAGTGGACCAACTCCTAAAGAGACTGGTTCTGAAACCTCATTGATAATAGGCTTCCCTGAAAAGCCCAGGGATATACTCTTTGAGCCCGAGAGGGGTGCCCCTGGAACCTCAGAATGACTGATGGTAGTTCTACTTGCACCAGTGTCAATCAAAAACTTTTTATTCTTTCCTAGTAAACGTGCATGCACATAGGGACCCGCTTGGTCCACAGGAACTGGAATAAGGGGCAAGTCGAATTCCCTCTCTGGGCTTCTTCACGAATATGCTTGGTATTCTGGATAGTTAGTCTGAGCGTGCTCATACATTTGTGCTGTCGCGTGGGCTGGTGCAGGTGCATGGACAGGCGGCGGCGGCGGTGGAAATGTATCTGATGTCTGATGCGTGTTATTTTCTTTGGGAGGATAAGATCGTGGCTTAGTTTTACCTATCGCTATATTGTGTTTCAGGACCGCACATTCATTTACGAAGTGGCCTGGCTTCTTGCAATAATTACAAGTCCCATTATTTTGTTTCGTGCTATTCTTGTTTGTGTTTGCCGGGGTCGATTGGGCCACCAGCATCTTCATCTTTGTGTCTCTCATGCGTCTTTTGTCCTGTTCGTGTTCTTCTCTAATTCTGTTCTGGTGATATTGTAACATCTGTAACATTTGTGAAGGGCTGTTTGCTTGCCAAGTACTCTCAACCTTCAGTACCCTATACTTCACCTCTGGTAGGGAATTTTCTACTAGTTTGCTCACGAAAAGATGGGGATATGAATCACTACCGGGCTTAAGACCACTATTGATAGTGAAACATTTCTCAAACCTAGAGTAAAAATCGCTAGTGTCTTCGTCTGGTTTCTGTTTACAGGCTGAAATAGCATCCCAGTCTTCTTTTTTGGTAATTAGTAATCTGGGCAAAACTTGTACAAGGAGTTCAGGTAGGTCTTTAGCTCGGGGACCCAGACCAACCCCCGGGCCTCCTCCCACTTCCTCTCTTTCCAACAGATCCCAGCTGAGCCTTTTCTCTCCCACCTCCCAGTCCTGTCCTTTCAGCTTCTCGTAAATACCAGCAGGCAATAGTACTTTTAATAACTTTAGAATGTCAGCATATGTATATTCTCCTAAGCGAAGAATGTCCTTTAGTTCTCGGTGAAAACCCCCCCGGGTCTTTATCATGGGATGGTAACATTTTTTTCATTTCCAGCATCTCTAATTTCGACAAGGGGGTGTAGACATACACCCGTTGCAGGTCATTGTTTGCATCCTTTACAGGATGAACCTCTCGTAGGGGGTTCAGCTTGTCGTATGACTGTTCCTTAACCTGGGGTGGAGCGGGAAGCAGGGATCTAGTCACGTATACTATATACTTGTGTCGCTGATCCAGAATGACATTAATCAGTTCAGTACCCATGTTCATCCACCTGTCTAGTATTATGTCGTCCAGCAACTTATACAATAGACCAGGACCAGAATATTGACTCTCATATAACGTGATCAAATGTTGGACCATGTAAACACCAGCTATGCGCTGTTCGTTTGGTGGGAGGCTCAGGAACGTTTGGGCTACGATATAATTATTATATATATCATATTGGGATATCCACAGGGTGGCTGATCGTGCTAATTCATTTTCGGTCGGGGTGAGGGGCTGATCGTTACCCAGCCATTTATTCACCGCTTTTTCGGTGATCTGGAACAAACTTTCAAGGGAATATCTCTCTTTTATGGCAGTTCCCTGTTTACGGCGATTGAGGCCTTTGGGCCTTTCGAATCGCCGGGCACGGCCCACATAATGTATTCTGTCTTTGTCCCCTGCTTCGTCATCAGATGATAACTCAGCTGTTTCGTTCGGGCCTCCTTCGTGTGACGCTATTATTGCCTTTCGGATTTTGGTCAACATGTTGTCTGTCTGGCCTGATTTATCATGCTGACCGGCATCTATGCGATCACTCCAACCAATATAACAACGGTCTACGTCCCCGTTGCCTTCGTCTTTTTCCCTGATCAGACAATTAATTAGGAAGCGAAGGATATAGTTCTTAACAATTACCTTTCTATTTTGTATGGCTTCTGCTATACACTCAGGACCTTCCCCTGTTCTTATGAATGTGTAAATTTTCTTTAGATGTTTATCCATATCTGGTAATTTTTCCAAATCTGCGACTGCTCGTCTAAGCCTTAGTGAAAACACGAGCATTCTGCCCTTTCCTGGATCTGGGTCATATATACATTCGGAGATGTCTACTTTTACTGTCGGCCCCCCTCCTGATGTTGCCCCGGATCCTCCCTCCCTGCCGTCCTCGAGCTCCTGGAGCTGTTCTTGCGTTGGGGGTGCAGGGAAAATTCTGTCCACGTATGATGGTGGGGGTTCCTCTAGGTAGGTGTTAATGAACGTGTCGGATGCTGTTTGTTTTATTTTTCGGGGTACTTGCGGTGGCACTCTAACTGGTCTTTCTACTGGGGCCACTTTTGCTAGTTCCTCCGAAAGGACGGGATAAATACCAGCAACGGCAGTATTTCTTTCTCTTTCAGCCTGCTCTCTTTTTACCCGCTCCCTTCTTTCTGTAATTTCTCTTCTTTGGCTTTTTCGGACTCCTGTCTACTTCTCTCTGCTTTGTGGAACTCTTTCTCTGTTCTTCTATGAGACTCCTTGTGCCATAATTCAATGGCATCCTTCTGAGCAGGTCTAGATTTTCTCTTCCATATCTCTTCCTCTACCTTTATAATGCATTCCGCATCCCACGTTCCCGTAATGGGCCATTTATATTTTGTCTCTAAATCCTTCGTGTAATCCACCCATAGTTCTAAAAACAACACGGCATCTAAACCATGCTTACAGTACATGAAATGTCCAGGTGTGTCTCTAGGCGGAATGTTAACTGGTTCCTCTAGTACACCCTTCCTGGTACATATCTTACGCAGTTTTGTAAATAACGGCATGTTGGAATGTAACCGAAAGCAAAAATCACAATGAACAAAAGAAAAAACCCAAAAATCACAATGAAACAAACTTACACAAAAACCTGACACATTCAAACCTAACTGAACCTTACTAAGACAATAACATTCATACAGTTATATCGGTGCACCTGAAAACTTGGACTCTAATTCTTGAAACATTAATCCTTGAATGCATGCTCTTGAACATACCGGTCTCACAAGTGAGACACGTCTTTACCGTGTTCATTAAATGAACCCGTCATTATTGCAACCCCCATGAGAAACTCACCGGGAAGCAGAACTTGAACTTGAACTTGAAGGCCTCGGACACTTGACGCTGCGCAGGGAATGGCGTATCTTAGGTGGATCTCTAGAAACCTCGGACACAGCTCTCTCGCAGGGTGGGCTCTGGGTCGGGACGATCCGCAATCCTCACCGCCTCGTATGGATGCCTGGTCGCAGTCCGTCTCCTTCGTTGGCCTGAGGGAGTTGGCGGGAAAACCCGCGGCGTGTACACTCGAAGTCCGTCACGGCTGTGGAAGGGGGCAAAACTGGACCTTCATCTCCGGTGTGTGGGAAAAGAGATTTGTCCCTGTTCGGGCGCCATTAATGTCGTAAATAAATTATTACGCGTTCTGAATTTCTATATATCAATATGATCATGCATGAAGCAAGAGGCTGAGTCCGTGGTATCAGGTTCAAAAGGGCTTTATTCAAATAACTCGAGTTATAGGGAGAATAGTTCCATCACCACAAGGGATCAGGACCTGGATTCTCAAAAAGATATTCTCCAACTTTATTCACAGAGTACAGTATATATATATGTTTGTAATAATATACGTAAGCAAGAGTGCTTCAGGCAGAGCAAGAGAGAGTGAGATAAGAGCATGTGGGTGTGTAAGTAGGCGTGAAGGTGGGCGTCCACTTGATGATAATAGGTAAGTGTCATAGGTGGGTGGATGCCTGGAGGGGGTTGCGTGATCAGCTGGAACTTTACTGGAACTTTGCCTTACTTGTGCTCAACTCGAGCATGACGTGTAACTGACGTGTGGAAGGGTTGCTATGCAACTGGGGAGTCTGGAGTCTGAAAATGAGGCCTTCAGTGTCAGGGCGACCAGCACATCTTGTATTATCTGATATCTAAAGTCTGGAGCAGGGACTGATACGTGACATAGGTTGCCCATCACCAAGGGCCAATGTGGCATTTATTTCTTCGTTTACTGCTGAAGTCTTACATGGGGGCTATGGGCTTTTCACTGACGTGAGCTTTGTAATCGCACAAAAAGAGACAGAAAGGCTAGGCTTTCTCCTTTGCAGATGGGTCATGTTTATCCCTCCTTCTCTAGGCAGGAATGTGGTTTCGGTAGGAGTAAGCAGATAACCGTGCTCAATACTGTCTTGGACAGGGCCCCTTTGGCTGAGGCCCAAGTGTGCAAGGCCAAGGATACGCAGCTACAGCTTTCAGAGCGTTCTGAGGCCTGAAACCTCTTTTCGGCTCTTGGCTGAGCCACAATAATGGAAATGCGGGAAAACATGATGCAAAACGTGTAGGCCTCAATGCAGAGTTGTCGTTTCTCTCATGGGAGACTGGATGATGGCAGGCCACGTTATAGCATAAGCATCATGATAGACAGGCCATGGAGGGGAAATACATAGGTGACATGTTATGTGCACATGAGTGGTGGGGAACACACGGGGACACATAGGCCTTATAATATTTTATTTTCCTCAATTATGAGGAGAATATTGCCCTTTTGGGGAACAAGTCTAAAGAAATATTTTCTATTTCCAAGGGTTTTATCTCCCCCAAAGCTGAGAGTTACGCCAAAGTGAGCTCGCAGAAATGGTGCGATGAACTGGCTGGTTCCGTGTAGAAGATGGACTTCTATACTGCGACTTGTACCGCAAACCGATGGAGAGAAATTCATTGCTGAAATACGAGTCACACCATCCACGTAGCCTGAGGGACAACCTACCCTATGGGCAGTACGTCAGACTCAGAAGGAATTGTACGAGGAGGACTGACTATTTCAGGGAATCTGAAATACTCACTATCCGTCTCAAAGAGAGGGGATATCCAACTGGATTGTTAAAACGGGCAAAAAAACGGGCATGGTACTGCCCCCATGAACAACTTTTGGAGATTAATCAAAAACTCATGGAGACAGACAAGATTGTCTGCGTTACCACATTCAACACCAAAAGCAGTGAAATAAAAAAAGTAGTGAAGAAGTATTGGAATTTGGTTGCCGGTGAATTGCAAACCACGCAGGACCCCATCTTTGCTTTTAAGAGTGGCAAAAATATAAAGGACACAGTTGTAAATGCATACTTTGAAGCACCCAAGCCACCAGATCTCAGAAGCCACCTTGGTCTCCCACCAATAACTGGACATCATAAGTGTGGACAATGCAAGGCTTGTGATTTATGTCAGGAGGGAACCTCATTTGTATATACCAAAAGAACTTACAAACTTTCACACTTTACTAATTGCAACAGTTCAAACGTTATATATGCCATTCAGTGCCCCTGTGGCCTTATATACGTT
Organism: Triturus cristatus; assembly: GCF_964204655.1. Classification (NCBI taxonomy): domain Eukaryota; kingdom Metazoa; phylum Chordata; class Amphibia; order Caudata; family Salamandridae; genus Triturus; species Triturus cristatus. The sequence continues at coordinate 1,123,641,131 of NC_140592.1, forward strand.
GGACAAACTACCCAGAAAGCTGAAGTTAGGATTTTGCAACACATGAGCAGAATAAAATGCAAGGTACAAGGGGCGCCCATGGTTGAACATTACATGACACACCAACATTCTCTGAACAACCTTACATGGTGGGTACTAGAGAAGATCATCCCCAATGCCAGAGGGGGTTCAATCGCAAGGAGCATGAACTACAAGGAGTGCAGATGGATCCATCTACTTGACTCAGTACAACATGGGTTAAACGAGATGGAGGAGACAACAAAACAAATGGGACAGCTCTAAACTGTCAAAATGCAAGCACCCAGGAATAGGGACACTGTCCCACCTACTCTACATATACCCATGCACAACACGTTGAAATGGACTGGTGTTTCCTTCCTTTATGTTCGTTCAGAATGGTACATGCGCATATATCCGCAACTGAACGCTAACCAGCCAATTTGTAGTGTTTAGAGTTAGGCACTATGTATTACTGAAATATCTTAACCATGCCCAGTGATTATAAAAAGACTCACCAAATGTGTACAATACAGATTATCACTACATGCATGCATTAAAACGTTTACGTTGTAATATAACCTGTGATACTTGAAGTAATCTTGTACTACTTACATTAAATGTATGTTCGCGCAATGCACAACCCAAATATCGTAATTGCGCCCATTGATCACGAAAGTAAGATTTATGTACTCTGCCTGATCTTTCAAATGTGTGACCAATCTTGTATGAATTGATTCCACGTTGTATTATATTGTTGAATATTGCTTAATTCTCGGAACATAATAATACTTGAAGATAATTACAACATGTATGCAATACATCATTCCAGAATGTCCCTTTCCATCTCGCGTTTCTTCAGATAAGTATGCGTTACAAAAATAGTGCCAATTTACGAGTACCCCCACATTGACCTTTCCGCTGTATGCGTAATACAGGCCACATCCTTTACCCGGCACCGCTGTTTGACGCTGGACGCTCTCTGGTGCCAGCGTCACCCGTTGCTTAGCAACTAGCCACACTCGGCGCACACGTGCACATTATCTGGCTACATCAGCAGGCTCATTCCGAGCACTGCTGCCTGCCTGCCGCCCGCAAATAACTTCTGATTAAGGTAAGCCGCCAGTACCGCTTGAACCCCGTCCAGCCTTGTGAATATCTGTACTTGCTGGATGGCTCCGCTAATTTAATTTTAAACCTTTCACCTTTAACAGACAGAACGCTTGAAGCGCCCGTATTAGTGACGGCCAGCCGCCTCAACATATTTATTGTATAAAGGTGAGCATTTCTGTCGCTTGAGCCATCTTCACCTTAATTAACTCGAGCACTTTTAAATAAGTAGATGGCTACATTCTAATTCACCTAAATAACCCGAGCACTCTTAATCATTAGACGATTTTAACTCCAATCCAATTATCCACAGATTGGATTACTTCGCATAATGTCTCAATTCTGAGATATACATTGGATGCTTCGATTCCTCTGTGATCAGAAGGTTGTACAGAGTTAGCCGCCTTTACGTTATAACCAACAAGGTGAGCCCTATTTGCCGCTTGAGCCACTTGACTTCATATCACTCACTTCTTAGATGGCTCCATTTAATTTAATTTAATGTTGTTCCACTTATCCACAGACACAATTTGAATGGTTTCATCTTGAGATTTGAATCGGATGTCCAGATCCTGTTATTATTATTAGAAGGGTTTAGGTGTGAATCTACCACACTCAACCCTGTACCATATTTTAGGTGAGTGGCATGCCACCTTATCACTATGTGAGTCATTGTTCTTTGACAACACACCTGATTAAGTCATCTCACCTCTTACAGGCCGTCATCTTTTTGTCCTTGTCCTGATGAAGACACGCACTGACCTTATAGTAGTGCAGTACCTTGGTTGAAACGTCGACACTATCCCCTGGACCAGCAATTAGAGTCTGCGCAAAACAAATTGATTTAGTTCGCAGATCTACCATAAATACCTGTTTTCTGGCCACCAAAAACTTTCTAGCTTTTTAAACCATATTGTATATATTACGCACTTTATCACTGAGCACCACTTGTCACCTTGTCACTAATTGTTATCACTGTGTACGTTGATGGCCTCTTTAAATGACTTTTGGGTATATATATGAATGACGCAATTTATATAAATACCCTAGAATTTGCTTCGTTGTGTGTGTTGCCTATGACTCATTGAAATAATTTTTGAATAACGTATGATTCATGCAATGTGTATAGAAAGGTCTCTTTTTCACCCAACAGAACCATTGTTTCTTTGACATAAGACTGCCCAGGTTCTGAGGGATACTGGGTTACCCCATTGTTTGCTAAACTAAGACAGCCAGAAGTCGGCAGTCAACCTCTCTCATAAAAGGGACTCTGTTCCTCAACATCAAGTAGTGACCTTTGAAGCCATCTCCTTGCAATATTCTCTTGTGGCACTAAAAACACTCTAATCTGGCTGTCTTACGGATCCTTGCCTAATTAAGCGTCTTGTAGATGCAGCTGAGATCATTAACCCTGTAATTAATATGCTACTCAATCTATCTCTATCCTCGGCAAGGGTTCCTTTGGCATGGAAGCAGGCCATGATCATTCCTTTACTCAAGAAACCTGCAATGGATCCTTCACCTCCCTCCAATTACCAACCCATCTCGCTTTTTCCAGCAGTGGTTAAAATCCTCGAAAAGCAGTTTAACATTCAATTGTCAGGTTTTGTTGAGAGATTTGAACTTCTCTACCAGGCTTCTGAGTTACCCGCAATATCTGAAGTTATTCGGGGGACCCTTGATGCAGAAGGCAGGGCAGCCCTGGTCCTGATGGACATATCTGCAGCATTCGATTCGGTCCCCCATGCCCTGTTACTGACACATCTCCGGGCTCTTGGAGTGGATGGTCCAGCCTGGAATTGGCTTAAATCCTACCTGGTGGACAGAAGCCAACAAATTTGGATCCTGCCTTTCACAGCTTCCTCCCAGAAACTGGATACGAGGGTCCCCCAGGGCTCAGTACTGAGCCGTCAGTTGTTTAACAACTACGAGTCACTACTTATTCAGTTAGCGGAAGATCTTGGGGCCAAAGTCATCTCATATGCAGATGATACACAGCGGCTTTTTTCCTGGAACAAAGACAGTGAGGCTAACAGTGAACATATTAAGGTCTGCAGTTTTCACTGGCTGACAGAGGCTCCACTAAAATGTAATGAGGACAAGACAGAGATTTTTCTCTTCTGGATTTTTCCCCCTCATTTGTGGTGCTTTTTCTGGCCAGATGAGTTCCCCATGCCTTCTGCCCATGGCATTCCTGTAAAAAACCTGGGGATATGGTGTCATGAAAAACTCTTGTTTTGGTCCTCAGATCAAAAGGTTTTCAGGCATATGTTTCGGTTTCCTGAAATTACTCAAAAAAGTTCTTCCACTGCTCCCCATTAATGCCAGGAAAACTGTCATACAAGCATTGATTACGTCCCGCATAGATTATGCCATTGCACTATATGTTTGTCAACCTGCTTAAGAAACTACAGGTGATCCAGAATGCTGTGACCAGATTACTACTTAACCTCCCCAAGAGGGCGAATGTTAGACCACATCTCCGTGATCTGCACTGGCTGGTGGTGGTAAAGAGGATGACGTTCAAAGCCCTGGTAATGGCACATTCCTCCTTATATGGCCATGGATATGGCCCGACCTCTCTTAGATTTAGTTTCTACTCACCAGCCAGGAAGCTTCATTCTTTTAACAAGCTACTGGCAAATGTTCCCAGGGTCCTCAAACAGAGGACCGGTGGCAGCTCCCTGACACGTCTGGGAGCTGTAGCCTGGAATCAATTTCCAGTGGAGCTTCAAGCTGTCCGAGCTCCAACCAAATTTAGGAAGATGCTGAAGACATTTCATTTTAGATAAGTTCTCTCGAGCTGTTCATTCTACCTGCTAGGCATGCACTGGGACACTCCTTGGAGTAGCTGTGCACGATACAAGTGCTAATAATATTCTAGAATTGGATAACTTGAGTATTTTAATGGCTGAATCCAGCCTTGAGAGAGGACACTGCTGCTTACACCGTCGCCTCTCCCCCTAATTTATCAGTTATGACTGTTCTCATTTTACTGGGTATTAGGATCTTTACGTGGTAGCATGTATTTTAATCCTCATTTGTGATGGTCCAGTCAAAAAGTGTGAACATATTCTGCGAATCACATATCATAAAATACCAGCGGCAATTTTCAATATAATTAATGACGAACTCTGCACACTCCTATGGGACAGGGGTCACCCGAGAGTGTCGTTGCAGACACTACAATGCAATCAATATAATGGAGGGATTGTGCTGCCAGACATACAGTCCTATTACCGAGCCGCACAACTTATTGCAATCAACTAGAGGGGACACACAGTGGGAGACCACCCGACTTATGCTCTGGAGAAACTCCAATTCCAGAAACGCACCCATCTGCATTACCTGTATGGGCGCTTATGGACTGTTGCCCATCACACAGAGATCGATGGAGGCATGGAAGGGGGTGGAGAGACAAATGCACTGATATGAAAAACTGACAAGGGCTACCCCACTTTGGGAGGGTTACCAGAAATATCTGGACAGCGAGGCTCTAAGAAATGGGACATGGTTGGCATCTCTACCGTGGGTGACATTTTAAAAAACAGAGATCTAATCCCCTTCTCAGCACTTCAAGCTGAGTACCAGCATGCAAATACAAAAAAATACAAATATTTGTAACTGCAGCACACCTGGGGAGCAGTGAAAATAGATGCAACAGACATCCCCGAATATGCGCCACTCAAGGATAGGTTGTTACAGGAAGAAATAACTGCTAAGGCAGTTTCTCGGACGTACAAAACTCTGATCAATAACATTCCTGACAAATTGAAATCCCTGCGGTCCAAATGGGAAGACAGTACAGGTTCACTAGAAGATTTTGACTGGGAGGGGGCCTTGATGCATCCAAGGGAGGTGGCAATTAAGCTGCGATTAAGACTCGTACAGTACAAAATCCTCCATAGGGTCTAATATGATAGGGCCCGGCTACATGCCATGAGGAAAGCGGTGTCACCCACTTGTCTATGCTGCAGAACTGAACGGGGTACCTTTGTACACACATTGTGGGAGTGCCAACATATTCAAAGGTTTTGGGCCCGGATACTACAGGAAATGAAAACTATACTAGAGGTGCATGTCACCATGGAGCCTAAGTACGTACTGCTTGGAATTGCCATATAATTTGACTTACCTAGACACAAACTTTTATTATATAATCTTGAACTGATAGTTGCTAAAAGGGACATTGCCAAGCACTAGACTGTACCCACACTAAAGTAATGGAAGTTAATATGCCTTATATATGGGAGCGGAAAAGACGACATACACGACCAGAGGCTGCCCCAAAATGTTCACTAAGATATGGGCCCCATGGCTGAGCTACTATGGCTTAGAAGTAGAAGGGTCAGGAGTCAATAACACACACCTACTCACACAAGAGCAGAATACAATTGGTGACTCCTAACACTCTGTGTGCCCAAGCCTGTAAGAGGAGATGACTGCCGGATATGGGAAGGGGAAGGAGAAGTAAATTATGGAATAATTTCTCATGTTTCTGTTTCCTTGATATGATCACTGAATGTATAAATGCTGAATGGACTATCTACCATGATTCTCTTACTTATGTAATGGCTGACGCTTGTTTTCCTTTTCTTTTCTCATTTGTTGAAAATGAAAGCAATACAAATACTTTAAAAAAAAGTGTGATCATATCTCTTTTATATTGGGCATGACTAGCGACACTACCTTTCACTGGGTGCCTGGATCACTATGTGGTGATATACTTGCTACCCAAATATTTAGTTTGTTCGAATCATGAGAATCAGTTTCTTGATATACATTCTTATTACTAGGGACTGACTGTTTATAGATCGGTATTGATTTATTTATTGGAGGATGACCATTGTTGTATTGATGAAACCTATCAGAGTAAATGTGTCTTGGTGATTACCTTGGTATGTGTTAACTTGTGTTTCTCATTCATGTAAACTATTTTCCCAATTAGCAATTGACTCTCACACCATGGTAGCTCACCCCTTTTTGATCCAAATCCGATATACGAGAATGTTCTGATGTTATTCCCCCTGTAACAGACTTACATGGTCTCTTGTTCATATCCCAATATGCAATTATCCCATCCAATTACAAACCATAATAAATTTTATGTCATTGAATGTAAATATGACTAGTGTCTTTACATCACGAAAAGTAGTTCTCATTGGGTCTTCTGGTTTGTTTAATATGGGATTCTGAGAGTTAATTGTATTGTGATTTTTCAGTTTTAATTTGTTATTATTGTTCAAATTATCTGTTCCTTTTTCCTGTCTCAGGGTAGGTGCGGTAAGCAGCTGTCCGCTGTCATTTCAGGGTTTGAAATAGTTCAAAAGGACCCTAATGCACCTCCTGTCCCACCTAACTATAGTACGTGAAGAAATTTATTTAATCATAATACCAAGATTTAAGGGCAGATGCAAGGAATTGGCCCAGGACCTTTTCTCTGCACAAACTGAACAGGGTGGAAATTGACCAAGTGCTCCACCCAAAGAAGGACTTCAAATTAAGTTCCAGAAATTGGAAAGACTGAAGAAACAAGAGATGGCCAAGTGGTGGGAAGGGATCACACTCCTGAAATACTTGGATAACAATGGGATACCGAGAGGATTGAGAATTCAAATTGTCCCTGCTTTTGAGGAAATAAAATAGGAATCATTAAAAGAATGGGAGGAGAATTTACAAACAGCATCAAGTAACATGAGGCGTTTATTAATTAAACATGCTGACAAGAAAGTCAGTAAATTGCAATCCATAACTTAGATAATGGAGAGATGAGATGGAATCCTTAGATTTAAAAGCATATATGAAAAAAGAACTATGAGATCTTGGACAAGGTTACTGAAGACTATCAGAGGTACTAACAAGACAAAAAGCTAAGGAAGATCAAAAGAGACAATAAAGATTACAATGAAAGAATAATATATACCTTTGCACATAAATATGACAACATAAAGGTACCAGGTGAAGGGAAGAAAGGATGGGAAGACACTATAGAACCAAGATCTGTAAGTAGCAGTAGCTCTATGACATCACTAGGGAGTGGCACATCACTGGATGAGACACCATCTACCTCGAGTCGACACCCGAGGGTCAGTCTACTTTTTCAGTAGAAATGTAAAAGTTGAGATTGGGTGTGGAAACAATGAGAAAAGAACAAAAATTAGAAGGGTAGGGAGGAAAAGGAAAAAAGAAAAAAGTGCAAACAGCAGGGGTCAAAACACGATCCAGGAAAAACTAGATAGTATAGATATTATGATTTCAGAGGACATAGGAACTAATGCAGATGAGAATTGGACCCCATGATTTTAAAAGCTAGTGATTGTTAATCTATCAAATCACACCTTCCCTTTGAATGAAAATAATGTACTAAGTAGAGGCTTGGGATTTTGGCCCACACAAAATGGTAATGATGTTGATGTTGTTTTTGATCTGTACAAGTTTACCCGTTCTTTGAAATTAAAGGAACATTTCAATCACAACCCTTGTCTGATGGTTGTAATAATTGTACCACCTCCTCCTCCTGTTCAAACTGTGTCTGATCTATATGATGTTCACTCACTGATGTCCTTGCAGGATGATGAACATATGAACATGGATGTATTAAAGGAAAATCTTTACATTAAAGAAAATATATACACTGAAAGTGGATGTAAACCTCGCACCAAATTCACACCTGGGGAACACATCATAACATTGATATTTTTAGGGTGAGGGTAACAGCAGATCTACATATGTTACTGGACAACCCTAGGGGTCAATACATGAGTGGTTATAACGTAAGCCAGACAGATATGTCTGCACTCAGGAACTTTCAATCTGATCTTACCATTGTTATGAGTGAGGCAGAGAAAGGAGGACATCTGTTTATAATGAACAGGAGTGACTACATAGATGAGATAAACAGACAACTTCCTGATACTAACTGCTATGAAACAGTTTCACACAACCCCATAAAAGCCATAACTTCCTACATAAATATTAGATTAATAGATTTGCATGTAAGCTGCCTAATAACTGACGATGAGTACAACTATCTAATAGCAATGGATCTACAGTATCTGTGCATGTACATTCTGCCCAAGAAACATAAAGGGGGTTCCTTCCCCCCCGGAAGACCCATCATCTCAGGGATTGCTTCACCCATAGAACAATGTGTATGCAATTTGCCTGCATTTATACAAGACAGTAAGGACATGCTCAATAAATTTGAGAATGTTGCCTGGTCAGACCAATCTCATGTTTGTCACAATGAACGTGTCAAGCCCATACACCTGCATTCAAAACATTTTTGTATCAGGGCCATTGAATGCTTTCTCCGGATGAAGACTGCAAACCATTTTGAACACAACGCCATGCTGGCGAAGATGATAGATATTATTTATCCTATCAAAAAAGTCTTTCTTCACAACGAACAATGGTACTGCCAGACACAAGGTACTAAAATGGGCTCCAGGTTGCCTGTCTCTTTATGGGATGGTATGAGTGGGAGCATGCCTGGGGCTGCCATACCTACCCCTAGATGGATTACGTAGTCTTCTAGAGAAGGTACATAGATTATGTTATAATGCTTTGGAAGGGCACTGAGGATCAACTAAAGTCTTACCATACATGTCTGCATGATAATTCCTGCAACATCAAGTTCACAATTAATCATAGTAGGGAAATTCTGTTCTATGTGGAGAATAAAATCATACAAAGTACCATACTCGAAAAATCTACAGCCTGTAGCAGCACCCTTAATGCTTCTAGCCCTCACCCTAAGTTTGTTATTGACAATATACCATATGCCAAAATGGTATGCATTCGAAGGAACTGCAGCTCTGAGGATAAGTTCACCAATAATATGAAAGGGGCCAATGACCAATTAATGAATAGTGGGTACAGGGCAGGAATTCTGAATAAAGCGGAAGAAAGAATAAGATAAGTCAAGAGAAGTGACACCTTGATAAAGAGTGAACAAAGGCAGAAAAGAAATAAACAGACCACCTAGCTCTCATCACACAGTATATCAGACATAGTGGCAGTATTTATGGTATTTTAAAAAAACATTGTGGTTTACTAATGGAGGTCCCTGAGCTCAGAGACGTCATATCAAACAAACCTAAGGTTACATCCCACAGGAGCAAAATTATAAGAAAGTGGCTGTGCCAAAGCTATGTTACCAAACAAAAAACATTACATGCTCCCCAAACCTGTGAGGGGATTCTTTCCATGTAAGGAGTGCCACATGTGTGAACTAAGTAGGGATAAGACTAACTCCTTCTGTCACAACACCGGCAGAACATATGAGATTAGACAACACATAAATTGCAGAACAAAGTATGTTACTTACATAATTGGATGTATCTGCAATAAAATATAGGTAGAGAGCACACCAAGACCCAGCAAATTATGTATCCGGGAACATGTCCGGCCCTTAAGAAAGGGAGACATGAGATACCCTTTGATCTATCACATGCAGTAGCACCACCTCGGCAATAACAATATCTGGCTTGTTGGCATTGACCATATACCACCCAACCCAAAAATGGGGAGACAGAGAGTTATCTCTCAGACAGAATGAATCAGCCTGGATATGCCTATTACATAGTGTGGAGATAGGACATAATACTGATGAAGAATGCAATTATTTTCTTTGAACAATTATGTCACATCGATGACTGTATAGATATGGACACAAGTGTACCCTCTTCATATGCGGCATTACAATTATACTGCTATATTTCAGATTTCTGTGTATTGGATCTGGAATTCAAAACCAGTGCGCCACAATGTCTTTGTTCATTTTATCTATTTCACTTTTGGTTGGTTGAAAAGAAAAACACATTTTCTTATTGCATAGATAATTAGATATGCAGTATTATCCATGGAAACATGCTCATGTAGCCCTGTCCCATACTGGGGGGGTGGCGGGGGTATCAATGATAAGGTAGGTACTTGTTTGCTTGCTTCTCTTTAAGCTAATCATAGGCATTACCATTGCACTGGTTCTCGTATGCCTTAGACATGCTTACACAGTCTGGCTTTATAACTTGTTACAAAATTGTTAAAAACTATGAAAGATTAGTGTGATAATGAGTGAGAGGTGCAGCATATTATTTGCGTACATATGAACTTAAAATGAAAAGGAACGTGATGGTCATAATGCTAACTAATGTAGAAGAAAGCACAACATATACCAAATATGTCTGAGAACATGAAGATGCCTTACTTCAACCCTGTTTAAAAGGACTGAAGAATCCAGCCAGGGGGGAACCTCCTGTAGTCACACACCGGGTTGAAGTAAGGCATCTTCATGTTCTCAGACATATTTGGTATATTTTGGGGCCGATTCGGATCCTGGAAAAAATTTCCCCGTACGAATCGTATCCTGATTTTTTTCCGTACGAATCGTACAAGTACCGTACAAACTGGCAAGTACGATTCGTATTGGAAAAAGTCCATACGAATCGTATTGGGAAAATTCCCCCACACATCCTCGGGTCGGAAAACGTTTCCGACACGTCCCCGGACGATTTTACGTACAAATGTGAAAACTCAAGTCCGAGCGCGCAAATACGAATGGAAAAAAAGTATGGAAAAAACACCGTACGGACCGAACTCCCATAGCAACCATGGAGACATGTGCCCGCATACGCGCCGAACCCCCCCTCCCCCCATACGTACGTGCCGACCACCCCCCAGCACCCGTGTGTACGCCCCGAACACCCCCCCAGCCCCCGTATGTATGCGCCGAACCCCCCCTGCCCCCGTATGTACGTACCGAACCCCCAGCCCCCCCGTGTAAGTACGGACCGTACCCCCACCCGTGTATGTACGGACCGTACCCCCAGCCCCCCTGTATAAGTAAGGACCGTACCCCCACCCGTGTATGTACGGACCGTACCCCCAGCCCCCCCGTGTAAGTACGGACCATACCCCACCCGTGTATGTACGGACCGTACCCCCACCCATGTATGTACGGACTGTACCCCCCGTGTATGTACGGACCGTACCCCCAGCCCCCCGTGTAAGTACGGACCGTACCCCCTGTGTATGTACGGACCGTACCCCCACCCGTGTATGTACGGACCGTACCCCCAGCCCCCCCGTGTATGTATGGAGCAGACCCGCTGGGGGTCCGCTCCATACATACACGGGTGGGGGTACGGTCCGTACTTACATGGCGGGGCTGGGGGTACGGTCCGTACATACACGGGTGGGGGTACGGTCCGTACTTACATGGGGGGTATGGTCCGTACTTACACGGGGGGCTGGGGGTACGGTCTGTACATACATGGGGGGGTACGGTCTGTACATACACGGGTGGGGGTACGGTCCGTACTTACACAGGGGGGCTGGGGGTTCGGCGCGTACATACGGGGGCTGGGGGGGTGTTCGGGGCGTAAATATGGGGGCAGGGGGGGTTCGGCGCGTACATACGGGGGCGGGGGGGTACGGCGCGTACCGGGCCCCCTATTCCGCTGGCATCGCGGCGTACTTCGCATTTCCGGCACTTTTTGGGTGCCTTAAAAATATTGCCGTCCGGACTGCTGTCGGTTCGAATCGTACTTCCTGGTTCGTGAAACGCTGCCTGAATGCGTCCCGACGTCACGTCGGTGCTTTTCCGGATCACATTTGTATGGATATTTTCGTCGGTCGGTGTTTTTTACGGTTCGTACGGAAATGGTGTTTGTGAACGAATCGTACTTGCATGTTTGTAATGTTTTTTTCCCGGGTACGAGTCGGACGGAGAAAACACTCCGACCGACGGTTCGTACTCGGTTTCTCCAGGATCCGAATCGGCACCTAGGTGTTTTCTCCTACATTGGTTAGCATTATGACCATCACACTCCTTTTTATTTTAAGTTCATATGTATGCAATTAATATGCTGCGCCTCTCACTCATTATCACACAATAGGGGTGACGGTTACAAGGTTATAAGCAGCAGCACTCATATTCTCGCATGCGTTAGGTTCTACATCACTCAACCTTAAAAAGCGGATTATTACAATTTTGACCAAAAGGGTCTCCGATGCATTTCTGTGTCCATGCATGGTATTTAATAGTGTTCTGATCATGAATGCTATTATCCACTACCATGCATGATTGCCTGATTACCACTTAAGTCAAGCACATGAGCTTCCTCTACGACTCCTTCTGACTCATGAGTACCGACAGAGCACAGCCAAAAGTGCACAGCATGCAAGTAAGAAAAGTCACATTTTCATGCAATTATGTGGTAATTGCTCTGTCCTTTGTTTTGTGTTTTCTTTTACAGTTAGCAACCTACTATTGGGTCCGTAAGTGCGGTACTCCCACCACACTCACAGCACACTTTAGGGTGTGTGCTGATATTACACCTACGTGGCTGTTTCCACAGTTTTAGCCACTAAACCTATCACTATCACTCCATGGTCCTGAAGAAAACCTTACGACTAGTGTAATAGGCTGAAACATGTCAACCTACACCTAAGGGATATCGAAGTACAATTTTTTACTTCATCACATCCGTCTTACTTTTTTAATCATGTCCTAAGACTCCTTTTAAATACAGTTTTTTTCATAGGGGCATTTCTTAGTGACATTTTTATTGCTCACTTGTCGCTGAACACCTGATTCACAGAGCACTCACTTCACTTACAAAAGAAAACCGCTCCGCTGTAAACAGGAGTTGCAGCACAGCTGGGTTGCATTCGACAACCCAGTTGGTACCCCAGTGATGAAGCACGTCAACAACTAAGTTGGTGGGTGAGGGGTCTTTTTATACATCTACTGGATGTTTGTCGTCTGTTAAAGGACATTGAGTCACCTGAAGGTGTACATTTTTTTTGGGTGGGCTCATCCACGTTATTTGTATTATTATTCAGGGGAAGACGATGCAGCCCCAATCTTTTATCCTCACTCTCTTGTTGTTGATTACATGTTTCAAAATATAGGCAGAGCAACATCATTTTTCAAGCGATACTCCCTGCTCATAGCTAGCTGTTAGCACTATCCATGTAATACTCTTGGAACCCGTTTCTCATTCCCAATATGACAATATGCGGGCTGGGGGAGCCTCTTACGTAATTCGCTACAAGCCAATAAAATAGAGCCTGTGTGTGTATATAATTCATATACACACATTTTGCACATCTATCTTGCTTTCATTAGATACAGGCCGCATGGGTACTCATCAAGAATTTCTATGTTTACAAGTGAGAGGCAAGGGGAACATGGCGGCTAGCTAGTGTGCTGACCACGAGTGTTTGCATCTCTGCCTCTATTCTAGGGGTGGGCGGAATTTGCGAAATCCACTTTCGCAAATTATCGCGAAAATTTTAAAAATTATTGCAAACACGCGGAAATATCGCGAAGATGCAGAAGTTTTTTTCACGCATGTTCGCGAGATTTTCTGCATGGTTGCGGCTCGCCAACTTACCCATGTTGTAGCTCGCGGGTGTGGCCATCTTGTTTTCAGTTGTCTCGCGGTGCATGATCGCGAGAAGAAAGACGTGATCGCGCGACGCATGACGTCACTGCGGGCGCGAACTGTCGCGAGACAGCGCAAATGGCTAAAAACAATACAACATCTCATGGAGAACGCAACCGGATCAAGAAAACTTGTCAGCGAACGCAGGGATTCAGGTAAGGCGATCGCGCGCGCGTGAGAATGTATTATTTTACAGCGCGAGCAAGAACCAAATTATCGCTAAGCAGCGGAATGCGGAAATTTTGACATTTTAGCGCTTTCCGCGGAACGCAAAAAATGTCAAATGATCACAATTTCCGCGAACGGAACGAAATTTTAGCCCAGGCCTACTCTATTCTCGCACTTACTGCGTCCGCGCAGACCGTTGGACTTACCCGCAGGCGTAGCTTGAAGCCGGCTCAGCTCTTTTTGGCCATCATTTTTGCCACACTTTGGTGCCTCCTCCAGCAGCAGAGGAAGGAGGGAAACCAGTTGTGGCAGACAAGGGTCTATAGTGCCTTCTTGTCACCTCGGAGCACCAGCGCAAGAGACGAGCAGAAGCCCGCATCCACTTCCAGATCCCTGGGGGCAGCAGCAGCACATTCCTCACAACGTTTCTTGTGTCTCTGCACAGAGCAGAGACAGACTTGAGGGGTGGGAAACTCACCCATCATTTATGACCCCCAAAAAAGGAATTAAAGCCCGTACCTTTCAACAAAATAGCTGACCCGGCAGAAAACAGTAAAGCAATTAGTGAGGAGCTCTCCAGAAGGGGTACCAGTTGATTTCCCCACCTTTCCTATGATAAAGGCAAAAATAGATACACTCTAAGGAATGAGAATTTTGGGGCAGGGGAAGCACTTGTCACACAAAGCAGTAGGAAAAACCAGGATCTCCCAGGTTCAAGTGTCTCCCCCATGGAGGTTAGTCAGAAAGCTGCCCATAATCAACCCCCCTTACAAGCAGTCACCCAAAAGATATCCAAAAGAGAGGCGAAAACCCCGCAACTGCCCACTACTGGTGTGGGAAGAAGAGTTAAAATGACCCTCTCATTGAGGTCCTTCTTTAAAATAAAGGCCACAGGGGATCAGGTTAGCAATTGGGGTAGCGTCCAGACATTTGATATATCCCGTTTTACCCCGGAAATGGAGTAATCAACTCCCAAGCAGTGTATGTCGCATGACCTCCACACCTCTAATCATTATTCTGCTCTTGCAAATAATGAGTACCCTAAAAGCTCCCCTTAGGAGAACTCGACAACAACACCGGAGATTGGACTGGGGGCCTGTTCAAACATCACTGAAAGTACAGGGAATGGTGCAGGGGAAGCTCAGGGCTTATAGAGAATAAGTACGCCAGCAATAAATGAAAATCTTAATGAAGATATCAATCAGATACTGCTTGCCCAATCGAACGATATGAAGGAGAAATTTGCAGTATCAGAGCGTATTCAATCTAAAATGCAAGGTGCTTGTGAGGGTTTAGAGGAAAGTTGGTGGATATCACGGAAAGGCTTTTCATCATGGAAGGCTCCCTTGGGTCCTTGCAAGAGGAAGCAAAGAGTAACCAAAAGGAGATTTTAGAACTAAAAGCAGGAGAAAAGGAACTCAGGGGCAAACTGGAAGTCTTGGAAAACAATTCCAGAAGCAACAACTTAAGGATTCTGAATCTTCCAGAGGGCACAGAGGGTGGAAGTATAAAGCATTCTGTAGTTAATCTACTCAAGAAACACATTTCGGAAGTGGCAGAACTAGACATAGAAACAGATATACAGAGAGCTCATTGTGATCCCTTTAGAAGAATGTCAGACAAAAGGAAACCAAGGAAGATACAACTAAACTTGCACACCTATTCATTTAAAGAATGAAACCTTACAGCTGCCATCAGGGCAAAGCAGTTTCAAAAACATGATTGGTCTGTCACTATGAGATCAGATGTCTCCAAAGTAACTCAAACCCGTCAGTGGGAGCTAGGATGACATATCCAGGAATTGGAGGCTCTAGGTGAAACAGCACAGTTGAAATTTCCAGCAGTCCTGAGAGTAATGTGGAGAAAAAAAATGTACACCTTAATAGCAGTACCCGAGATTGAAAGTCATATTTTACAGATTAAGGCTCTAAAGGACTCATAAAAGTTGTAATAAGAGATCGGAGATGCAAAGCTCAAGGGGGTATGAGGAAATACCCAACTTGGATAAAGGGAAAATTCTCCAGGGTGGAAAGGAGGGTTGGGTCACAGAAGGGTACACTTTTTTGTTTATTGTATTTGAACACTGGGTGGGGAGGATTAGGGAAAGTATAAAAAAATGTGGTCCTCATTGATACAAAGGATAAGAACTTTGATAGGAGACGCTGGACATACACGCACCACAATAGGGAAAGGAAAAAATGGTATGTAGCTTGAGGGTACTTTCTTGTAAAGTAAATGGGCTTAGGGTTAAGAATAAATGAAGAAGAATCCTCAAATTTCCCAAACTCTCCGACAATGATGTCATAATACTACAGGAGACTCATTTACAATGAGAAAAATGTCAGGAAGTTCCAGAGCGGAACAAATAGATCACCCACCTCGAAGGCACTAATCAGTCTTGTAATGTGAAGAAGGTGGCAGGTTGCCTCCCCACGCTGCACAACACCACCTGTGTGCACTTGTCCCCTGCTCGCTGCCGCTCCTATGACTCGAAGCCCCTCTGCCTCGCTCGCCTGGTAATTTCCTTCTGCCTTTATTTCCTGTGTTGCTATTGTCTTGATTTTTGTACAGTTATTTGCCCTTTTTTCTGTGCCCCTGTGCTTGCCCCTTTTTGCCTTCTGTGCCCTATATCTTGCTCTGTTTGATTTGTGCCCTGTACTCTGCCCCTTAACTTCTGTGCCCTCGTGCCTGCCCCTCTTGCCTTCTGTGCCCTGTACTTTGCCCCGTGTTGACTGTGCCCTTTGTGCTTGCCCCTCTGCCCGCTCTCTGCCCGTTTTTTCCTGCTGTTTCCCTGCCGCTGCGTCCCCGCCCCCCTGCTCACCCATTCGCAGCCCCGCTACCACCTCCCAGCAGCTCCTCCCTCCCACCTCCCCTTATATAGCGCCCACTGCGCAGTGAGGGGCGTGACCCTTGACCCTGCCCACAGGCAGGTCGCCCCCCCATGCCGCACAGCACCATCTGTGTGCACTTGTCCCCTGCTCACTGCTGCTCCTATGACTCGAGGCCCCTCTTCCTCGCTCACCTGGTAATTTCCTTGTGCCTCTATTTCTTGTGTTGCTATTGTCTTGATTTTTGTACTGTTATTTGCCCTTTTTTCTGTGCTCCTGTGCTTGCCCATTTTTGCCTTGCCCTGTATCTTTCTCCGTTTGATTTGTGCCCTGTACTCTGCCCCTTGACTTCTGTGCCCTCGTGCCTGGCCCTCTTGCCTTCTGTGTCCTGCACTTTGCCCCGTATTGACTGTGCTCTTTGTGCTTGCTTCTCTGCCTGCTCTCCGCCCATTTTTTCCCACTGTTTCCCTGCTGCTGCGTCCCCTGCGTCCCCGTCCCTCTGCTCACCCATTCGCTACCCCGCTCCCGCCTCCCAGCTGCTCCTTCCTCCCACCTCCCTTTATATGGCAGCCGCTGCGCGGCAGTGCCGCTGGCTCGCCGAAGGATCGCCTAAGGCAAGCCCATCTGCGCCCGTCCGCACCTGGACCGTGCCCAGCACCAGAACCCCTGGCTCCCGTGAATGCCACAACGCCTGTCTTCGCTATGACTCCAGCACCCTCCATGCACTCAACGCTGGACAATCACGCACCTGCTGCCTGGCCGACCCGAAGCGCACCCAAGGACCCTTCTCCTGCCGGTACTGCAGCTTCACCAGAATCCGGCCCGCCAACCCACCGACCAGGAAAGAACCCAACTACCTCAGATGCATTCTTCTCAACACCTGCGCAGCCCGCAAACACGCCATTGAACTCTGGGGCCTACTCGACTCAACCTCCCCAGATGTCGCCTTTCTGATGGAGACCTGGCTGAATCCCTCCTCGGCCACCCGACATCGCCATAGCCATACCGGAAGGCTACAAGATCACCCGCAGAGACCGCACCAATGGAGTAGGAGGAGCAATCACCATCGTCCACAGGAACACGCTCAAAGTCTTGACCAACACTGACGACACCCTCAGCACCGCCGAACACCTGCACTTCCAGATCCACACTGACCCCAACACCACCCTCAGAGGAACACTCATCTACAGACCCCCCGGACCCGGACCACAGTTCAGCGACTCCATTGCTGACTTTGTCAGCACACACGCCCTCGCCTCCACAGACTACATCCTCCTCGAGGACGTGAACTTCCATCTTGAGAACAACAACGACACCAACTCCACCACCCTGATCGCCAACCTCGCCAACCTCGGACTCAGACAACTCGTCACAACACCCACCCACTCCGCCACCCACACACCTGACCCCATCTTCTCTGCAAGCCCCCACGTCTCCTTCAACCACACCACCGATTTCCACTGGACCGACCACCGCTGCCTCCACTTCACCTTCCGGAAACCCACCACACACCCAACAGATCCCTCGCCACTGCTGGAGCAAAGTCACCGAAGACCAGCTGACCACCACCCTCGCCCAGGGCCCACCCGCCGACCCAACCAACCCCAACACCGCCACCCATATTCTCAGACAGTGGCTCAATGACTGCGCTAACACCCTCGCCCCGTTCAAGAAACCCTCCAACAGCCACACCAGCAAGAAAGCGAGCTGGTTCACAGAGGACCTCCAGGCCTCCAAGCAAACCTGCCGAAAGCTAGAGAAGAACTGGTACCGTGACCGAACACCAGACAGCTATGCAGCCCACAAGAACGCCACCCGCAGACACCATCACCTCATCAGATCTGCCAAAAGGGTCTCCTTCAAAGACCACCTAGACAACAATGCACACAACAGCAAAGAGCTCTTCAACATTGTGAAGGAACTCTCCAAACCCAGCTCCAATACCAACTACATACCAGCTTCGCAAGACCTGTGTGACTCGCTTGCCACCTTCTTCCATCACAAGTTCACAGACATCCACGACAGCTTCAATGCCACGACCGCTCCGAAAACCACTGAGACCCCCGCCCCCACGACCACCATCCATCCAACCACCTGCTCTCCTGGACCAACATAAATGATGACGACACCATCAAAATCATGAACACCATCCACTCCGGATCTCCGTCAGACCCATGCCCACACCACATCTTCAACAAAGCCAGCACCGCCATCGCACCCCATATCTGGAAAGCCATCAATATTTCCTTCGAGACAGCAACCTTCCCGGAGAGCTGGAAGCATGCCGAGATCAACGCCTTACTCAAGAAACCCAAGGCGGACCCCAAGGATCTCAAGAACTTCCGGCCCATCTCACTGCTCCTGTTCCCGGTGAAGGTCATCGAGAAGACCGTCAACAAACAACTGACCCGCTATCTCGAGGAGAACAGCATCCTGGACCAGTCCCAGTCCGGGTTCTGCAGCAACCACAGCACCGAGACTGCCCTCATCGCCGCCACCGATGACATCAGGGCCCTGCTGGAAAACAGAGAAACAGTGGCCCTCATCCTCCTGGACCTGTCAGCCGCCTTCGACACGGTCTGCCACCGCACACTACGCACACGCCTACACGACACTGGGATCCAAGAGAAGGCCCTGGACTGGACCACCTCCTTCCTCTCCGGCAGAACACAGAGCGTCCGCCTCCCCCCCTTCTGATCCAAAGCCACCGAGATCATCTGCGGCGTACCCCAGGGCTCATCCCTCAGCCCAACGCTGTTCAACATCTACATGGCACTGCTCGCCCACGTCGCCCGACTGCACAACCTCAACATCATCTTTTACGCCGATGACACCCAGCTGATCTTCTCCCTCACCAAGGACCCCCACACCGCCAAAACCAACCTCTACGAAGGAATGAAAGCCGTCACTAAGTGGATGAAGAACAGCCGTCTGAAGCTGAACTCAGACAAAATGGAGGTCCTCTTCCTCAGATCCACCCCCTCGACCTGGGATGACTCCTGGCGGCTGACCGCACTGGGAACAGCTCCAACACCCACAGACCACGCACGCAACCTAGGGGTCATCCTCGACTCCACCCTCTCCATGACAAAACAGGTCAACGCCATCTCTTCCTCCTGCTTCAACATCCTCCGAATGCTCCACAAGATCTACAAGTGGATCCCCACCGAAACAAGAAGAACGGTCACCCAGGCCCTCGTCAGCAGCAGGTTGTACTATAGAAACGCCCTATACGCAGGAGCCTCGGCCAAACTCCTGAGACGACTTCAACGCATTCAGACCGCCTCTGCACGCCTGATCCTCGACATCCCCCACCACAGCCACATTACACCCCACCTGAGAGAACTGCACTGGCTCCCCGTTAACAAGAAGATAACCTTCAAGATCCTCACCCACGCACACCAGCACTCCACAACACCGGACCAAAGTACCTTAACAGATGACTCAGCTTCGACACCCCCACCCGCCAACTTCGCTCCACCGACCTCGCCCTCGCCACAGTGCCCCGCATCCGAAGAGTGACCTCCGGCGGCAGATCATTCTCCCACCTCTCCGCCAAGACCTGTAACACCTTCCCCATCCACCTATGCAGAGACGTTTTAATGCATGGGCAAAGTGGGCTCTGGCCCAGGGCCCCAGCCTTTCAGGGGGCCCCCTGACAGAGTCAGCTCCATTCTCCAGAGTTTTGCCCTAGTGACTTTGATTATTTCTTAAACAGATTGTTTTAAATACTGTTTTCCTTTAATTTATGTTTTATGTGCCTGATGTGTTTATGTTTCATGCCATATACAGAAAAAAAGTTTCTTTTAGATCAAAACAAGGCCAAACATATAAGAAATGGGAGGGCGTCACAGAGATTATTTGCAGTAATATTGGTGAGCTGCTGCTGTGTTACAATATTGAAAACACACATACCTATCCCTGAATATTAGATGTAAACACATTTAGGGCCTTATTTATGAGAAATGATGCATCGCTGTGTGAAAACAGGGATGCGTCACTTCTTAGTGCACCCTCCTCACGACATGGCGGATGAGTCATATTTACTGTATGTTGCATCATGTCGCAAGGAGTTACAGATACGTCAGTATTTCTGGTGTATCTGTAGGCGCAAAAGTGATGCATTGCTGGGGTGTGTCTGAAAATAGACGCAAGTCCAGCAATGTGTCCTTTCACAGGGGGCAAACCCCATGTGAAAGGGCCTGCATCAGTCTTACACCTGCTGTGAGGCAGGTGTAAGATATTGACGCAATGGCCTCCTAGAAGTGGCGGACTGAGTTCTCATAGATTTCAATGTGCCACTTCTACGAGGCTTTTTGCGGGGGAACACCCACTCTGCATACATTATACCTGGCGCAGGTATAATGTGGTGCAGGGGTTTACAAAGTGACGCATCTGCCTAGATGCATCACTTTGTAAATAGGGCGCAACATGGCACATTTTTTTCGCTGCCGGTGCGTCACAAAAAGCGACGCACCGGCGGCATAAAAGTGAAACAAGGCCTCATAAATAAGGCCCTTAGAATTTGGACGAGTGTTCCTTTGCACTGTCAGGGACCTAATGAAATTAAATGAAATAATGTATTTAATAAAGCGCGCAGCCACTCAGACTAGAGTGTCCTGGCACATGACAGCGGGAGGAAAACGTGCGTAAAAGACCCATCAGTTATTAAAAAGCCAGGTTTTTAAGTTCTTCCTGAAAGTGAGTAGGTCTGTGGTTAGTCCCAGAGACTCAGGGAGTCTATTCCACAATTTTGCACCTAGAAAGCCGAGGGGTCCGCCTCCAGTGCGGGCACGGCATATTTTAGGCATGATGGCCAGGTAGGCATTGGAAGATCTTAGGGGTCTAGATGTTGTGCAGTGATTAACGCGCTTATTTAGGTAGCCGGATCCTAAGCTGTGGAAAGCTTTAAAGAAGATGGTCATCACTTTGAAGTTGATCCGTTCTTTTATGCGGAGCCAGTGTAGAGACTTAAGAATAGGGTTCATACTAGTTCTGGGTTTAGGTCTCAGGATGACTCTGGCCGCCGCGTTTTGTACTACTTGTAGGTGCTGGATAATGGCTTTGGGAAGACCGAGGTACAAGCTGTTGACATAGTCAAGCTTTGATGTCACCAGAGCCTGCACCACGATCTTTCTACTCTCATGCGGTAACAGTGGCAGGAATTTTTTTACCATCCGGAGTATGCCAAAGCAAGCTTCAGTTAGAGTTTGGATTGGAAAGCGCATGGAGAGTTTCTTGTCTATGACAATTCCTACGTTTTTGACTTTCTCCTTTTCCGCGGGCGGGGGCAGCAGATCTTTTGTCCACCAAGAGCTCCAGTCAGGCGTTTCTGGATTACCAAAGAAAATAACTTCAGTTTTGTCAGGATTGCACTTCAGCTGATTGATCTTAAGCCAGTTAAAAACCTTTGTGAAGCAAGACCTAATCATTGCAACGTCAAAGTCGGTTACTTTTTCACATGTAGAAATCAGCTGAGTGTCATCAGCATAGGAACCAATTTTCACGCTCTCTTCCTCTACCAGAAATGCAAAGGGGGATAGATCTATATTAAAAAGGGTAGGACTGAGAATGGAGCCCTGAGGGACACCTACAATCATGGCCGGAACCGGGGATGAGAAAGGTGGGAGCCATATGTCCTGAGATCTATTTGCCAAGAAGGATGACATCCATGTTAAGGCGCCCCCCCAGGTTGATGTTAGCAAGTCTCTCCAGGAGCCTCTCATGTGGGACCGTATCGAAGGCTGCCGACAGATCGAGCACTATCAGAACAGCATTGCCTCCCTGGTCCAGCTTACCCTTGAGAAATTCAGTCACATCCAGGAGAGAGTACTCCGTACTGTAGTTAGCCCTAGAACCAGATTGGGACTCATGAAGGAGCTTCCCATCATCAATGTGTTTTTGGAGGGCCTTGTTTACATACTTTTCTAATACTTTGGAGAGGGCAGGAAGAAGGGAGATTGGCCTGTAGTTGGCAGGGTCCGTCAGTTTGGCGTTAGCCTTTTTTATCAGTGGAAGAATCTTAGCATTCTTAAATAATTTCGGCATGTTGCCTGAGGAGAGGGAAGCATTAAAGAGCTGGTTTATGGTGGGAGCTAATAGGTTCAGGATATTCGCTGGACATGGGTCGGTAGGAGAGCCAGACTTAATGCTTTGGAGAAGGGTCAGTGACTCTTCAAGCTAAAACTCAGGGATAACTAGTAAAGATGGAGGATCCAAGAGGTGAAATGTGCTATTGGAACTAAGGTAAAAGGTCAGTTCTTCCTCTGAGATGTTACTGAAGGCTTGTTGGATCACGGAGATCTTTTTGTGGAAGAATTGAGCTATTTGCTTAGACCATTCTTCCGTACATGGCACTTCCTTTGTGCCTGCTTTCGGGACGGTAAAGGATTTAACTATGCTAAAGATTTCCTTACTCTTTTTTGGGCATTTTCTATTTTGGTTTGAAAGAAGTTTTTCTTGGCTGCTTTCACAAGAATGTAATGAGCTTTTAAGGTGTCTTTATACACCTTCCTGTCCGCAGGTAGATAGGATTTATGCCATTTCCGTTCCATTTTTCTACAATTTCTTTTGCTAGATCTGAGGGAACCGTTTAACCATGGAGCTGGTAAGGTCGACCTCTTTGAGGAGCGGGAAGCAACTGGTACCACTGTACCAATGTTGGTATGGAGCCAGGAATCTATTGAGAGGGTGTCCGAGTCGGGGCAGCCAGACAGCTCCGGTGAGGAACAACCGAGGGCATCTGCTAACATCGGGATGGATATTTTATGGAACGTCCTGTAATTAGGGACCCTGTGCCTTGTGTTAGCCCGAGGGGCTGTGGCAGAGTTGGGAATGACACATTTTAATAGGAGGTGGTCAGACCAGGAAATGGGAAGAGGTAGGCTTGCTTATATGTCAAAGTTGTGAAAGATTTGGTCTAGGGTATAGCCCTTCTCATGGGTGGAAGAAGAAATAGATGGAAACATGTTGCAGGCCTGCAGCGTCCCCAACAAGGAAATTGTTTGAGGGTCTTTTCCATTGTGCATATACATATTGAAATCTCCCAGAATAAGGCAGTTGTTGTATTTTAAGGCCAGGGAGGTGGAGGCTGTATTAAGCGTAGTAATAACATTTCCAATTGCAATGAGAGGTCTGTAAATCAGAAAAACAGCTATGCTATGATGGGGGATAAGGTACAGCAGAAGCCTAAGGACTCTGCACCCTCAATGTTTTCCATTGGTATGGGAGAGCCGTCTAGTATTTAATTGTAAATTATGGTGACACCGCCCCCCTTCCCACTTTGTCGGTCTCTCCTAAAGATTTTATAATCCGTAGGGATGGCCAAGGTGATAGTAGGGTTGGAGGCTACAGACAGCCAGGTCTCAGTGAGAAATAAAAGATCAGGCTGTTCGTCTAAAAGTAGGTCATAAATGTGTGGTTCATGCATTTGCATAGAGCGACAATTGAAAAAGGGTGGCCTTTAAGTCCTCTGTTTTCTTATTGTTTTTACACTTATTGTTGCGTGGGATGATCTTGGGTGCAAGTTTCCTAGGCTCGAGGAGAGACCAGTTGTACTTATTGCATCGAAAGTCTACCTCCAAGCTCGGATCAGCAGCTGTACACTGACATAATGGTAGCCGCCTAAGGCTAAGCAGTTTTTCCCTATTGTAATATAGTGGAAGAAACTCACCGGAGGGGAACTGGGCAGCATGGCCAGAGCCAGACGCCACCGGGATGGTGACGGGCCCAGAGGGCCTTGCCTTTGGCACACCAGCAGCGCGCCGAAGGCACGCGTCCGTTTGCATCGGGAATATATAGGCTAATGCCTTTGATGAAACTGGACCGCTAAAGCAGCTGAGGAAGCGGAAACTACGTGGGCGGAAGTGAGGAGCCCGATAGTAGCCCCAGTCCTTCGCACAATCGGTGTATCAGCCACGGCGGACTAGAAATGGAGAAAAAGCAAGATGCGAATCGGAGCAGCTAAGGAGGTGCAGGCAAGCAGAATCAAGTAAAGTGCAAGTGCGCGTAGGTAGAAGAAATTGTTAAAAAGCACAGAGTAATTCAGCCACAATATACAATTTTAAAAAGTATTAAAAACCTAGTAGCAGGGCAGGAAACACTAAATCCTACTGCTGTCAGCTGCACGCGTCTGTTTGCATCAGGAATATATAGGCTAATGCCTATGATGCAAACTGGATCGCTAATGCAGCTGAGGAAGCGGAAACTGCGTGGGAAACAGGGGCTCAAATTGGATCATAAATTCAAAGCTGTTCTGAACAGGGGCCCCCAAAATATGTTTGGCCCAGGGCCCCCAAAATCCTTAAGATGTCCCTGCACCTATGGCAGACCCAAGACCTGCTGACCTTCGGAAGACTCCTCAAGACCTGGCTTTTTGAGCAGTAGCAGCTCCCCCCAGCGCCTTGAGACCCTCACAGTAGATTCAGGGGGTGGATGGCTAATAAGTTACACTAAAATTAACAATATAGGATATGCATTTGAAGGGTACTACTGTCAAAATATCGATGACTTGTCCTCACTTAGAGAATTATACCAACAGCTTCTCGGCACAAAATACCATATTATTATAGATGAAGATTTTAATACCATGCTGGATTCAGTGTTAGATAAATCTTCAACTACTCCAGCAGTGAGCTCACCTAAAATGAGGGACTATGTACACCAGTTGATAAAGAATTTAGCCTTGGTAGACATTTGGAGATTGAAAGCAGTACAGGATAGATGGTATACCTTTCAGAACAAAAAGCTGTCTCACTCCTCTAGAATCTGACAGACCAAAAACCTATTAAGAGCATCAGCATTGTTGCACACCAACCAACATCAGACCATGCTGCGATGAAACTAAAGATGTCTATAGAGGTCCCCTCATCACAGATTAGACAGACTCTAGATAGAATGCTCTTAGGTGATCCAGAAATAATAAAAAGCTGACACAGTCTCTTTTTTTAATCAAAACCAACATTCAGCACCACCACATATTGTTTGGGATGCTTAGAAAGCCTATATTTGTGGCAGATTAATTAGCGCCACAGCGTATAAAAGGTATACAGGGAAGAACAAATTAAGAGAGTACGAATTGTCCATTAAAGAAATACAGGAAAAGATAGTAAATAGACCTCACAGGCAGGACAGTACAAAATAACAAGTTACAAAATAAACTGAGAGAAGCAAGGGAGAGTTTATCGGACTACTTGGAAGGAATCATGACAAAAAGATGGGACGCTAGTAAGTTGGAAATTTATGAATATGGGGAAGGTTGTGGAAAGATGCTAGCTTGGAAGGTGAGGCAAGACCATGTCAGAAATCAGATTAAGAAAGTGGTGAACAATACAACAAGAGGCCGCTGTACGCGAGATCGGTCAATTGGGGAGGCTTTTCTGTTTTTTTTTCAAGATTAATATACTGATAACGGATGATGCAGTTTTAATGGTGCGTACTCAATTAGGCCTGTAGAGAGTTTTAATGAGTTTTACATTATTTATGGGTGCAAGGGGTCTGAAAGTAAATACTTCAAAAACATATATTATGAAATGTGGTAAAAATAGCGAAAGGTGCCCTGATATTTTTATTGATAATACAAAAGTAGATTGTATTATTAGTTTCCCATACCTTGGAATTCAATTTGATTACTGAGGGACCTGGGGACCTGCTGTGCAGGTAAGAAAATTGATGTTTGTTAGGACGATTGGTGGGCTGACCAATTTTGATAGAAGACTAGTCCCAGAATTAATATTGATATACAAAGCTAAGTGCCTATCCACAGCTATATATGGAGCAGGCATCTGGGGCTACACGGATGTGAACCTCATCCAACTAATAGAAAACGCATTTATAAAGTACCTACTGGCCGTCCCTTCCAGCACTGCGAACTTTGTTTGTCACTCTGAACTTGGGTTGACTCATATAGCAGATTTGGCCAAAATCAAACCGATTTTATTGTGGCACAAGGTCTGGGATACCGAGGAGACCAACTTTAATCATGGGGTGATTAGGGATTGCTTGGGTATGGAAATGGTGTCCTCTATACCATGGTTAAATTACATCAAGAAGTTCACATGTGATATTGGCCACCAGAATATTTTGAAAATCCAGATGGTATCATCAAATTGACAAGAAAGTCCTTAAAAACATTTTGCTTAGCGCATTTACAAATTAATAGACTCACCATGGAGATTATTAATCAATCAGTCGTGGAGAACCAACTAATGCTATCATGTTATGCTATCCAGCCATACCTAGTCTGTGTTCCTGGGCCTTATGAGAGGATGCTTTTAACACGATTGCGCTTGTGGATCTTACATAGATTGGTGAGTTTCCCCATTACTAATGATTGGTTAAAAACATTAGGTGCCTGCCCATGGGACACTATATCACAACAATCCACATTACATGTTACCCAATTTTGTAATTTATATTTGTACTCAAGAAAAAGATTTTTAAAATCAGTTTTAAAATAGATGGGGCTGAGGCAATGTTGTACAGTGTTTTAGGGATGCAAATTTTAGATGATGAACTGACTATTTTAGCCGTTGTCTCTTTCTTGAAAAATGTTATGAACTATAGAAAAATTTTATGAAAATAGCTGATGTATGATTATTTTTAATTATTCTGAAATTATTTCCTTGTAAAAATGTGTTTTTAGAATGAATGTTTAGCTTAGTGCTTTTATGATTTAGAAACTAAATCAAATAAAGCTATTTTTGATTTGATTTGATTTGATATACTGATAATATGTCAGTGCCACATCCAGAAATAAGTGAATGGCTGTGTCTTTGCATCATGAAAAGTAGTTCTCATTGGGTCGTCTGGTTTGTTTAGTATGGTTTTTCTGAGATTTAATTGTATTGTGATGTTTGAATTTCAATGTGTTTTTATTGGTCAAATTGTCTGTTCCTTTTTGCAGCCATAATATAGTGTGTTTATTAATGTGTCTGTCACATTATAGACATTACATGTTAATTTTATGTTTTGATATTATGTTATACTTGCACTTATGTTTGTTCATATATATTGCCTTTACAACCCTGAAGAAGTCCATAGCTATGGATAAAACATGTTGGCTGTTTCTCTTGTAAATACTGGTGACATATATTTTTACACAAGAATGCAAGAATTTCTAAATAAAACATAAAAAGGAACAAAAAGTAAAATTTCATATATTGCAAGTGTATTTCGATTTTCATGTATATTATAACCTCTATGGTGCACCTTTAGTTTGTTTTTTGTTTCAAAATTTCCTTTTTATAGGGCTTCACATTGGCAGCAGGTGCTGATACAGTGTGAACACTCTAAAATACAATTTCTCCCATCAGGTACTATTCCATGGACATGGAGTAGGTGTGGTGATCCAAGGTCCACTGTCATTTCAGGGCTGTAAATGTTTTTGGAATTCTATTTGTTTGTACTTTATTGAGCACTACAACTCCCTTAATGCACTTTCGAAAGTACATGGATCACTACCCTTGAACATACTATGTTCTGAACCAGGATTTGGAATTGACTACATTGGTATAGGTTCTCAATATGTTTAATGCATAAGTTATGTCTTCAATATACATTGTTTTGTATTACAATTTTAATATTTAACTTACCTTATGAGGTTCCTGGAAGGTTTGAGGTGTCAATTCACCCAAATCCACTGACAGATTTTGGATTCAGTGTGGTTTGCACTAGTTCCTCAATGGTGGGGGGATGGTTGAGGGCCTCTTCCAGTTCTTCTTGCTACCTTCTTCTTCAAGATCCTACCATCTCTTCCGTAGCTCCACTATAGATCTCTGGGTCATTCCTACGGCATTGTGTTTTTTCCACTGTTCCCTTCCATATCATCTTTTTCTATGATTCAGGCACTGTCATGGAGGACCTTCCATAACATTGGTCATGGTTTCCAACACACTTCTCTGTGAGAATTTCCAGTTCTTTCTCTAGGAACTTAAGTTTTCTTTTTCTGATCCCAGCATCCTTGTCACTGTCATGTGACATATTGATGTCCTAATTTGGTGGATGGCAAGCACATTTAGTAATGGGTTCTCTATGGGGACTCCCGCACCAATACTAGTAATTGTTCCGTCAAGACTGGCTCACTCTCATTCAACTGGAAACAGGCATATATTGTTCCCTTGTTAAAAAAATGTCCATTGCCCCCATGGTTCTCAGCAACTACCACCTGAGTTCTTTGTTACCGTTCGATGTCTAAGTAGGCAAAAAGGTAGTTAGCACAGATATTGCAAAGTTTTTTGACAGTTAACTCCTTTCTCAAGCCAGCTTAGACTGGATTTCACAATTTTAATGGAATACAGATAAACGCTGTGGAGGACTCATTGTCTAATATTTTTTTTAAAAAAATGTATTATTGAGTTGAGTATATAGGGCTGGCTAGACTCAGAGGTATCAGAGCGCTTTACATAAGGAAACAGTGTGTGACAAGTTACAAAAATATTCACAATTAAATTACAGAATGATTACATATTCAATACAGGAGTTATTAGTGAACACAAGAATCAAGATCAAAAAAGGCCAGGGAGAGCAGGGGGTCCACATGAAGGAGACAGCAGCGGAGAAAGAGACGAGACATATGTCCGAAGTCCGGCTGTGTAGGTGATGGCCATTGCGGTGTGCCAGAACCAGTCTCCCCTATAGCTTGCAGAGCAGCTCCACCAGGAATCGGTCATGCGGTTCTGTATGGCCTGGAGTCTTCTGAGGAGCTGGGTGGAGATGCTGGAATAGAGAACGTTGCTGTAGTCGAGGCGGATGGTGACGAAGGCCTGAGTGACGTTCTTTCTGGTGTTGTTTGGCACCAATCTGAAGATTCTGCAGAGCATGCGAAGTGTGTGGAAGCAGGGGGAGGCGACTGCGTTGACTTGTCGTTTCATGATCAGTTGGCTGTCGAGGATGATGCAAAGGTTACGTGCATGGTCGTTCGGTGTGGATGTAAGTCTAAGTTATGCAGACCACCAGCTGTGGTCCCATACAGGGGTGTACTTCCCGAAGATCAATACTTCAGTTTTGTTAGAGTTGAGTTGGAGGCAGTTGTCTCTCATCCATTTGACTACATTGGTCATGGTGTTGCAGAAGTTTGTTTGGCATTGGAGGGGTCCTCGGTGAGGATCAGTTGAGTGTCGTCTGTACAGGAGATTATGTTGAGTCTGTGGGATGTGCGAGGGGGGTCATGTAGATGTTGAATAGGGTGGGGCAGAGGGATGATCCTTGTGGTACGCTGCATATGATGTCTTTAGGAGCGGAGGTGAAAGGAGGCAGTTGGATACTCTGTGTGTGTCCTGTTTCAAATGTATCCAATCCAGGCCCGTTTCTGCAACATGTCGGAATTCACAATTCGTCATATGTGAAAGCACAATGGCGAGGAACTGTTTAAAGTTGAACTCTGACATGACAGATGTGGTTTAGTTAGGGGAATCCTCTTCATAACGTCTTTGGACTGGTGGCCAGATACCCTAGGACAACGTCTTACTCCAACTCAGGTGGGGATGCGTGTTTTATAAAACTCTTTAATGCCACACCCAGATTGAGAAAGTTACATCTTTTTACAATCAACACCCAAATGTGTTAAATAAAAGTCTTCCTTTCTGCCCTAAAATGGCTCAATAATCCTTTTTTTACAATATAGTTATTGTATATATGTATGCATCACTCTCCCCATGATCAGGAAGGGACCAGCACTCAAAAAACGCTGTGCTAATGTTGCTTTTTTTAAATGTCAACAGGATAAACATCAAAGCCTTTTGGAGCTCCCTTGAGCCTTGACCCCGATGTAAGTCACCATTTTGAAATGTATATATACAACAAATATAAAATAAAAGACACTGTTAAGAAAGTCCTCACTTTATTGGGAAAACTCCTCACAATCACACAAATCAATATTTTACATGCAGAAATGAATAACATAACAACCTGATATACAACATATGACAATTCTAGGCCTGGGTGGTAAACTCTGCTCTGTTCGCTGAGTTTTCAGCACTCTGTGTTTCGCGGAGCTCGCAGAGTGCAGAAATCTCTACTCCATGTAATTCAGCTGAGTTTTTTCCCCAATCGCGCTCACAAATGGTAAGTTTGCGAGCGCAAGCTGCCGCTCGGGTAGAACTTCTACCTGAGCGGAGGGAAGAATAGCGTGCATAGCAGTTTGCACTGCACTCTGCCACTTGCGGAACTCCGCTGAGTTTTTTTGCCACTTCGCGGAGTTCCGCATAGCAAAACTCTGAAAACTACGCTCAGGCCCAGACAATTCTTGAACACATTTAGTCTCACCATACAATTCTCTTTCTCATTTTCTCATTCTCATACAACTGCATTTACCAATTGCAAAATGAAAGACAACATTTACTTGTTGGTATGTCGTTGCAACCTAGGGTATGTTGGTGAGACATCTCGTTCTCTGGCCACAAGACTCACTGAACATAGGTTGGCAATACGAACAAATAAGGTCTATATTGAGTACAATCACACTCTACTCGACATCCAGTGGTTCTTCCTGGAGAAAATACAGACTCATTCAGGGATACTCCCCAAAGCTGATCACAAACGTAGGGAAGTCTTTTGGATATTCACTCTAAATACCTCCACATGAGGTCTTAATCTAGAAATTTCTTGGGATCAAGTGATTAGATTCAATTACTAAACATTAGTTTGTAACCAGAATTTTGCCTCTCTTTCCGTCAGATGTCAATCTGGACTCACCTTTTCTGTTTTTAACAAATACTTATGTATAGGTGCTGCTTGCCATGAACACCCTATTCTTGCCATTTACTGGCACTTGGTCCCCTCTTCAACAGTGCCAAGCTTAGATTATGTGTATTTGGCTATTTGTCTTGAAATCATGCCATCATGTCATAACTGGCCATTTTCCTCATTGGGGTGAGTATTGCCTTAAGATTCCAGTGAGTTCTTCTCTTTCATAGATGTTTTTGTCCTAGTACATATAATTTTATGTAATATCCCTTGTCTGGCTATATATTGACTTTGTATACATGATTTATATTCGAGCTTTAAGTTACCACAATATATTTTGTTTTTAACTCCATAATTGGTATTAAATGCAGTCGTCATTTAGTCTTGTTATAGCTCATGGTGGCAAGTTAAAGTACTAGCCCATTTCAAGATGGCGCCTCTTCACAGTTTCTACTGTAGGCACAGAGTTACTCCTCTCAGCAGAAAACTACTCAGAAAGCTTATTAATCTTCAATAAACCTCAGAGAGGAAGATCCAAAGCTATTGTCTACAACATACCGTGGCTAACCATACCGTAGGGAACTTTATTAACAGGCAGTAATTTGTCTAGGATGGTGCGCCACTTGCCTTCTCTTCCCATACCTCCACATCCTGTATTTTACTTCTGAGTCATAGCCCAGGACTGGGTACTTCAGAAGCCACATGCACGCCTAAAATTCATCCATGCGGCGTGATCACAGCCAGCAACTTTTTCAATTGGAGGGCAGCAGGTAAAACTCCTAAGAGGAGCACTTTGTTACGCTCTCCTCTAGTAGGTAGCCATCAAGTTATTGAACCTGTCTCCTTACATTGTGGAGGCCACCACTCCTTACGATAAGGGCATGCAGTGCATAGACACATCCCGCCTAGTCTGGATCCTTTATTCTGCCTGTGCAACAATGAGTAAGTAGGTAGACATCTTCTTTGATTTCAAAACAACTTCAGGGGGCTGGCCCCAATAGTTGCAGTACATTTACCCTAGTTTCTACTGCTGGGGCATGTTTATCATGACAACTTATTGTTTAAAGTTGGGCTCAATCGCTTAGGTATAGCTAAGTGCGTAAATGGAGTGTGATGCTATTTGAGTGTCAAGTCAAGGTGTGGCTCATGTGTTTTTTCCTCTGAACTGTACAACACAGTAACAACACATAGATCATATACCATCGGATGCCATCGACTTCTGCTGGGTCTCGATGTTAAGCAATTCAGGACACCGACTGGTCTAATAAAAAAATATCTTTTGTCACTTGCAGGGAATTTTGGGCACTAGACAGAGCATCGCCCAACACTAGAAGTAGCCATAGTATTTTTACATAGGCCCCTATATTCATCTTTTACTTATAGTCTTGGGGCACATTGCATAAGAATCATGTTTTCTGCCGTAAACATAGCAGTCTTTACCCATAACTGCACCTTAATTCTCAATTTTCCGGAAATAGAGACATCAGGCACATAAGCCTCACACAGTCCTGTGTCAAATTCAAATTCAAATTTATTTATTTGATTTAGTTCTCTACTGAGAACAACAAATAAGATGATAAAACAATAAAATTACATTTATAATTTAGCAAAATTGTGAACACTTATCCTAATACAAATTTTAAAAAGTTTTAAAAAATGTAAACAGATTGTAGCATACAAATTCATTGGGAGGTGATTTAAGAATGGAAATCAAACTCTGTACACAGGTAGAGTTAAACTTTGTTTGGATTGGTTTTAAAAATCGCTTTCTGGCAACAACTACTATGGAGTTAGGGCAAACAAACAAAATATGCATCAGATCTTGAACTCCTCCTTTACAGAGGTCACATAAGCTACTGGCATTATTGTTATTTGTCCATTTACAGGTGAAAGATTTGAGAGGACGGATCCCAAACCGAAGTAAAATCAACACCGGGCGCCGTGTCTTAAAGTGAAAGAGAGATATTGTTGCCTTTGTTTGAATTCAATTGCCTCAGCATATATCTTATAACTTTCAGTTTTGTACAGTGTTGGAAATCAAGATCGTAGCTTATCCTTGGAGCCAAGTGTTTTAAAAAGAGTTTCAAATGTGCCGAGGTCCAGGTTTTCAGCAGATCAACTGTACATTCTGACAACTTCAGTGAAAACATTAAGTTTCGATAAAAGACGTATTTTGAGGATCCTTCATCAAAAATTTCCAGTTTTAGTAGAGCTCTTAGAGAACCTCCTTCAGCATGTAAGATGTTATACGCCCATCGAATAATACTAGTGATTTCTCTAGCGTATGTACTAGTTAGAGAAAACTTGAGGCGCAGGGCTTGCACAGTTACAGCTTGAGACATTTTGGTTAATTTCCGAAGAATCTTGCTTTCTTTGAGTTGTATTGGATGCCATTGATTGATTGGTATATGCTCAAGAGCGTATGAAAGAACTGGAGGGATCTTGATACTAAAAACCTGTAAGAGGGTTGAAAAGTGCCTTTGCCCGGTAGAAGAGTATAATCTTTGGAGCGCCCCGGCGTGAACATCAGCTTTGTAGGCCAGGTGCTGGAGATGTGAATGATTTGTTTTAAGGTTTGAGAAAAAATACAACCTAAATAGATGTATTCATTTACTATTTCTAACGGTTGATCTCCTAAGGTCCAGTAATAGTTTACGTATCTTTTACTTCCTCGAAAAGGAACTATTTTTGTCTTTGTTATATTAGGGACCAAAATGTTTTGTTCTGCATATGACGCAAGTGCATGCAAGTTCCTTTGGAGGCCGAACGGAGTAAGGTCAAGGATAATCACATCATCTGCATACATCAAAGTATGTACTTTATGTAGTGATATTTTCGGAGGGAAATTAGGTATCTGCATAAAACAATCTGGGAGATCACTAAGGTAGAGGGAAAATAGTAGAGGAGCGAAAAGACACCCTTGTCTTAGGCCATTCGATGTTTTAATTGGGCATGTGAGGCCCTTCTCTTTCCCCAATAATACTTGACACCAAGTTTCGGAGTGGAGTGACACAATTATATGTAATAAGTTATCCGGGATTCCCAATTATTTTAGCTTGCACCAAAGAGGTGGTCTGTCCACTCTGTTGAATGCTGTTGAGAAATCCACAAGGACAGAGTAGACGTCCTGTGATTTCGAGACCACATATTTATCAATTATTGTTTGTAACATCGCGATATTATCAGTTACAGAATGTTTTTTGCGAAACCCAGCTTGGTTAAATGGAATTGATCCAGTTGAGAAGGCCCACTCTTTGAGTTGTTCCAATGCACTGGCCGCGAAGATCTTTCCTGTCGCATCAAGCAGGGCGATCTGACGGTAGTTGCTGGGGGACAGTCGGGAGCCCTTCTTATAGACAGGGATAATTATACTTGCTTTCCAAGATTTGGGTATTTCGCCAGTGGCGAAGCTATGGGAAAAGAGGGGGGCTAAAGACAAACTCCACTCCTTTGGATTCTTTTGGAGCACCTTTATTGGAAGTAGATCTTTGCCCATTGCTGCAGATGTTGTTGCATTTCTTATATGAAGTTCAATTTGAAATGGTGAAGGGGCGGGATCATCAAGAGTAATAACCCATATCTTGCCAGATGGTCGTATCATGATTTCTTTCCTGACGTTTATTTTGTATAAGTTTGCTAAATACACTTCCCATTCCCTTGGGGGGCTGGTGAGGCTTGTAAAGGTGTTTTTGTTCCTGTTTCTTTTGCAATAAGGGTCCAGTATTCACGTATATTTCTTTGTTTAGCCGCTATCTGAATATCCATCCATTTTTTATCCTGTTGCACTTTTCTTTGTTTTTCTTTCGCCCTCCGTTTGCGATTTGTGAGTATTTTAATTTCCTGTTGTCTACTGTCGGAGAAACATAAGATTTGTGCCCAAATTATTTTGTTAAGTAATATTACATTTTTGTCATGATTTTCCTTTTTGTGATTTCTTGATTGGGAGCTTCGGGGATTAAGGGATTTGTGCAAGAATTTCACTAGTTTCTTCAAAGCGACTTCAAAATTTGTTATTGGGTCTGTAAGATGTATACTCTTGAATATTTGCGTAAGTGTCTTTGTTATGTTGATATTGTCGAGTGCTCTCGTATTCCAAGTGATTCGTCCTTGTACTTGATTCACGAGTGCAGGACTTTGTGAATACATGTTATAACCCGCAGAGCTAGACATCGCGATTAGGCCAGTTGTAAGATTAAGAATTACGTGATCTCTTCCCTGATTGAAGTTAATGCTTAGGTGTTCTATCTTCCTGAACAAGTCCTGGCTACATATCATGTAGTCTAATATTGAGGAATTAAATATACCTGTTCTTGTACTTGTTGCCGGTATGTCTCCTTCTGTGTTACCGTTTAAGATAACTCCACTGAAAGCTGGTAGCGAGGAGAGTATTAATTTCCCCCGTTTATCTGCTTTGATCTCTGGAGAAAAAACTGGTGTTGAAGTTAACTGGGCCTCATCGTGTAATCCGCATTCCCATTTCTCCAGCAAGTCATTGGAAATGTTCCCGTTAAAGTCTCCCATTAGGAGGACTGACAGGAATACTAAGGATTCTACCACCTCTTCCAATTCCTCAAATATTTCATACATAAGGAAATCCGACTTGGAGCCAGGCGGAATATATAAGTTGTAAATGAGTAAGTCATTTGGAGTATCTTCTAGCTCCTTCCGGCACTTAACCTTTATACATTGACTGTTTGGTATTTTCATGGGAATGATTTCCTGTTCCCATAAGAAATCTTCGCTTAGAAGTACAGTTAATCTGCCCTTAGCATGTCCCCGGCTGACTGATTCTGCTGGGATATCATATACAATATAATTGTCTAGATGAAAAGTTGTAGTTGACCATGTTTCTTGGAGTGCCACAATCCCTGGGTCATCTTCCATAATCTTTGCAAGATTCTCCTGGGTTTTCCCTGCGATATTCCAGGAGGTAATGCTCAGGCCTTGGTTAAAAAAGGAGTGTTTTTGCCCTTCCCTGTGTTTTACCATTTAAGTTCTCTGCAATCCAGGACCATTGCTTTTCATCTGTTTTTAGGGATAGGTTTGTTCCAGATCCTTCTTTCACCATTCCTGACTGATATTGTTAGATTTTCATTTGTGATGTTATTCATGTTGTGTGACCACTGTGGCCTTGTGGGAGTGACTAATTTTTCATATCAATAATCTCTTTGGGATTGTTCCAATTGTGGAGTCCCTTATGGTCAACTGCTACTACATCGTATCCATTTAATTTGTCTTTCCTTTAGAATAATGCCTGGAATCACCGGAGACCAAAACTCCACAACGGCTACCGTAAGTTTGGATTTTGAGGGAAAGACTACTAATTTCTTCTCTGCACTTGAAAAGGAGTGTAACACATGAATCTTTTGTATAAGATTTATAATTCTCTCCTGGTTGAGTGGATCATTCCCTAATGGGAATAGATCAGTGAACTCCAAAGTATGTGAGTGAGTCTGCTCTTCGTAGTGGGTTCGGAGTTTTTCTATCGGTTGGGTGGGCGATGGCTGGGGAAATGTATTACAACTTAAGGTAGTTGAAAAGGTAACTGCCAAAGGGTTTAGGGCGTTATTGGTCTCTTTTAATTGTGTGTCGATGTGCTCCGTAATGTACTGATTTGGATTATTTTCCAAAAGTTTATTCTGTTCAGATGATTGGAGGTCGGGAGATAAAGATTTTGGAAGCTTTAACACTCGTAATTTTTGTTTCCTGTGTCTCCTTGTTGTTTTTTTCTTCTGCCTTTACTTTATGTTCTTAGTAATTCTCATTTCCTTTTTAGTTAAAAGGGTATCCGAGGGGAATAAGGCTGGAGATTCGGACAATTTTCTTCTTTTTTTGATTTCAGTTGTCAAAGATTTATTGGTTTGATCGGCTGTGACTTTAGAATTGTTCCGATTAAAGATTGGATAATATGCTTTGACCGGGTTTGAGACTTTATCATTATCTGGTTCCTTGAAAAATGTGTTAAGCGAAAACGTTTGAGTGATCTCCAACTTTTTCTGTGATACTTTATGTTTGTTCCTCCCCATTTGGGTTGATGTATGCTTCGTCTTTAATAGTATTTCTTTGTTTAAAAGAGTATCTTTGTGATTAGGAAGATTGTCCTCAGTTTTTCCCATTCCTTTTTGGGGTGGTGACTGGCAGATACATTGCTGTTTCCTTTTTTTATCAACATGATATTGCAGCATACCTATTTGTGTGTCCAACATCTGATCAGAGTTATCCATCATATTCCCCAAAAGGTTGAGAATTGATTCAAGAATTTTTTGCAGGGAAAATAAAGAATTTGATACCGGTGTATGATCATCTGGAGATTTTAAGTGCATTGTGGAAATAAATTCTGGTGATAGGTAAAGATTCCCTAGTGGAGTTCGATTTGAATTTTTTTTGGGTGTACTATTTGTAATTGTCAAAAGATCCTTCATCTCTCTAGGCGCTTGGCTCTGGAGAGAAACATTGATGTCGGGTAAAGTAAAGTCTGTAGCTGGAATTTGTTGTAAAATGTGTTCTAAGAAAGGTGATGATGTTATTCCCTGCTCCTGCGATACTTCTATATTTACCAGACCTTGAGCAGGGGACTTGCTGACTTTATGCTCCTTAAGGTTTTTTTGATCTTCAATAAGATCAGTTAGGGTCACTTTATTGGAGTTTCCGACATTCAGAGCACTTCCTTGGTCGTTGGGGTCGATCCTTTGTACATTATGATTTATTTTTGGAAAGAATGCCGTTATTTCAGTAGTCCCCGCCATGTGTCCTACATGGACCTTCTTGGATGCATTTTTGCGTATGTCTTGCTGTGTTCCGATTCTTTTCATAAAGATCGTACGAGATCTTAATTTTTTGTAAGTCAATGTAGGGTAGGTGATTACAATAATTACTTGTGGGGGACTTTAGATAATTAGCAGTCTTTTATGAGAGATTTTTTTGGTGATAATGAGTGCTGTGATTAGGGTGATGGTTGAACTTGGTCATGAAAACCCAAGGGAAGGTAATTAGCGGGTTATGGCAACAAAATGTGCTGGGATGGCAAACAACTTCACCGCTTGTTCCCCTGGCTCTCAAACAGTGGTTTGTACTCACTTGCTACAGGCCTATCTGGCCATCCTAAACCTTCCAGAATCAGGCCACCGCAGCAGTCCTCGCACAACGTCCTCGCCGACAGACCATCAGACAAGTGGCAAAGTCAAAAGACTAGAGCGTGGAAGCAAGAGCAGAAATCAGAAGGAGGGAAGGCAAGCGGAGGGCACATGGGGTCACAGACTGGCAGCAGCCACTGCCGTTTTGCTGGTTACAGTGTGCCGATTACCACTTGCCGTGGTGGAACCGACCTGGCTTTTGAGGCTCACCTGTGCTCCCCCGTCGGTGGTGCTACTGATTCGGTGGTTGAAAGTGCGGCGGTTGATAGTACGGCTGCACAATGCGCCGCTATGGGGAGAAAGCCACGAAATCACGAAGAAAATCGCACTCTGCCAGCCACAACCGCACTTGACACCCGCGCTTAGCACCCAGCTGCCCGAGGCTACTCGCAGCTTTCAGGAGCTGTGTATAGAGTTGTGGGAAGACCCCTGCTGTTTGGGGGACAGCGGGTGCGGCGGGTGTGGCAGGCAGGCATGGCGGGCTGAGACAGCAAGCCGGTAACTGAGAGCCGGAGGCTCAGTGTCTTTCGGCATCTTTCGGCGTCTTCCTCCTCGCTCTGCTGCTGAAGGTGAACGGAGGCAGAATTCAGTGAAACCAAGGACTGGACCGCACCTCCGTCCATGCTGCCGCCGGGGGGGCCATGCCATGACCGGCACGACAAAAAGCAAGGCAGCGGCCAGCGGCCAGCGGCGGGCGCCAGGCGGCGGGTCACAGCCAATGGGTATGGTGCCCTGTCCTCCACAATTTCTTCCGCGCTTTACCTCTGCGGCTGTAGTTGCATGCGAGTCTCGGCGGGTCCCGGGTCTCGAGTTCCGGCACACACACCGCTCTCTGCACTCGGGGCACAGCACAGCCTCGCAGTTTCGGTCTCACAGTCCTGTGTCGGTAACAGACCATCCTTCCACCGCTAGTGGTCCCGACTTTATCATTAAATGTGATCACAACTCGTAGAGCAACAGAGTACCATATGTTTAGTAAGATACAGTACCACCACAATACATTTTCAACGGTATATGACCCTTCAGTCCAGGTCACCTAACTTTCATTTGTGCTTTCTTCCATTTCTGTTCTCAAATTATTTATAGGGCAGTAATACCACCATTGTTATCCTTGCAGTATCCACCTGTGCATCTGCCCATTTGAGCCAAGTTTTATAACAGAGCAAATCCTCCTGACTGGGGGGCTCTCTCCATAACCTCAGCCACTGAGCTGTGGTGACATGTATTACTTTATAGGTAACTACTTAGCCCTATCTGTTCTATCAGCATGCATCAGAAGAAATCTTTAGGCATTATCTTAAGTCTTTGCACTGCTTCACATGCATCTTCTCTGTGCCTTCGACTCTCAGTAACGGCAGGCTTAAAATGCATTTGGGTCTTTTTACAATGACAGTATCTGTACAGTTTTTTAAGTCTGGATTTTATTGGTCTCATCTTTTGTCACACAAGAGCACATTTCATATCTTTTTTATAGCATGGTGATTGATTGATGGAAGTTAATTTTCGGACAACACACCATCTGATTTTCAAAGGTTGGTCTGATCATTAACTACTGAATATTGATCTAGATGTGGGCATATTGTTTATGTGGATCATTTGTTTCTGTGTCCTTTACCAGCTATTTATTTGACAGCTTTGTGACGAAGGCATTTTTTGCTGAAACGTGCATAGATTCTACACTGTAAAGCCATTCCACAATATTACACACATTTTTGTATACTTATTAAATGACTAAAACTTGACTGTTTGTCCACAGCTGTATATGACAAAATAATTGCTCAGTAAACAGTATGTTTTGTATGTACCACTCATTCGAAATGATTCTATGTCTATGACATATCTATTGATTTTTGTATATATGAATGCTAGAGATACCTTTTGAATAGATGTTTCATATATTCTCAAGAATGTTTTAGCTTTTAATATTGTGTACAAAAAAAATCTAAAGGTGTAAGTACATATTTGTTGATGACAACACTTCTCTTTTTTGTTATGAGTTCATTGCTGACTTAATAGCAATAGTGAATGTTGGTCACAATTTCTGTATGCCCATATACTTATATGAATAATGTCTTGCTCAAGTATGTTTTCAAATGTGTAGACAAAATTTCCCTGCTCTTGGAAAGTTATTTGTATGCAGGGGCCCCTTCCTTCCTAAAATAATCAAGGAGCTTCTTGGCCAGTCAGAACTGTCTCATAATCCCCAAAGGCTGGCCTTTAAAGCCCTTGCGATTACGATTCATGGTTTCAAGCATGGTTTTCATGCCAGCCTGTTCGATATGGAGACCATGTCAGAAAGCATGTTTGGGGGCACCTAGCTGGGCCCTCATGTGTGTGCGGCCTCCGGTTGGGGCCAAGGGGGCACCTATGGTGCCCTCCGTTTGATCCCTGCCCCCCGTGGCAGGTACCTTGAGGCGAATGCCATGGGGGGCAGGAATGAAGAACACCTCCCATTTCCTTATGGGAGCATGTATAACAGCCAGTTTATGGCCGCAATATATGCTCCCAAAGGGAAATTTTGGAATGCAACGGAACAGTGTTTGGTCGCCTCCTAATGAGGCAGTCCCATTTACGAGACAGTGTCGAGTGGACACAAGCCCGCCCAACATCGTAATTGCACCCCTAGTGTCTGTTAGTTTTTACAAGGAAATACTTCAAAAGAAAAAAAATAACAGTTTTTTAAACTAGTGTGCTCTGTTTATTCTACCATAATTCCTTTCAGACAGTTAGTGCATTTACCATTTGCCTTTAGTTGTCTGT
The DNA here is from genome assembly GCF_964204655.1 of Triturus cristatus. Lineage (NCBI taxonomy): Eukaryota > Metazoa > Chordata > Amphibia > Caudata > Salamandridae > Triturus > Triturus cristatus. The sequence goes on from NC_140592.1 coordinate 1,123,682,261, forward strand.
GATGCATGCGTATGGGTAATGGCTATGACACTAATCAAATCAAATTAATTCGCCCTGAGGGACCAGCAATGTACTGATACTATGTCACCAACTACATAATTTGAAACAAGTGTTGTGCACAAAGCATTATTTACAATTTGTCTTTTTTTTCTTTCTAGCTACTGCTGCTGGTCATCCATCTCGACAGGATGTAGCAGCCCAGCTGCGGTAGCAGAAGCTCGAGGCCATACGGGCAGAGTAAAAGTGACTGGTGGCCCAGAAGGAGCAGGATGTATCTTTGCAGTGCCCCAGCAAGCCCCCAGTGCCTCCAGCCTCTCAACAACACCAGTGCCGCTGTACTCTGGGAGCCACCCGCCATCATCGTTCCATCACTGCTGCCCCCCCTTAATTTATACCTGCAACTTCTTCCTCATCCTGCTGATGCTTGCACATGTTGAAGCCAGGCAGAAACAGATAGAGGGGCACCTCAGAAAACTCATGGCCGACTGTGTATAGTGCCCTCTTCTGCCCCTTTTTTTAGCATTTGTTTTGGTGGGTGGGAATTGTTGTGGGTGGAGATTGTGGGAATGTTAGAGTTGGGACCGGGACAGTTTAAGCTTTAGTTATTGGATAAGTGACATTTCGAACATATGTTACGGATGGGGAGTTTGTTTAGTGAGAGAGGTTGAGGCAGTTGTGGGTGATTTTTTATTATATTGTTAGGGTAATAAATATTTATTTGACACTATTTATGCCTCAAATTTCTTTGGGGGTGTTTTACTTTGCACTGCTGCATTTTAGCACAGCCTGTTTTTAAAATCTGCTGATAGTATATAACAATTAGTTATGCAGTACCCTGGTCCTACTACTCTCCTAGTCTCTACAGTCTGCAACTATATTGACCACTATGGAGGGGATGCTGTTGCCTAGATTGCCTACAAGTACATCAACACTCCAACGTCCTCTTACCTGAATAGGTAAAGCGAGGGCTGCATGGTTTCCCAAGGTGCCATGCTGGTGGTGGTAGTAGCAGGTAAGCGCACTAACAGTGAAGGAATCAGAAGCGAGGTACCGCTCCCACATAGGTGAACTCCAACTGTAAAATTAACTGTAGGATTAATCATACAGATTATTAATTGCAGGTAACTACATTGAAATAAAACTGAGTTAGTGGGTTATATATTATTATACCTTAGGTCTAAAAAGAATTGAGACCAGACTAGAGACAACTACACAACAAGGAACACCTGATAGTGAAAATATAGCAGGCAATACTAAATTATTCAGATCAATGGTCTAAACTAAAGTTACACAATGCTAGGATCATGAAGTGGACTCAAAGTCTGGAGTGGACAAGGTTAAGGGTTTACAGAACACAATGCCTAAATGATCATGCTGATGAATGATGTTCTTCTATATCTAACAATATGTGTGGTGGATAAATGGGGCCACTGTGGGCTATTGTTTAGGCAATAGAACTGAAGATCCTGCACTGAGCTGGTGTTGCTTTCACCAAATCTGCCCACCAAGTGTGTGATCAATTAATGGTATAAATTATTAAGCCACACCTAAATAAATTACACAGACCTGGGCAAGAGGGTTAGGTGTTTGATGAATAGATGGGAAAGGAGATTTGGAGAAAGGTGTGACAAAGACAAACAGTACATAAAGACAATATTTATCTGGGCAATGAGCAGCCATCCATCATCAATCTGTTTTTGGAGGAAACAAAGGAATGACTATGAGACAGTTAACTTAAATGCATTGAAAACAATCCGTCAGCCCCGGAGGGACAAAGTTATTTTATTAATATATATCTAAATGTTCTGTCACCTAGGTTTGAAAAAAAAAGTAAATGCAGATTATGTAGAAGTGAAGTTAATGCACACAGTTCTACAAAATGATTAAAAGAAAAGTCTGCATCTGCATTCTTCTTGGATTGTCCATCATCCTTGGGTGCCTGCCTGGCTGAAGTGGTCCGGTAAGGTAAGCATGAGTGTTAAGGTTCTCTTGCCTTTTATGCAGGAGAAGTGAAGGCCTGTGTCCTTTTCCTTGATTGTGGAATCAAGGAAAAGAACAGAAGTAATCTTCATGAGGTGTGTACCAAGAAGACCCAGAGGCAGAGCAAGAGCATAGTCCTTTGCAATCATTCATGTTATGACTGTGTGATCAATTAAGTGAGAGTACTTACATCAATCAGCAATCACAGACAAGTGGCTGCATGTATCGGGCTGATCAAACTCACAACTGTCATGATCATCATCATAACATTTAGCCAAGTGCAGGCATAATATGATGATGTGACATCATCATCACATGTGTCTCTCCAGTTACCTACTACAACGGGCCCCCCACCCAAACACATAGTTTGTAATTTGAGCCAGCCAGCACACACACTCTGCCGCATTGCATTTCCCAAATCAAGGAATCGAGGCAACTCTCACCAGTCCACAGAGCTGAGTTGGCATCTTAAAGTCATCACCATGTTGTTTTCCGTGAAGTTGATAACTTCCTTTTTCCGGCACCTTGTGTCCTTCCATGATCCTACTGACTCAGAGTAATGAATATGTCCAACTCTGAACCTACTCCAGTCCCAACCCAAATGAGAGAGATCGACCTGTAGTGCAACGCTGTTGATGAACAAGAGGAGAAACATTGAGTAATTTCTTTGTGTAGACTAGATTTGTGTTTGTTAGCTAAACTGACTGATCGAGTCTTTGGGGAGTGTGAACCAGAAAAGAAAGAAATGTGAACCCAGCAAACAAATCTCGCTAAGTGTCAAAGGGGAAGGAAACAATCCCCTTCAGGAGAAAAATTATCACCCATTTGGCCACCAACATTATGAATCATCAGAAACACAATCAATCTAAATAATTATAGTGAAATGCACACTCTCACTCTCTGCCACCACATGAATCATCTCAACACTCACAAATAACAATCACTCCTATATCACTCATTGGTGCATGACTTACCTGTTCCAATTAAAGCACGGTGGTACATTGTCGTTCCTCGATGATTCACGAAACAAACATTGGCCAGTCGTGTAAATAAAATATTCTGGGGCAGTACTGCTAGGCGATTAAAGAAAGGATAAGCATGGGATGAAGGCAGGTATTGTCTCTCCAATGTACTTGAAGGTAATGGGGGGTCAGCTTCTTTACTGCAAACTAGTCCAACTCCAGGCTGGCTATACATGTGTCTAAAATAATGGGGTTGTATCAGTCACAAACAAGCAAAATAAAATAGTGTTTCCCTAGCTATCTCCTTCTTTTATCAAAGCATTTCGGCGATAGACAGTTCTATGGTGGCCCAGGCCTACTCAGTCGTCAGGGAAGTAGAGTTCATCCTCAAACTCAGGTGGTTCGCCCCCAAAAGTTGGTCAGCTAACACACTGCCATGACCTGAGTCCGACCAATCACCCTCATTCTCCTGTCATACTACAGGTATTGTGCAATTCAGTGGTATAAAGTGCAGATTCATTTTGATCATGGTTAATCTCTCCACGTTTTGAAGCTAGAGACTGGTTCTTCTCACTGTGGCAACTGCACCAGCTACACTGCACACACGCTCAGCAGACACACTGGCTACCGGTCAAGCAAGATACTTTATTGCCAGCCTGCTCAGTACTGGCCATTGGCGCCTATTCCCATACCAATACACCCATGGGGTTTGATCCAGTTAGACCTCTGTTTGGTCATCCAGATAGGCCTGGACCATACTCTCAACAAATTAAATGTCAAGCCCTCTGGATCGCAACCATTCAAAGACCTTTTTGTTAAAGTCATCCATGATGTTTGCAACTGTATGGGATTTCTCTATGGTGAGCACCCTTAAAATTTTCAGTAGTGCAGCCCGTGCAGATTTCATTTCTCTAACCCCCACAAAAGAGATCCAGTGTGCATTTGATGCACCTGTAATCAGTGGCTTGGCAATGGGGCCACATGTCTGTCATCAGGTGGATAGGGTGGTCAGCACTCTTCTGCAAAGCTTGTCCAACCAATATCAGCACATCGTGATTTACCCCTGGAACAGCAACTCTGGCAAAATAGGTCCACCTGGGAACCATTTCGAGCAGGTGGCTACCACAAATTCTATAAAATCCACTACTTCCATGAAAAGAATGGGGAGGAGGTACAGCACTAACAATTTAGCCAGCTTCCCATTCTACAAATGTGCCATTGGGTGGTTGTGTTCATACAGCCACTCCTACCTAACCATGCCAAGAACAGTAGCTTGGATTTTCTTTCTTTTCTTGTGCTACTGATGCAGGTGACTTCTAGAGAACAGAAGGTGGTAGGTTCAATATGCATCGCAGTGGGGCAGTTACTGTATGCTCTCACCTTGGTGTCTCAACCTGACTCTGAGACTTAGGCCATTGCCATGCTGTTGATGTGGGTGGTACTACTACACTGCTGAGGATAGGGCTGATTTGCATAATGAAAATGTCACCCGCTTTTTCACCTTAACCTTACACCATGATCGTATCAGATTCCCTGCTCTCATCACCTTCATCAATAGCACTTGCAGTTTTTTTGATTAAGGTGCTCCTCCCAGCCAATTGGTTGGTGTTTTGGGAACTGGGTTGTTTGACCTCCGGTTCCATAGTTTGTACCAAGCATATCCTGACTAACTCTTGCTTTGCAATTGGAGCATATGGCAATGTTTAGCTCCTTATCGCTAACTGTACAGAAGAACCAAACTGAGGAGGTCAACTTTCTGACTCTGAAGCCACTGCCAATGTCGGGAGAAGTGGCAGTTGGTGGGTGTTTTGACATTAGCCTCTATGCAGTGCTTACTTCCACTGAAGTGGTTTTGGATGTAAGCCTTGCAAATATGGAAGCTGGTAGTGGTATCTGTACCACATCCCTCAGAGCAGGTTGAGATGGGGCAATGTCGGTCTCCACTGGGGTTAGGCTAACACCCATGATGACTGTGTAGTCATCATCCTCCTCTTCTTCATCCATAAGTCTAAAACTTTCAGGATTCTTCCTTTTCACTAGCCTCTCCTGGCATGTCTCAGACTGATCTGGCCACCCAAGAGGAATCTTGATAATCTGAAGGGGGACTTGGAGAAGAAGATAGTGGAGTACCCTTCCTTTTTCTTGCTGGAGATCTAGAAGACAATGGATCTTCTGAAAGAGGGGCTTGGCCACAATAAATCCCGCATGCAGGCATATGGCAAAAGCACAATGTCTGGCTACATAAAATGGCAGCCAGCCGCATGGTCAAACAACAACAACCAGCTTAGAGGCATGGCCACAACAGAGAACAAATGCAGATCTATTGCAAAAGCACACTGGCTGCCTAAAAAAATGGCCACCTGCCACATGGTCAAACATCAAGCAGGAAGCATGGAAAACAAATAACACATACAGGCCTATGGACACTGACCATACAAAATGGCCCCTGGCCACATAGCATGGGGAGCAAAGACCTATGGTCAATACACAAGTGAGACAAAGGAGGTATGGTAACACAGGAGAAAACACCATTAATTCAGAAATACGAAAAACGAAAATTAATTGGGCAAAACGAATTCACAACAGTACACATCCTGCAAAGGCATCAAATATACTGCCCCGTCTATAAGCAGTTTTCAGAAAAAAAATTGAAATACCCCCCAACAAACACATTTTGTGATGTATTCCAATTCCATCCATGGCCTAAATTATGTTTCAATTCAACGGACACCACAGAAATACCTGTTTCATGCACCCATGACTAGTACTGTGCCTACTGGCTGGAAGGGCTAGGCCACATAGTGAATTAAATGAATATTGCAAATGTATTGAAAAACACGGAGAACATGTGCTGAACTGTGCAAATGTTTCCTTTATAAAAGAAGAAAAATTGTATTTAAAAAAATAACTAGGGGGCATATGTATCAACATCTCCATTTGCAATTCTCAAATAGCGATTTTTAAAGAATCGCTATTTGAGACTTGCAAAACGGGATGTATTTAAACAATCGCAAAACTTTTGCGATTTCTTAAAATTCCTTAATTGCGATTAGCAAATTGCGAAATTGCAATTAAGGAATACCTTCCCATTCATTCCTATGGGCCAGGAGACCCATAGGAATGAATGTGAAGTAATTCTCAAATTGCAATTCGCAATTTGCTAATCGCAATTTGAGAATAATTTCAAAGGTGCAAGGGTGTCATGATGACACCCTGATGCACCCCTGAAATGAGCATGTGTGCGCATATGGCGCACATACATGCACTAAGGGCATGTATGTGCGCCACGTGGCACTTTGTAAAATTCAAAACGGTGCATTTTGAAAGGAAATCGCAAATTACCACCAACTAGAAGTTGGTGGTAATTTGCGATTTCTTAAGGATAATTCGCACAACTTGGGTGCGTGTTACATATCATTTAAGAAATCACATTTTGCGATTTCTTAAATGCTTACGCAAAATTAAGAAATCGCTAAATTAGCAATTCCTTAATTTTGCGATTAGATAGTGGCTCATACATCCCGATTAGCGATTTTTTAATCGCAAATGCTGTTATTTTGCGAATCGCAGCGTTTGCGATTAAAAAATCGTTTGATACATATGCCCCTAGGTCCCTACTGAAACTTCAGACCACCCACCACAATAAAGTTTAAAAATTGAAAAAAAGTACAAATAAATCCTGGTGCATGCCCTCTATCAAACAAACAAACACAAATGTAAGAGTTTTTGAACTTACTTGTGATCTAACAAAAAAGTCCTCAAATCCAATAGTATATATGCAGCAGACAAACAGTGTGATCCTTACAGCTCCAAAAGAGAAGTCACCGGGACATGGTCTTAGCACTGAGAGGAGCCTGCTGGACAGGGACAGGAAGTTGGAGTCTCTGGTGCACTTCCTTCTTGTTAAAAACAAAATAACAATAATAAAGGACTCCTTGCACAAAAAACCAAGGCAAATGGTCCAAGTGAGAAGTTTTTTCAATCCAAATTGTTGTTTTGAGGAGATTATGCTGCTTTCTGAAGAGATAATCTTCTCCAGGTTGCAGCCGCAGTCTATCACGCTCAATCATGCTCACCTACGAAACAAAAGAAAAGCCAGAAGTCATGAGCACAGCCTAAGGCACAGCAGACTGCCGCAAATTTTTGCTGGAGCTTGCGAATGGCTAGAAAATCTTGGGGCACTCGCAAGTGCCTGGCAAGTCTGATCGCGCTCCCTGTGCACCCAAAATGACGTTATAGGCGTGCCAATGGAAAAATAACTCCGTTCCATTGCAGAGTGCAGAGTTTATCGGTAACTCTGTGTGCTCCACGGAACACTGAGTTGCTGAATTCGGCAAACTCCTTGAGCAGAGCAGAGTTTAATGCACAGGCATACAAACAAGCTGGGGCCAGGGCAGGGAGGGAGGAAACTCCAGCCAACTCTGGGATGTAATTCTTCAGAACCTTCTCCTACTTCAAAGTGGGCACGAGGTATTCATAATGGACCATCAAACCCAGCTCTTTAGTACACCTTTGGTCTTGATGGAAGAATCAGAAGGTCTGCTGTGCTGCTCTGCAATATAGATTGCTACTCTGTTGCCCTGCTTCCATGTTCCTTGCTGTCCTGCTGCCTGTGTGAAAAGGACTGGACCTGCATCTTGAACCCAGGACCACAAGTGTGAGGCCAAAGGCTAGTTGGCTGGCCTCCTAATCAGAGCTCTTCAGGGACATAAAAGGCTTGAACACAGCACCTGGACACTGACTGTTGTGAGTTTTGCCCATCAAGTGGTCCCATCTCAGTCCTGGATTCTTGGAAGTGGGCCTGAAGGTGCTCTACCAAACCAGCTGAGGTCATGAGGGGTGACCAACGCAGCGAGATCCATCTCCTCTCATCTCCGCTTCGGAAACACTGCAGCGCGATACCTTGCATTGCAGCCTGCCTTCTACTCAGAACCGCTAATGTGTGACACATCCTCAACGCAGGGCTTTGCATCCCAAGACCCTAACTGTTGGCATCCTCAATGATGACTCTGTACTCCTTATTGCAGCCTCACAGCTTGCTCAGAAATGCGACTGTGGTGCGCATCCTTGAAGTAGAATCTTACCACGCTTCACAACCAGGATTTACGTACTTTGTTCAGTGGGCCTAACCTGCTCCCTGTATCCAGGCCCCAGTCCATGGTGGTCGGCCTGAACTTGTAACTTTGTCCCGGTCTGGTGCTACCAGAAAACTAGAGTTGGCACTTTGTGCTTTTAGATACTATTTTCATTCAAAACTTTAAAATTGCATACCTCAGGTTCTACTAATTGGATATGCCATCTTGGCCTCAAATAATTTATTACATGTTACTCTATTTTTCTACATAGGTGTGGTATTTTTTTCTGTTCTGTTTTCACTTTATTACAGTTTGAAATGCTGCATAAATACTGTACTCATTGCCTCTAAGTTAAGTCTGATTACTTTGTGCCAAGCTACAAGAGGTTCAAGAACAGGTTAATTTAGGGTTTGCTTGGATGAGAATTGTTGTTGCTGCTTGAGTAGGGTTTCACCCACCCCCCAACCAGTAACCCAATTTCCTATATCACAATTGTGGGATTCTATTAAAAGGGGTTGGCATAAGAGATGAAGTAGGTTTAGTGTTGTTGACATGCTGTTGAATGTTCTACATTTTTTACTGTAGAAGAGGTTGATGGCATTGCACTTTTCTGTGGAGTGAGAAAATGGTCGCTCCAGATGGGGGTTGCTTGAATTTCCTTAAAAGCAATGTTTCTGTTTGTGGATTTATTGATGGTTATTTTAATGATCTATATCTTGGTATCCCTGAATATTAATTTAAGAAATGTTCAATTGGTACAAACTGTGCTACTGGACTGCTTTTCAAGTTGTATTTATAAGTGCCACAGCCCAACCTGACCATCACACATTAAAGGATAAATTCTTGCTCTTGTTGAGAGTGCCTTCACCATGATTTTCAAGCTCTGCCTAAATGTATTATTTTGTTATATGTAGTAATTGTTATGTTTTAACTGTGTTGTGATATATGTATAAAACACCTTTGTTTCACTTCCCCTCTGTTTCACTTATGCAAAAAGTAGAGTTGCATTATATCTTTATGTGCATATGTCTTGTTCCTTATCAAAATATGATTTTCTTCTTATAAACTTTAAACACATTTCAATTGGTGCAATTGTTTTTTTTTAAAAAACAGTGTTTAGAAAGATCCTTGTGTTTAGCATTCATTGAAATCCCACCATAAGAGGGGACACAAGAAGAGTTCATGGTAGTTTGCGTTTTGTGACAGAACCGCTGCTCGTTTAACGCATTGTTCAGTTTAGCCCTCATAAGGGCTCACCAGCTGTGTATAGCTTAGTGCCTGTGGCACAGTGTGCACGGGGCCCACATTTTGGCATTCCCATTCCACTAGGGTGGATTGAATGCTTTAATTAATTTCTAACGCTGGTACCCACTTGGGTCGCATCCCAGCCCATTGTTATTTTGTACTCCTAGTTTAAACTATATAGGAGATGTGATCAAAAGATCTAAGTACCTATTTGGACTTGTATTCTGGTCCAGAACAAAATTATGCCCCAACGTTCTCAAATTAATCCAATATTGGTCATCTATAAAAGAGAAATGGAATCTAATCAACTCCCTCATAGTTTGCAATATGAAATTCCTTACTTATTTCAAAACATATACGCATCCATATATGCTATATATCAATATAGATAGCAGTTATCACTTTCTATGGATCTACAGCAAAAAGCCAATCTGGGCTGAAATGTTGGTGTTCAAAACAATGTGAAGAACATATCATATCGCACCTCCTATATAGTATAAACCAGGAGGCTTAAACATAATATGTCTTTTCTTGGATTTGGACGGTTTTTATATCCCTTTTCCTTGTCCCTTTTCTCAATATTTTGGTTGAATCTTATTGTTGCTTTAAGAAGATTAGAACTCTCATGGATCAATCATTGGGAGTCATCTACTATATATTGAAGGTATAATATATAAAATCGAAATTACTGGTTCTTCTCTTTATTTAAAAAATAAGTGGGTGCACTAAATGTTCACATTTTGGTGTATTCTGCACTGCATGAACAAGGACCTTTCACTTGGTCACTTTTGGGTCTATTATCTCACTAGTCTCTCAAATGATCTTGTTGTGACATTGTCATAGAAATATCTTATTCCTGTTTCTGTTTTTGTATACCCTTTTTTTGTTTTTGATTTTCTTCTTTCTTTGTTGTAAATATTGTTCTTTTACAATCATTTGCAGCCTTGAAAAAGTTATTTATAACAAAACACGTGTCTGCTGCTGGTTTGACGTCCGATGAGAAGATTATTTTGCCAAGTCTTACAATATGGGAATATAGTGCCATTACTTCTAAATATATGGTCTAAGTTGTATATTCCATATGTGTATTAAATTGTACAGCAAGTTTAAAAAGATTTCTTTGTTTGCTACTATGCTCTAAGTCATAAGCATAGGAAAAAAGGTTTATCTAATCGTTTATTCAAATAATGTTATTTGTCTAAAAATATAACAATGATGATCATTTTCATTTTTTTTATTTGTTTAGTGGTAACCTCTCTTTAAAATGTTTAGTTATTCAATAATATTTTGAAATAAATATATTTATTATTACCCACAAATATTTTGAAAAAAGTTTTATTTTTGTAAATATTTGTTTTATTTTCAAAGACGGAATTGCATGTTATGGCACCCATAAATTATATTAAGTAATATTAATATTTTTGTTACATTATCGGCTATTAAATATTAAAAAATGTAAAGACATTAACTTTTCTATTAACTTCTGCATTTGTTGGAAGTAACTCAAGTAATTTGCTGTAGTGTAATCATATGAAATTACACCAAAATTATGCTAGATTACTAAATTATGTGAGTAGCCTAACCCAGCAGTTAGCATAACTTTTTTGGTCAAAATTCACCTTTGTATCCTCATTGGACCCAAAGATGTATTTTCCGCTAAGAAAATAGCACTATGTGCAACAGAGCACAAACAGTAGCAGCCAGCAGCTGCGCAAGTGTTGTTCCTGTGCTTTTGTGGTGGATATTTTTTGCTCCAAATTAACTCTGAATTTTGTGACCAGGCATAAGCACCTGATTTTCACAAGACTAATACTAAATTACTCAAATTACTTTAGCATGATCACATTTTTACCCCGGCCTACTTCAATTGCCATAAAAAAATTAATGCGTAATTTAGGAGAATATGCCTCTGTTCTGGTAGAAAGTGTAGCACTGATGTAGGGTTGCAACTTGTCACAAACGTGCAGTGCATCTTTCCAATGCGAGCAACAGTTCCTTCACCAGGGGCCATCAACAAACAGTTCAGGTAGATTTATTTTACCCAAATACACCATTCAGGTAATATTTGAGTGCAAAACTATGACTCCGAGCAGCAGTGTGTTGAATGTAAGCCACTGGGAAGTCAACTGTGAATTACATTTTCAAGTTGAATTCTTGCCTGAATGGACGGTTCAGGGATGTTTTTTGAGCATAAAACGAACACAGTGTCAAAGAGACTGGAAGGCTACTTTAAATGCAGTAGAAACCACTTCTACCTGTTCTCAGACTCCCTCTTCTGCTTAGTCCAGTCAATGGTAAATTTAGATTTGGATTGGATGGAAAGCATCGCTCTCTGATTGTCCGCAATCCCTGCTTTATCCACACCTAGGTAATTATTACTTTTTGGGAAAATCAAGTAAGTGCCAGAAATGTGCTTAGAATTATTGTATAAAAAGCATGGTGTTTGTTACTGCTTTTTAAAAAAAATCATGAATTTGCTCATTATCAAATATATTTTGTAATTTGGCAAGAATGTCTGAAGGGTGCTAGACAAAGTGGCCTTCTGCTCAATTATAGCCGCACTACACATTGCATGTGGTTGCAGCTCAGACACCACCAGCCCAGCTCAGCACCATCCCAGAATTATCCCTGGCCTTTCAACTATTAGCTTCCCACTTTATAGCTAGATTTAGAGTTTGACAGACAGGGTGCTCCGTCGCAAATGTAATGAGTGTTCTGCCCCCAAAACCCTCGGTCTGCGTGCCTCATTTAGCATTTTGAGATGGGCTGACAATATTGCTCCCTATACAGAATAATTCATGTGATGCCACCCATTCTGTTTAGGATGGCTGGTCTCATGTATTTCTTTTCTTCTCCATCATCACAAGGAAAACCCTGGCAGTGAGGGACAGGAAACAAATGACCCCCACACCTTGGGAGAAAACTCACATGATGCAGGGGTTATTCGTTTTTTGTTTTTCAGAAACAAACTCCCACTTTGGAACCTTGTTTCTGAAAACCAAAAAATGTTTGATGGACAACCCTCAAAACCAGGTGTGCCCAATCACCAATTTTTTTGTACATTGAGAGGAAGCGCTGTGATGGTGGTTCTTTTAAATTTAGAGCTGGGCCATCGATCATCCCTAAATTTGGTGGACAATAGTCCATCAGGGTTGGGAAGTATTGGCTTCTACCATTCTGATGGACTGTACCCTCCACCAAATCTTAAATTAGGACATTGAGCTTAATGATTGACCAGGATTCTGTGCTACGTGATAATGGAGTGAGGGGAACAGAAAATATTGGAGAAAAAAGCACCAACACTGTTGATTTTTTTAAAATGTTGACTGATTATACATCTTGGACATGGCAAAATGCTACCGGTTTTTGCATTCAGTCTTGAAAATGTAAATAGACACAGTTCATTAAAAATTCGATCCTTGAAAAAAGGAGTGGAAGCGGACCATCCATGCGCATTAACTTGTGGTATTTCTCCGTGCACTGTATCAGGAAGAAAAATACGATGTCGACCATATTAGAAATGTGATTATTTAATTCATGACGAAAATATAAATTTAAAAATAAGAATTGCGAAAGTAATTTGCACAATGGACTTTTACATGGCAATTTTTACAAAGCGTATGCTCTGAATATAAACTAAGAGAATCGGTTTATGTTTGACTGCATTAAGTGGAATTGCATTTATGATTGTGTTTCTGTCACAAACTGAAAACAAGACACAACAAATAATGCATCCTACATCTGAAGAAATGCAATGCACCCTTTTACGTCCCTTCTGTTCTAGAGAGACAAAAACGTGCGGTTATGTTAGAGTGTGGGCCAAAAAATGAAACTTGTGCGCTGTGTCAGAGCTGTCACTCTGCTCACATTGCAATACTTGAAGATTTGTGCAGGGCAGCTTGCTCCCGGCATGACCCCGGATGCCTATAAATAACTCTGCTCATCCACAGGAGACAGCCGTGCCACCCGGTGTCACACTCGAGTACTTCGCTGACCTGAGAGTCACATTCATTGGTTGTTGTACATCTCCCCCAAGGAAGATATCAATTATTGTTGATGTCTTGGATTCTGTGCTTCTGGAGACCATCTGTCACAGCCAGGCAGCAAGCCTCTTTCAATCACACCTGATTAAAGACAAATTGCTCTGTAAATACCTTTCTTCTAATGTGTTCGCCATAGGTTTATACCGGCTTTTCATTGGCACCCCCTTAGCTGTGACAGTGTCTTTCATGAATAAATCATACACTTGGTTGGGCACGAGACTCCAGAAAAACATAGTCATTGAAGGGGGACTATTAAGTTAGTAAGAATGTTTTTTTCGTGCTACATGGATCCTCATCTGAGATGGTTTACAAGCCTAGAGAGAAAAAAGAGAGTTCTGCGTCCATTTCAATCAACCTTTTTAACGAGACTGAAGTGCAGCTATTTATTCTGACCTTGCATTGCCTAGCTGAGTGTGGACGCTGCTTTGTCCCGTTGTCACTGTTTCTCTGTCTTTCTCTCCCTCCTTTTTTCCCACTTTGTGTTTTTCTCTTGCTTGCTCTGGATCAAAGACTGTTGAGGAAAACTAAGTGCCTCTCCCCACTTGCCACCCTAGGCTCAAATGAAGGACTGGCTAATGGTCTTATTAAATGATTGTCAGCTTTTGCCTGAAAACAGGATACAGGGATGGCCTGCCTTTCTGTGCCCCACAACCCAGTGTACATGGGCAAAGGCTGTACACAGCAGGCTCTGCACCCTATACCCACTCTACATGGTCAAAGGCTGTACACAGCAGGCTCTGCACCCTATACCCACTGTACATGGTCAAAGGCTGCACACAGCAGGCTCTGCACCCTATACCCACTGTACATGGTCAAAGGCTGCACACAGCAGGCTCTGCACCCTATACCCACTGTACATGGGCAAAGGCTGTACACAGCAGGCTCTGCACCCTATACCCACTGTACATGGTCAAAGGCTGTACACAGCAGGCTCTGCACCCTATACCCACTCTGCATGGTCAAAGGCTGCACACAGCAGCCTCTGCACCCTATACCCACTGTACATGGTCAAAGGCTGCACGCAGCAGGCTCTGCACCCTATACCCACTCTGCATGGTCAAAGGCTGCACACAGCAGCCTCTGCACCCTATACCCACTGTACATGGTCAAAGGCTGCACGCAGCAGGCTCTGCACCCTCTACCCACTCTGCATGGTCAAAGGCTGCACACAGCAGGCTCTGCACCCTAAACCCACTGTACATGGTCAAAGGCTGCACACAGCAGGCTCTTGGAGAGCACAGGGTCTTGAACATCTGGACTAGCCAATAGCTCAATAACCCCACCTGCAGGAGGAGGTTTAGCGCGGACAGCTCTTCTGTCACCTCACCGGCTAGCACTCTTCATTTCCTGGGAGTTGTAGTTCACACAGAAATTGTGACACCATGGCACAGAGCTGGGAGTTGAATTCCCACTTGTGCTATTTTTGGTGGATTCTGCAGGGTGTGGCGCTCCTGCGGACTACAAATCCCAGTGAGACATTTTGCTAACCTTGGCCTCGGTTTAACTGAGGTGCAGCAGAACCTGACAAGCGGGAGTACAGTGCTGATGACCCAGGGCTATTTTGGTGACACTCAACATTTGTAAAATGATTGAATCCCTGCAATAATCGTTCACACAGCATATAGAGACGAATCCCTTCTTCTCTTAACTTTTACCTTTGCCCCTCCTGCGCGCTGTTTTGCACTGTGTATACATTCACTCACTCAGCATCACCTGTGCACTGCCTTGTCAGCATTATGTATTTTTCAATATACATCTACATAGAAGAATAGTGTTTGCACACCTAGCTTGTTTTGAAGATATTATGATTTTGAGTCAGTATTTTAGGTGCTAATACAAAATGTAATGTCATTACTGTTCAAATAATTGATTGATTTTTCCTACTGACATTATAATTACTATGGACTGATTAAGGGAAATAAGGAATATCACATAAACCATTAAGCACCCTGGTCAGGACCAAGGTCCAATGTTTGAGCTTAACCTTGTACTCATCGAGATGCACACCACCGAGGCGGTGGCCCTCCTTCCATGGGATATCCGCAATTGCCCACTCCCAGTGAGAACACCTTCTGATTGGATAATGTTAATATGACCACAGTCCTGAAGGGGTGTCTGTGGGATATCTGAGATAGAGTAAAAATGTTTGTTAATTAATTATTTGTCCTTTTTCTGATTTTCCGAATTGTAGAAGACCCCGAAGCCTCAAATAAACTTTTTCTATAATCATGGAGCATATATCTTTTTTTATGAAATTATGTCAAAACCAAAACATTATGCAGACGGTTCAAGGTTCTGAAAACGTGCATTATTTGTTGGGGTGGGTGGTAGTCCAGCATAAGTCATAATGTCCCTGTTCTTGTTAGGTTAAGCAAAGGTTTCAGTACATTAAACACCTGAGCTTGACCACTGTTAACTATGGCGCACAGTAGACAGGCTCAACTTCAGAAAGTGTATACAATATTTAGAATCATCCAAAAAGTTAATAAGTCGAAAACACAACACAATAAATTCCTCTCCAATTTAAGAAAATGGAGATTACTTTAAAATACAAAATGACACAAAATGCCAAAAATCCAAGAATTGAAGATTGAAGTTACTTTAAGTTTTAAATAAAAGTAGCACCAAAAAGCGCAAAGCCACAACAAGCTAAGGTTAAAGGCTGACTGTGATAGAGGTACAGGTCAGATATTAGGGCCAAGGTGGTCCCTGTTGGATAATTACCTTCACACTTAGAAAATGTCTAAGAATGTATAGTCCCCAGCGGGGCAAGGCTGCAGGCTGGATCTGAAGACGAGTTAGTTGATAACGAGTTGATGTAGGGGTACGGTTTCGATGAAGCCACTGATGAAGGCAGAAAAAGCTCAAAGCAGGAAAAGTCTGAAGTTTGCAGACAGAAACCTGTCAATATCGATTAGATGCTGTTCAACATCGAGCCAGTGAGATGACTGCCTTCGGACTTAGACTCTTATCTGAAAGTCAGAGTTCTTCAGCTGCAGGCTGTACCCAAAAACACTTTGAAGTATTTGGATGCCGGTTGGCAGCAAGCAGCGGAATCCTATTTGGAAGGAAAGAAGGTCGAATGAACAATGGTGAAGTCAAGCTCGCCGGTGATGCATTTGCAATGTAACAGCTCGGCCAAAATCCGCCCATAATGAAATAGGCTTGTCTTTTTAGGTGCAGATTTCTCTGTGCCACCTGTGGGGTGTCCGCCTTCATAAACTTACTATTAAAATGCAGTTTTGTGAACACTAAAAAAGTGTAGACTTACACAAATTTGTAAGTTTAGCTTTGTGAATCAGGCCCTGAGGGTCTATTTGTGGAGAAGGAGCTCGATCGATTGTACAGGGCATGCCAGGGACTGATGAAGGCAGGTAGCGGGAGAGAGGTAAAACAGAATAGAAGACAGCCACAGGCAGTTATTGAGCATGTTAGCCAGCAATCCAAATAAGTGGAGGAGAGGCAAATAGAAGGAAAAGTGGCTTAAATTGAAATGATAAACCTATGAGGGGGGAAGAAACAGTTGTGAAGTGATATAGGAAAGGGTGGTTGCGCCAGAACAGTGCATTGCAGCATTGCCATTGGCTCAAGGGAGCCTGTCTGCCCGGGTGCTGCCTGCTGCCGGCGGAGATAAGGAGATAAAGAGGACGAGGGCGGAGGAGGGAGAACGGAGGCGAGGCGGCGGCCGGCCGGTAAAGGTAAGTCCTTATTTTATCATATTCCTCTCCCAAACCCTCCTCCACCCACCACCCCGTCCGGTAGCAGCCGCTACTGCCAAAGGTTACGTAAACTATGCTCGTCCACCTTCAGAAATAAAGTGACCTTTTGCATATTTCGCGACTCTGCAGCATTCTGTCCTGTCCCCGAAGGACACTTAAAGCCACAAAAAGCATGAAAGAGGACAAGATGCAGGTAAGCAGGCTATTTTTAGACTGCCCTGTATACTAGTTTGAGGCCCCAGTGCCCTTGATCTTGTAGTTTTGCTCTCAGTGGCTGCTGCCATATGTTGATTTCTGTTTTTCCAATGTTTTAATATTATTAAGCAAGAAAGAAAACAAAAGAGTCAGACGTTCAGTTTATCAATAGACAAGCTTCTTCTTAGCGTGTTGAGCAACTAGTAATATATATCTTAGCTGCCCCAACCTCCTTGTATACATTCCATTGCTATTTCTCAAACTCTGAAAGTCACTATTTTCTTTGCTGTTTCACTTACATTTACTCTGTGTATGACTCTGCTTCATTTGTCAGTTTCATACAGTCTGATGCACACTGTCCCCAGGTGATTGAACCTTAATACGCATACAGTCAACCATGATATTTGTAAAAGATGTAACCCAATTGTGGAGCACAATTATCAACAGTACTCAGTGAAGCATGTGAGCAATTTTCTTTTAAGTAGAAAGATAAACTCCTGAATAAACTACATTGCAGATACGAGACTGTAGCTTGATTTATACCGAGCTTCTCGTGATATTCAGTTTAAAATACATGTACCCAGTATAAACAAGCATTGATAAAGTCAATAGTTCTCGCTTTTATATTTCGTGCTCACTTGAACACAACTCAAGCATTAATGAATACATGAACTTAAAAGGTACAAATATTCACACATGCAGAACAAAGCAATATATATATTTTTTATTTTGAAGGTTTTATATGTTATGTTATGTTAATAGGACTTCCATAGCGCTCTGTTACCCTGAGGTGTCCTGGCGCTGTGCACTACCCTCCTAAAATGAACCTGTGGTTATTTGCTGGGATAAGTAATTATGTGAATAGCCAAATTTTTAATTCTTTCCTAAAAGGGAGGAGCTCAGTTATGTTTTTAAGATGAAAAGGCAGGCTGTTCCATGCCTTAGCAGCACAATGGCAAAAGCTCCTGCCACCCCAACTGGCTTTGTTATAGCGGGGAAGGGTCACTTGTTTGGCTTGCGCCAAGCGTAAGACTCTTCCAGGAACATACCACTGTAAGGCATGTTTCAGAAAATCAGGACCAACTCCGCTGAGTGCCTTAAAAACTATGCACAAGGCCTTAAACTGTATTACTTGTTTAACAGGTAGCCAATGGAGTGTCCTAAGACCCATCCTTACCGAGACAAACCTAGGTGTCCCTGTGATCGACCTAGCTGCCGCATTCTGCACGATCTGGCCAGGTGTCTCTTTTGGATGTTAATATATAGGCTATTACAGTAGTCCAGTAGAGACAGAATGAGCGCAATGACTACTGTCTTCATGCTGTCTTCCGGGAGGAAGAAT
Organism: Triturus cristatus; assembly: GCF_964204655.1. Classification (NCBI taxonomy): domain Eukaryota; kingdom Metazoa; phylum Chordata; class Amphibia; order Caudata; family Salamandridae; genus Triturus; species Triturus cristatus. The sequence continues at coordinate 1,123,700,822 of NC_140592.1, forward strand.
TTGATTTTCCTGAGGGTTCCTAGAATAAAAAAGCAAGAAGAGACAACCCTGCTAATTTGGTCACTGAAAGAAAACTTCAAGTCAAGAATCACTCCCAGGCTCTTAGCCCGTGCCACAGGGACTATATAGCATGAACATGACCCTTGCGGGTATCTGAGCGCTTTACAAGAGTCGTGCGTAGGGAACAAATGGAACATATGAAAACATAGGTAAGAATTGAAATACAGGCCTTAGTTGCGTGGATGCAAATGTACAAGACTTGACATAGGTCTAGATTCTGACCAAAAGAAACGTATAAATACATAGTTAAAAAATAGAGATACAGATCTCAGTTGCTTGGATACAAGTGTACAAGATTTGACATACGGATCTCAGTTGTGTAGATTCAGATGTACCAAGATTCATGAGAATTTCTTTAAAAGTAGGGATTTTACTTATTTTTTAAAAGAGATCAGAGAAGGGTTCCATCTAGTTTCAGGGGGCAGTGCGTTCCAAATTCTTAGAGCGATTCCAGAGGAGGCACGGTTGTAAGTTTTCTTTTTGGTAAAGTGTTGTGGTTTCAGGAGAAGATTGCTGGTACTTCTAGAGGATCTGTTTCCACAAGATAGCACCAGTTTTTGGGCCAGATATCTCGGGGTATTGTGATGTATGGCTTTGTATGTCATGCAGACCATTTTTAGTTGAATTCTGGCTTCGAACGGAAGCCAGTTAAGAGTTTTGAGGTCAGGGGTAATATGAGAATTTCTATTTGAGCACATGATTAGCCTAGCCACTGAGTTGAGGGAAACTCTTAGAGGGGCCGTTGATTCTCTGGGAAGACTGCTTAGTGTTGCACTCCCATATTCAAATCTTGGGATAACTAATGCTTGAACAGCCAGTTTAAAGTAATTTGCGGGAAGGAATGGTTTTAGATTTCTCAGGCTGTTGATCTGGATATTTGCGCCTTTTGTTGCAGCACTGATGTGTTTCTGCATGTTAAGATTTCTATCCAGTATTAGACCTAGCGATTTTGCTGAGTCAACAATATGAGGTTGGCAATTGAGCGCTGTGAGTTGTTTAATCCATTCTTCAATACTGGTAGTTTTCTTGGGAGGGACGATTAGGAAGAATTCAGTCTTGAGGGTGTTTAGTTTCCAGTGGTTGTTCGCCAGCCAGGTCTGGGTTTTTTCCAGAGTTGAATTGAGGGCTGTGATATCGTCCAGAGATGTGATCTTTAAGTATAGTTGGGTGTCGTTAGCGTACATATGATAATGGATGTTTGAGGAGCTGAGAATTTGAGTCAGGGGTTCCATGAAAGGGTTGAAGAATGTAGGCGAGAGGGATGATCCCTGTGGAACTCCTAGAGTGACTAGTACGGCCGTAGATAGGGATTGATTAACGTTAAATCTTTGGGATCTATTTTGGAGGAAAGAGGTGAACCAATTTAGGACTGATCCTGATAGGCCCTTTCTATATCTTAGAAGGTCTAGAAGATTATCATGTTTGACGGTGTTGAATGCCGAGGAGAGATCAAGAAGGATTAGTAGACAGGCTTTGTTTTGGTCAAGGATTTTTAGTGCGTCATCTATTATGTGAGTCATGGCCGATTCCGTACTGTGCCCTGCACGAAAGCCGGATTGGAATGGGTTGAGCAGGTTGAAATGGTCAATGTGGTTACCCAGTTGGAATGTTAGAGATTGGGCTGTAGGTATTCAGGTCAGTGTGGTCTGCCGTTGGTTTCGTTAGGATGGGTGATACCTGCCCAGATTGAAGGCTTTCAGGAATGACTCCTTGAAGCAGGGAAGTGTTGATAATCTTGGTCCATAGAGGCAGAATGAGCGGTTTGAACTCTTTTAGATAATTGGCAGGAAGAGGATCAATGAAGTGGTTAGAAGGTTTGAGTTATGTGATTATTTTTAGTATTGCATCTTCTGTGTAGAGGTTGAAGGAGGTCCATTTTGCATTATTTTTTGAGGATGAACTTTGGAGGGATTGGGCACGGGGAGGTTAGAGGGGAGGAGGGGTGTTCTCGTGAGTACCTTTTAGAGTTGCTAGGGTCTTAAGCTGGTTCGTTCTTAAGTTTTCTGACTTCTCAGTAAATAAGGAAGCAAAGTTTTCGCAGCTGGGTTGAGAGCTGGGATCAGCATGTGGGGTGTGAGGTAAGCCTTTAGTTTGTGCTTTAATTAGTTCAAATAGTTTTTTAGGTCTATTTTTGGATTGGTCTAACAGCTACCTAAAAAAAGGTAGCTTTTGATATTCTGATTTTTCTGTAATAGGAATTTCTGGTAGCCCTTAGAAGCTTAAGGTGGTCAAGGGATGGAGATGATCTCCATTGGCGTTCAATTAGTCTTAGGGAGTGTCTATCCTCATTGAGTCTGCCATCATACCAAGGTTTGGAATCTTTTGTGGATATCCTTTTCAATTATAGCGGTGCGACTGTGTCTATTACCGCGGTCATAGAGGTGAAGTAGTGGTTTGTCAGCGCTTGGACATCTGATAGCTCTGTAGGGGGCAACAGGAAGTTGGCACTAGATGATAGGAGTAAGTCTGTGCTGGCACTCTTTAGGTTCTTTTTCCATATTTTGGGTTTCGTGGGTTGGGCTGAGTGTGTTCTTACTGATTAATTTATAAAGAAAGTGATGTAATGGTGGTCAGACCAGTCGCAGGGGAAGATCGTGTTCAGTTCAATGGAGCCAACAGTGGAGATGACTAAGCCTAGGGTTGCACCCTTGTCATGGGTGGGGTTGGTGCAGATTGGGGTGAGGTTTAGGTCTGTGAGGAAGTCTTTGAGGCTATTGACTATGGAGTCATTGATGTCATTTCAATGGAGATTGAGATATCCGAGGAATATTTGGGCAATCTGGGGACCGGTATTTGTCGTTACGATATCCATGAATTGTTCAGCGAAAATGAGGTTGTCGCCTGGGGGGGGGGGGGGGAGGGGTGATAGAATGTGTGTAAAGAGCAAACTGTTTTTTTGTTGCTTATGATGTCCATGCAGAGGTATTCACATGATTAAAGTAATGGAGAATGTGATTGGTTCATTGATAGACTATTTCAGTAAATGCAGGCAATACCGCCCCCTGGTCTATCAGATCTATCAAGTCTGATGATTTTGTAATTTGGAGGGTCCAGAATGTCTAGGATAGGAGTAGATGATTCAGTTAACTAAGTTTCGGTCAATATTAGGAGGTCTGGTTCATGAGTAAGTATGAGGTCTGCTATGTCAGCTGCGTGTCTTGAAGCTGATATACAGTTGAGTAGGATGCATTTGAGATGTGGTTTGATGTTCTTGTGTGATGGGGACTCGCGTTAGATTGTGTTTGGATATTCCTCTAGGGTTGTGTCTAGGAGCTCTGAGGGATTATTTATGATGTTGTTGAGACATTCTGTACTCTAGGTGGGATACGGGAGCTCGTAGGAGCGGAGTAGGGAGTGTATCTCATTGGTTGACAAGGGGTCATTTCTACGAACCGGTCGAGATGTGGCGTTGGAGTATGGGACAGTTCTCCATTTCGGTCTCAGATAACTCAGGGGGGGGTGGAAGCATATGGTTTGATGGGTTTAGTTGTTGTGGGTGTGGGGGGCGGTTACTATGGACATGTGTGGAAGAATCTCTAACCTTCCTTCTGATGTTCGGTGTATTGAGAATCAGAAATTGTAGGAGTTGGATGTCTTTTTTGACTTGTTGCAGTGATAGTATGATTTCATCAATCTGGGGTTTGGCGTGGATTGTGCGATTGTTGCATGGTATGTGTGTAGGAGGGATGGTGGGTCTGGAATGTGACTAGGGAGCTTAGGATGGCCTAGTTCGGCGAGATGATGTGCGATGGGATGAGTGGGGGGGAGAGTGGAGTGGCGGAGTGATGGTAGGAGGAGGGGAATGTGGCAGGTGGATGTGAGGAGGGGTTGCGCCTGAGGAGATGTGCATGGTAGTTGGGGTGGGAGTGGGAGGGAAGCTATCCGTGTGAGTGTTAGGTGATGAAAGTATGCTGTTGGTTTTAGCGGTGTGGTTGTCGTATCCTGAGGAATCTATTGGGACAGCTGTGTGAGGCTGAGTGAGATGGATTGTCATATGGGTTTGATTTGTGGGTGTGTTTGCAAGACTGTTTGGTGGCGTACTTGAGTTGGGGGGTCGGTGGAGAGGAAGCAGGATCATCCGACTTTTTCCTTAATTAGAGAAAAGATATTCTCTAATAGTAGTATGTTTTGGTCTGAGGATTGTATGAGTATGTTTCCATTGCGATAAATGGTGATAGTGGCTGCAGCTCTGTAGAATAGGGATGGGATAATCGGATCTTGAAGCCATGTGCTGTCTTTCTAGAGGATGAGAAAGCAAATAAGGTGAGAAAGGCTTTCCTCCATTGGGCTTGTCTATACTTGTAAAAAATTAACGTGTTAGTTATAAGTCCTTTATTTGTTGAGTAGTAGGTGTCAGAGATAGGGGTCTTGGGTTTAGATTTAAATAAGTTGTGTTTGAAATTTTTGACTGCCTTTTTTGAGAGGTTGGGGGTACTTAATGGTAAATGTGTGCTGTCCTGGCAGTTCCATTGTGCAGTCACTACGTTTGGGGTGGGGTGCAGAGGTGAGGGGAGTAACTACGAAGGAAGTAAGTAGGGCCAATTGTGGGGGGTAGGTTATGTTAAGGGGTGTAGCTCCTGTTTGAGTGGATGAAGAAGGAAAGAATGCTACAGGAGAGGAATGTATTGGGGAGGAATGGGTAAGGGGTGAGGCAGGAGGGTGAGTAGTATGTGGGGGAGACTGGGCTGAGCCAAGGAGGCTTGAATGTGTCAGTGGTGTTTGCCAGGGTAGAGATGGGGTTGGGTAGTAATCTCATCCGTATGTTATTGGATTTGGATTGTATGATGTCAAGTTTAGCAATGGGTTTTCCCCTTATCAAAGCAGCATGTACTAAATGGTTGACTATTGTGTTCAGATGATTAGGTCTGTGGAAAGGACTGTGAGTTTCACCCTAAAAAGGTCCATTGAGGGAAGTAGCGGCAGACATCCATGAACACAAAGACCAACACACCTACAGATGCTCATACACAGAGTTTTAAACACACCATGCTCACAGACCAGCAGGAGCCACCATATTATAGTAAATGTGCATTTTCCCTCTCTGCGCCCGTAGCACTACTTTAAGAGACATGGGCAGTGCACCTCATTACTGTCAATGCACCCGCAAGCAGTGCACCCACCAGCTCGTGTCAGCCCACATTAGTGAAAGACCGAGCCCCTCCTTGAAGCAGCTGATTTCTCTGTAAATGTGCAGGGGCACCCACCTGCACTTCAAAGTGAGGCACAGAGACCCCCTTGCAGACTGGTGTAGTGAGTGAATACACTTGGCTACAGGGAGATGGTCCAGTCTGCAAAGACAAAGGGAATAAAGGGAGAGGAAAGGAGAGAGTAAGAGAGAGCCGGAGGATATGGACATCAAATAAGGGAGCAAATTGGGATGTATGGATCCTGACAAATATTGTTCAATTCATGTTTATCCCCTTGCTATTGATGTGTGGGAAAGGGCAGTTTCAACAGCTGACCAATGACTTCGCGGGTCTCTCTGCCACTGATGGTGGCGGGCTAGAGCGAGGACGCGAATCCTCGTAAATACATCAAATTTTCTTGTCGTCTATGGCTAAAAGGTACTCCAGCCCAAATCCATACACGCACATTGATTTATCTAAAAAAAGCATGTAGCAGGTCAAACGCCTGGACGTGTTTCAGTGCAGCCGCACCTCGATCACGGGTCAAAGGTCTGTTTGTAACAATCACATACATATAGTGTACTTTCGAGCGTAATCACAAAAATAGAAGTAGGACTACACATCCCATATGCCTCTATACAGGGAGAAAACTGTCATCCATTTTGAAATGGTTGCAAACTAATTAACAGAGGATAACACTGTATTAACTAATGCAGTTATTGCGATATTGGAAATACATGAAATAATACCTTTCATTTTGCTTAAATACTGAATAATATCTCAGCAAACAACATATATAAATGATGATAGCGCCCCAGTGGGCAACTATATTTACAGCGCTCGAATTGTAAAATTGTCCATCGCGTCGGGCGTTTGACCTGCTACATGCTTTTTTTAAAATTAATCACTGTGCGTGTATGGATTTAGGCTGGAGTACCTTTTTGCCACAAACGACAAGAAAATTTGATATATATATAAAATAATATATACATGTTTTATTATTTCTTAAATTGAATAATAAAATGACTATATATATATATAGAGAGAGAGCGCGAGAGATAGATAGATAGATAGACAGATAGATAGATAGATAGATAGATAGATAGATAGATAGATAGATAGATAGATAGATCGATAGATAGATAGATAGATAGATAGATAGATAGATAGATAGATAGATAGATAGATAGATAGATAGATAGATAGATAGATAGATAGATAGATAGATAGATAGATAGATTTATTTTTTTATGGTGTTTGCGTGCTTTGATGAATTAATAAAAGTTAACTAAGACTGACACAATGCGTTCATGTCATTCTTGTTAGGAGGCAATTGGTTGGAATATTGTATCATCAGGTCACCGAATGATGAACTACTGTACCATAAAGAAAAGTTTGCCTTGTGCACTAATGAGAAAGTGGCTACGCTCCAAATTTTTTAAATATGTCACAAACTCTGGCTCCCGTGATGCAAGCTGATGCAAGCTCAGCCCCACAGAGGTGTCATGTGAATAGTTAGAGGAGCATACCAACTCAAAGATAAGCAATAAATGGTGATAAGGACGCTAACTCAGGACAAAGTGGCATGTACGGTGGCAGTTAAAAAGCACAACCCAAAACGACATATTTTTGCCAACAGACTTTGATCACATGATATGTGAATTACTCCATACCAACATATACTGTGTAAACACAAACACAAGCAGAGGAAACCTTCGGACTAAACCAAGTTGCTGCCATCTTGGTATGTGCTCTGATAATATGCAAGTGAAATATTACTTCCTTTACATTACGTCATATTTTTCGAATGTGTGAGTGGGCTCATGATTTATAATGTGCAATCACTCAAGACCAATGAAAAAAGGGATCAATCATACAAAAATAATACAATTGGCATAGAACAGCAATTCCCCACTCATCATGGGTGCCATATTGGATGGGTGAATCCACTGCCATCCAGATAAAAGTAAATTAAATAATGCTACACATCCGAGAGAGTGAAAAACAATGAAAACCAATGCAATCGGTAGATAGTTGTCAGAACTACTCAGTGAATTCAGTCTGATTTCAGCAGATGTTAGGCGTACATATTGCCTGTCCACAATTACAATACAGTAGAAACAAATAAAACAAACAGATCCTTTATAGTGGATTCCTATGATGGTTGTAAAGAGTGTGCAGTTCTTGAAATACATCATAGCTGACATAATTTTAGTAAGGAAAAATACATCACAGAAATTAATAAGTCAGAAACAATCACATCCAAGTAGGCGAGTTGTAAGTACCAATAACTCAGATGCATAATGTATGCAGTGCAATCTTATTTCCCATATTGTATGTCTCTTTGATGACTCAAATGACCCCTTGCAGAACCTGATAAAAATGACTGTACACAATTGAAACAAAATCTTTTCTGTATTGAAGTCCCATCACCAAAGTGCATGGCTCAGAGGAAAATTGTAGGGGGCATCTTAGTTTTTCATAAGTAAGGCATAGATCCACTCCTTTCCTCCTATAGATATGATGAAGAAACAGTAATGGTTACACAGATGGTCAGTTATTAAAAAACTATAGAACATGCATGAACTCAAGGGCAAGTAGTATTTGGACTTAACCCTCTTATACATGCAATGCAAGTTCTTCCTCTGTGTTGAGACCTGCAGGGTTGTTCGTCTCAGTGTCAATGATATAACAAGATCTCTTTTTCTAAGGGTCATGGTCGTATTATCACCTATGGATCCTCTAGGAATTTGTTCCACTAGGAAAAAGAAGACACGTTTCCTATCACCATAGTGTTATTTTTGAAAATGCTAGCTACTGGGTAGTGAGTGTCAGCATTGTCAATCCCTCTCAAATGTTCAAGTAACCTTTTCTGTGCCTAATGGATCATACTGACTATTTATATCTTTTTGCATTACATTCCAAAATGTAGATAGCATGGTCAGTACCGCATGTCAAAAACTGTTTGACCTCCCTTACACCTGTACCAAATGTAATGATGTATTTCTTTATTCTCTAACTATTTCTACAGGCTTTGCAATGGCAATATGGGAAAGACTTTGAAATTCTTCAATTTGTCCTCCTTATTGCTGATAATATCACTGTGTACCAGTCTATTCCTCAGAGAGACTCCCCGCCTGAACATGATACAGGGCTTGTAAACAAGCAAGGATCCCAGGGTAGGGTCACTTGTAAGAATACCCCAATGCTAGAAGATAACCTTGCTGACTTGCTTGGATTTGCTTTGTATGTGGTTCTCAACCTATTAGTATCCTGAGCCACCTCCTGTTGCTTTGATGGTGAAAAAGCTGCTGTCCCTACTTTTAGCCCTTACTCTGTCCTCTGCTGTATCAAGAACCCATTTAGGATATGCACTATCCAGGAATCGTCTATGCATGTTCTCCAATTCCCTGAGGAATCCTATCTCAGAGCTGCAGTTCCTCCTCTTCCTGAGGTGCTCCCCATATGGAATATTCCAATTTACATTCTCTGGGTGTCTGTTGAGGGCATGGTGAAGGCTGTTGCCTGCCATGAATGTTTCTGTAGAGGGTAGTGCATAGTTTGCCAACCATAACTTCCATGAAGACATCTAAGAACTCAATATGATTTTTGCTAATTGTGTTCGTAAACTCTAGGTTAATGGAGTTGTTCTTGATCTTCTGTGCAAATTCTAGGGCATACTCCAATGCCTCCAAGTTACTGTTCTGGGGTCGGCCCGACTCCTTAACTAGCTCAGACTGACTTTGTGAAGTCGTCGACTGTTACCAAATAGCCCCAGTTGGAGCTATTTCTTATTTCTAAGACATATACTTGATTTGCGTATGTTGTATTTTTATCGTTTTGGTGTTGGTTGATTCACATAAATATTGGCCATTATTCTAAACTGGTGTGGACTGTGTTACTGTGCAAGCAAATACTTTACACATTGCCCCTGGAATAAGCAGGACTGCTCTGTGCCAAGCTATCAAGTGAGTATGAAGGGGTTACATTAGGTGTGTAACTTACATTCCCTGAGTAAAGTGGTGGGTTCGGCCTGGCTTAGGTGCATACCTTAGCCAACCAGAAACCCCCTTTTTAACAGCTAAAAAGACATGTGAGAGCAGAAAACCATCAGTGCATTGTCCATCATAGAAGGGGAATTACTCCACGTCTAGCCGTGTATGGCAAGCCAAATAACCTCAGTAAATTTCATATCTCCAAGTGGCTGTAGGAACATACTACCAGAGTCCACAGATTTCATAAAGTGCAGTGAGAGACACCTCAATGGGAAAGAAGAGGTCAACAAGTGAATTTTATATAGTTTTGCCCAGTTAGATTGCCTCTGGAACACACCAGCCTGTATATTTCAGGTCAGATGGGCCAGTCACTATCGCAGCATTGAGTTCTGCATTGCCACCTGGTGCCTCTGTGCTTAAACTGGTCTCTTTTTAAATACTGTGGAAAGAGTAGGTAATCATTTAAATCATTCGGCTGCATATATTCAGTGTTTTGTCTGTGTTTTTTCCCATCCACATTGATTACCATTACTGCACACATTTGATGTCCCATTTTCATCAATGGAAGATTGCCACCACAGATGTATTTCTCTTGATGTTTGTCTCCCAAGAATAATCTGGATATATGTGAATGGGCCCTAAAACAGAAAGGGTCCACTCTTTTTCTATGCCAACTGCTTAACTACCTTGGCATGCTGATGGCATAAGAAGCAGACAATATTGGCTGGTTCTGACCTCATTGTTTGGTTTCTGTTGTTTGACCAACTGTAAGGTTTTTCCACCGGAGCAAGAGGAGGCCACACTGCTAGGTCCCAACCTCCCTAATGGCCAAGGTAACCCAACAATAGTCAAAGCCTACCAAGATCAAAGGGTAAAAGGGGAAGGGAAGAGAAAAATGAGAATATCCCACAAAGACTGCGCCGTAGTGCGAGTATCTAGCTGGGCCCGTGTAAGACTCCCCCTACGTGAAAGAAAAAAGGAATGTATCAGAAAACCCTCTGCACATATGTAGTTCTCTATTACATATGACTCTTTAAATATAACTACCTGAGTAATTCCCCTCTTCCGTCTACTAGTAGATATAATGTCAGCTATATAGATCTAGAGGGTAAAAGAGAATGGGTGTATGTGAAGTAGAGACTAACATGAGACGGCGTGTAACATAATCATTCATAGACTATAGCATACCTTAAGTATTACTGTTATCTTCCTCATGGGTCATAACTGGATAATACTCAGTTCTTCAATCATATGACCATGTCAAAAACAAAAATACACTGAGCCTTAAAGCCTTAAAGGGATAGAAAAAGTGTAGCAGTACTAGTGTGAAAGATTTCAGCTGAGAAAAAAAGCACATCATAACATTGTATTTCTGTTATTAGGTTTTTTCATCAAAGGCATCACAATTATGCTGAATCCATGAGCAAGATGCAAGGTTAAATAAGCATTGGTTTGTTAACTTTAGGCATGCTAGTGCACATAGCACATTACCAAGACTGCATCTTGTAGAATGATGATTCTTGTTTTGTTTGTGTCTCATTCCTTTGCAGGATTCCAATGAGGGAGTGAAGGAGCAGAAGATTACAGAACCGAGGAGACGGACTAAGAGATGACCAAATGTGAAGGAAACCCAACGAGGAGCTGAAAAAGAATGCAGCAACAATGAGGATGACCCGGAAGCAGAGGTAAGTAAACAGACAGCGATAAGCTGCAGGCAGGGAAAAACTAGAACGCCATGCAGCTTCCTGTCTGTCATTACAAGTTTTATTCCAGACGTGCGCCGACCCTGTCACATCTGGAATACATATATATATGACCCAGGACAAAGGAATATTTTTTAAATGTTCTTTCTAATTTGAATAACTGATTACTGATATTGCAGGTTGTATAGTATTTTGGTCTTTATTCTTGATTGGTAAGTCAAAAGCTCCAAGGTGAGAATATACAGCCAACATGCGTTTAACCCCCTTAATGGTGTACAAGCCTTGGGCTTTCTAAGGCATCGTTCTGTGCCCGGTAATAACGGCCGGGTGTCAAATTTAAAAAAAACCTGCAAGGTTGCACCATAAAAGTATAAAAAAAGCTGTGTCGGGCTTGAATTAGGAAGTCAGCATGGGACTCTGCGGTTGTAAGGTGATGTGGTCACTTGTGGTCAGCATACACACCGGGATTTTGGATCGTGGCAGGTGTGACAGTACACCCCCCCCAACAGCACCCAAACCACTTTGGGCTTGATAGGAAACCTTTGATGGAATTGTCAAAGTAAACAGGGGGCATGGAGATGACCAGCAGGCTCCAAGTGTGGTCTTCAGGGCCATAATTTTTCCAATAAATGAGATAATGCAGCTTACGCCGCATTCTCTGGAGTCTAATATAGCCTCCACCTCAAACTCAGGCTCATCACCCACAACCACTGGCAAAGGATTTGCTATACTCTGATTCTGAGTTCCAGACGTGACAGGTTTAAAAAAAGAGACAGGATGAATTCGTAATGTAGAGGGCAACTCCAGTTTCATAGCGAGAGTGTTGACTTGATAATTTTATAGGGTCCAATACAGTTCAGCTTTAATTTGCATGACCCCTAAAAGGAAATGTTCTGTGTAGATAACCACACAATGTCGTATTCTGAGCTGGGTCGAAGATGTAGGTCAGCATTTTTTTTGTAAACTTCCTTAGCTTTTTCTAGATTCTCCTGTGATGTTTATTGAATCTCATGTACATGATCAACAAATTCCTGTACTGCAAGAATACTCTTTGTTAGAGAGGAAGGAGTAAATAGCAAGGATGAAATCCATAATTACATTATAATGGAGAGTAGTTAGTAGAACTGTTTATGCCATTATGAAAGACAAAATATGCAGCCCATAAATAAACATCCCAATCAGTGGCATTATGTAATAACTGAAAACATAGGTATTGTTCAAAACTTTTATTCACCCTTTCTTTTTGACTGTCTGTCTATGGATGATGACTAGAAGACAAACAAATTTCAATCTGCTATGAGTCACCCAACCATCTCCGAAATTTACAGACAAACTGAGAAGCCCGGTCTGAAATGATGACAGATGGAAGACCATGAAGTCGTACAATGATTTGAAGAGGTAGGTAACGCTTTCATAGGGGGGAAATGGGACATCTGGGTTAGAAGATCCACAATGACTAGCATTGTGGTGATGCCTGGTTCGGTTTCTGACAGTTCCACAATAAAATCCATAGAAATAGTATGCCAAGGGGCCGGAAGAGTGGGTAAAGGTGTCAATAACCCTGTGGGTGCCTCATAAGAACTTTTGATTTGTGCAAATGTGCTATATTTTTGTATGTACTGTTTAGTGTCCGTAGGAGGGTAGGCCACCAGAAATATCAATGATGAAGGTCTAGAGTTATGTTTTCACCTGGATGTCTTGTGAGTATATGCAAGTGACACAATTCTAATGCCTGTTGCTGCAAAGGGAAAGTGGGAATAAACAAACCCCCTTGGGCATGAATAAATAGTGCACCTTTTGCCCATTATTTTTCTAAGCAATAGCTTCTGCTTCTTTGCATTTCTGTGGCTTTGACACTTCATGAGTGAGCTGCTCTTCTAAATACAATGCCCCTAGAATTGGATCACCTGGAATTATTTGTGGATGCCTATTTGTGGTTTCTTTTATCTCATACCTGTAACGTGAGAGGGAATCAGCCATCCTCTGTTGTCGGCAGATTGGAACTGGATAACAAAATCAAAATCATTAAAGAATTGTGCCCAGTGCAATTGTCTCATAGACAAGGCACATGCAAACTTCAAGAACTTCAAGTTTTTTTGATCAGTCAAGATGGTGACAGTATGTAAGGTACCCAGCAAGTAATGACACCATTCACCAAAAGCTCTTTTTATAGACAATAATTCTCTATCACCTATTGGGTAATTAATTTCTGCTGGGCTCAATTTATGGGAGAAGAATGCGACAGGATGTACATTCTTGGACTTCTTATCTCTTTGGGATAAAACTCCTCCTACCGAAACCTGAAAAGCGTCTGTTCCTACAATAAATGGTTGTGTTTCGTGTGGATGTTGTAGGATAGGATTGCTAGTAAAAGCTGTGTTTAGATGTTGAAAGGACTTTTTTGCTTCCTCATTCCACTGAAACTTCATTCACTTATGTAGTAACCGGATAATGGGAGAAGTAAATGTTGAGAAATAATTAATGAAGCAAAAGTAAAAATTTGAAAATCCTAGAAAGCTCTGCAGTTCCTTAACTGACTGAGGAGACTTCAATTGAGTAATAGCCATCAATTTCTGTGGGTCCATGCTAACTCCTTGTGCAGACAAAACATAACCGAAAAAGAAAACAGAAGGGACATGGAATTCACATTTTTCCAATTTGACAAACAGACTGTTTTCCTTTAGTTTTTGCAATATGGCTCTGATAAGTTTTTCGTGTTCTGGTACAGAGGAGTAATTTATAACAATGTCATTGATATATGCAATGGCACAAATATCCAGATATCCTCTCAAAACCTAATTTCTAAAACACTGAAAGGCAGCTGGTGCATTACAGAGGCCGCAGGGCATAACCAAGTTCTCTTATAAACCAAATTTATTTCGAAAGGCGAGTTTCCATTTATCTGCTTCTTTAACTTGTGCCAAATGGTATGCTCCTCTCAAGTCCAGCCTATTGAAGATTTTGGCACTTTTAACTTGATCTAGCAATGAGTGTATCAGAGGCAAAGGGCAATGATGTTTTATGGTTAAATTGTTGTGGTCTCTTTAGTCAATGCAAGTATGAAGGCCCCCTTCCTTCTTGGGTACGAAAAATAAAGGCATTGAGGCCGGAGTGCGAGAAGGCCTAATAAAGCCGATACTAAGCATTTCATCAATTCAGTCACGGAGATGAAGATTCTCTTTCTCGGTCAATGTATCCTGCTACAAAGAATTTGAGCCCCAGGCACCAGGTCAATTCGACAGTCATGGGGTAGATGAGGGGTAGGAGCGGCTGTCTTTCTCTTATCAAATACATCTGCAAGGTTCTGGTATCATGAAGGTAAAATCAGAACCCCAACTTCCACAGTTGCCATCACCTCCTTCATACTTTCACAAAAATCAGATCGAAAGGTCAGTGTGTTTAGCCCAATCGATGTCTGGGTTGTGTTTTTCGAGCGAAGGAATTCCTAGTATCGCTTGGAAATGAGGAGCACAAATTAAATCAAAACAAACTATTTCGTTATGGGTGTTCTTTACATGTAGAAGGAGATCCTTACTAGAATTAGTAATAGACCTTGACCTTATACCATTTCCAACTATGGTTTTTACTTTGTCTACCATGTCTTTTGGCAAGGTAAGAAAAGAATACCAAAATGATTGCCAAAGATATGTCCATGAATTTCCCTGTCATACTAGAATCAATCATTATATGTATGTAGTTGGAATGATTCCACCGTTATATACAAGTGTGAACAAAATAATGATGATGAACATGTATAGAAGACCTTGTACCAAAGTGTTTGTGACTGTAAAACCAGAATACCCAAAACACTCGTCTCAGCAGGTCTCGGGGACATCAGTTTCCCAACTCCCCTCTCTTCTTTGGTTTCATGGTACAGTCACATAATAAATAAAAAATAAAAATTCGACAATACAAACACCACTTCATATCTCAATGTCCTTGTTGCTCTTCCTCACTTAAAAGTCCTCATAAACTATCTATTTGCATAGGTTCTGGTTCTTCTGTAGTCTTTAATGGTTTTCATTCTCTGTACACAAACATTTTAGTATCATAGCGTCCCCTATACCCACGCCTTTCAGTAAGTCTATGATACAGTTTCACCCCTAGGTCTATTAAGTCACTGCAGGATACGGGGGGATCTACCACTTGGGCTAAAAGATTCTTTAACTCATTTCTTAAGCCTTTATAAAACAGAGAACTGCATTTGGAATTAGGCCAACCTGCTTCTACAATTAATCTATTTCTAATTGGATATGTATGTCATAAGGTCCTTGTTACCCTGCCGTAAATTCAGTAACTCAGAGTCACTGATGGCATAAAAGAGTGTTGATCAAATAATCTTTTGAACTCAGTTTTCAAAGCATCATAATGATACAACAAAGTATCACTTCATTCTACCAATGGAATGGACCAGGTGGCTGCCTTTCCCCCTAAGTATGATTATACAAAAGGTACTTTTCACTGCTCTATAGAGATGTAAGATGCTTTGCACATACATTGAAATTGACATTGCTTGATAAAGATAGTGAATTTCACAGGATCCCCTGTGAACCTTTCGGGAGGTGCCAATTGAACAGTGAGAGGTGCAGTAACATGTATTATCGGAGTTCCCGAGCTCATGCAAAATCCTGTTGCAGGGGATGTGGGAAACGTGCCACCTGAAGCCCCTGTGCTTGTTCCTGGTGCTTGACTAGCAGTTCCCATACTCTGTAATGTGTCAACTCTCTGTGATAGTGTCTGTGTTTCTTGTTTTGTAAGTTACGTATCATGTGGGCCAGGTCTGCTAAGGTTAATATTTGTGCTTCCATATCGCTCAGTCAGATAATCAGAGTTAAACATTTGGAAGAAGGTCCACTGAGCAACCCTTTTATGTTGTCCTTCTGGGCCATTCAAGGAGTACATATATGTACAAATGATTGCTTCTTTCATAGTCCTCCAAGGTCATGGTCTAATAGCAGAGAAACCAGATATCTTGTTCCCAAACCAGCATTCTATCCTGTTGCTCCCTAAATATTTCAGTTGTTGATCAACCATATCCAAGTGTTTATGAAAAGATGTGACATCAGTGTGTAATGACTTTATGTCCGAGTTGAGATCTATCAGTTTAGTGTCCAGTTTGGACATTGTTGACTATATGTTGGGGATTTGCCTCATTATAGAGTAACGCAGAACCTCAGGTCTGTTGTGGCACTTTGTTCTGCACTTTTCATCCTCCTGAAAGTATGTTAGAGATGAATAGCAAGCATGCAGGTTGTAATGAAAAAAGTGAGACCCAGGAGCCTAGCACTGCACTTGGCCCATTCAGAGAAATCACAAGGCAGGCATCCAACTGATCATCTATTTTACTCATCTAGCCCACATAACATACCTCACCCAAACAACTGGCACACTGCCATAGTGGCAGGCATGTATCTAGCACTAAGTCAAGAGTGATGCTCATTTTTTGTTAGTGTACTCATAGATTTGCTCTATGTGTGCCTAGCCAAACTGATCCTGCTTTGTGCCTGACTGTAGTAGACCTAGAAATGTACGCATGCAGCATTTAATAAATATAACTTTAGCACGCCATAAGCCGTGTTTTCCACTTAGATGATGAGCCATCTTCAGGTGAGACCTTTTGGAACTAGATGAGATGGAATATAAACAAGCATTCCCAGCGCCCTTCCATATTTATATTTTGCTGCAACCAAACAGCATGGTTCTGATGAGACCTATTGATTTCTTAAATCAGTGGTCGAACCATTGACTATTTTCCCTAAGAATGATTTCATGGGACATTATGGAACTTATCTTTGCTTGAGATGCTTACCTGCATCTTACAAACAGTCTAGTGAGATATATAGTAGCAACTTTATATCTATACTCATTCATCTTTCACTATGCACTGCAACATCTGCACTACATTTGACATTTTGTTTGGCATATGTGCAATGTATACAACTAAGATGCAACTCTGAAAATGTGTCTTTATGTTGTATATTGTATCCACATGAAATACATGTTTGGACCCATTGCCGAGGAACTTTCCTTGAGATCAATATATTTATATTCTTAATGACACCTGGTGGAGACACTACATCAGACATCATACACCCTATGGTCCCTCTTGAGATTATGGGTAAGAGCTGTACTTAATGTATATGTGTATTACAAGGGTTCTCCTCAAAGGGCAATCAGTTCACTGGAGAGATCGGAATCCTAACAATCTTACTAGGAGTATGCCAAGTTCAAACTGCATCCTGCGCAATGTCAGAAGACATGAGCCACTAGTGCCCAGCAAGTTCAGGGACGGCTTAAAATAAGTGGAACACATTGGTGAGGCTTATCTGCATCCACTCTGCACATAAAAGGTGATGGGAGAAATGCCTACAAATAATCAAACAACTGGCAATTGCATGAGGAAAGCCTTCTGACCCATCGTTTTTAAACCACTGTGCTACTCTAGATGAAGGCGTGCCGTTTGCAAATCAGTACTGACCTTGCTACTCATGGTAACACTCCATGCCTGAGCTGCCATACGAGGCTTCCCCTAGACGGGACCACAAGTATTCCCAGATTGTTTCACCCATTAAGGGTCCCATGCATCAAACAAAAAACGCTCGCAAACGGGCAGATTCTCAGAATCTGCCTCTTTACGACAGATATTTTTGCATTTGGGATGCATCATCCCAAATGCAAAAATTGCAAATTGCGATTGCATTTAAGGCATCGCAAATTGCGATGCCTCGCATGCAATGCAAGATGGCATTTAAAATACCGATTTTGCTATTAGGGTCCGCTAAATACTGAAAATTTTTCAGAGTTCCAGGTTACACAGACACGCCATTGGGGCATGTGTGGGCACAACATGGGTGCACATATCTATTTCAGGGGTGCAACAGAGTGTCCTTTTGACACCCTTGCACCCTTGAAATTGCATGAGTAGCTAATGGGTACTCGCAAATTGCGCATGCAATTCCCATTCATTCCTATGGGCCTGTAGACCCATAGGAATGAGTGGGAAGCCATTCCTTGATTGTGACAGGCAATTTCAGAATTTGTAGGAATCGCTATTTTTTTAAAGATTCCTACATGCATTGGCTTTTGCGATTCCTTATTAGCGAATCGTTATTTTTCGCTCATAAGGAATCGCAAATGGCATTTTTGATGCATGTGCCAGTTACCCTCAGCATTGAAGTATAGCTTGGATGATGTTGCCCAGTGAGCAAGGGCCCCACTTATGTGCATGCCCTTAGCCACTTAGGGATTTATATCCTAAATGTAAAATGTGATATGGGCACGGCTTGCAAAAGATCTAACCACTGGTAGTTGCTCTGGGTAGCATTCTAACCTGCTGCCATGTGGAGCCTGCAGGGGTCAGATTATCCAATGCAGGGGAGCCCTCGCTTAGCTTCAGAGATCCAGAGCGCAGTCGGTTCCTGCCTTGGGCCATAGAACCCCAGCTATGCAGCTGTATGTTCTCACGGGGCAGTGGTAGGGTGGCGCAAAGGTCCCATTTAGGGTTTCAGGCAGCATGGGAGTTTTTGAGTGGCATGTAGTAGCACTGGTTCCATTTCTGCCGTTCCCCCTATTATTTCAGGGTTCTGTAAGGGCCTATCAGTTGGGTAATAGCCAATGGAAGGTGCTGAATCATGCAGCCTTAGCAGAGAGCAGGCACATGAGCACCTCCCCATGCAGATCTCAAGTGAAAAGGAGCTGACCTGGAGTAGTAGAGCCGGGTTCAGGGAGTTATCCATTAGATGACAGAGATGAGGATGGAAGAAGGGCAGTGAGAGGGTATAGTCCACCAACGTAAAAAAACTGGGAGGCCTGAGAGGCTCCAGCAATGTCCATTAGCTGGTAAGGCTGCTTGCCTGCAGAACACCTGCTGCAGGGACATGCTGCTTGTCTATTTTCATTGGCAATCGGGCATATTTGTATAGCAGCTAGAGCACGAGGGAAATGATTAAACTAAAGATGGCTGCCAATTTACAGAAAACAACAACAGAAAACGTATGTGCAAAGCAAAGGGCTACAGCCACCTAGTCCACCAATGTTACAAACTACAAATCCCTTGTGGCGGACGGAAACATTTACGGCAGTCTTTTCAGGATCATTATTTTGCATACTATCTAAAAACACCTTGCTACATTTTTACTTATTCACAGATATATTTGTATACTTGTTCCAAGAAATTAAGATTTGGATAGAAATGGCAAACCTACAAATCATAAAATGTAACTTAACAAGTCTATATCAGAATAGCACAAGATAACTGTTAAAGGAATAACTGAGGGTTTTCAAGGCAGACTTATTGTATGTCCGAGAAACAAATATTTCATTTATAGATAGAAAATTGTTGGCATACTGCAGATATACATTTTTGGTTTGTACAGTTTAGCAAGTTCCCATCCATGGTCTTGCAATAATGGCTCGCCCTAGTATGTATAGAATAGCTAAAAATCAGTTGATTTAAACATTAAATGGCCAATCTTAAAATTTTCAGTAGAAGAAATGTAATTTGCTGTATGTTCAGTATATGGCCTAATTTGGGTGATCCAAGGATGCTTAACCTCTTGGCGTGGAATTATTGGAATAGTAGCTCTCACTGCTTACATGTGGAGTTTCTAATTGGATGTAGCAAGAGTAGCTGGAATTGGAACAAAGAAGATGACTCATAATAGAGCAATAATTTTGATGTAAATGGAGATATATACGGGCACTTAGATGCGTGCCTTTCTCTGTAGACGGACAATCCTGGCTTCACATTCTTCTTCTATCCACATAGGAAGAGGGGTAAAGGAGTTGGCCTAAACGGTTAGGGCGGTCAACCTTCAATGTGTGTAACTAGGTTCGAGTCTCGGCAATGACGCTAAATATCCTGTGACCCTGGGTAAATTCACTCATGTAATGCAACTGGTGCTATTTGAAGCGCTCTGATGCCCCGATTTTGTTAAGTTCGCGCTCTATAAAATAGAGGAATATTCTTGTATTGACCAATTTTTCTGAGACATGAAATGAATGATTAATTCCCCTTCCAAACTGACCTTTCAAAGGCGCTTGCTGTCTGATCCTCAGTATATACAAGTGATGCAGTGTCGATTTTAGATTTTGTGCAATAATATAATAAGTGTTCTGCAGCTCCCAATATTGTATGAGATGCTTTTAAAACAGGTATCAGTAGGACCACTCTAAGTTATTCAGTTAAGAAGGATAGGTAGGTATTGCATGAGCTAATTCAGCGGGCATACCTATCTTTAGAGAAACTAGAATACAAACATGTGCATGGAATTCTTAGTAATGACCAACTTGAAACTAACCTGCAGGAAAAGCTTGCTAATGTGATAGCTTTGATTTAGAAAAAAACATTATAAGTAAACCTAAAAAACCCATAAGGGTGCAATGATTCAGTAGGTAAGACCATTGATGTCAAAATGAAAGAACATACAGCACAGATTCAAATTGAAATGCAGACGGAGATGCATTTAAATTATTTCATAAGTATTATCAGAGATTGTACTGTAAGTGGGGGGTTATTTGTTATGGCCTTACTAGATTCAATGGATAGACCATAAACTTGTTTGTAAGATACAAGCTTTAATGTAGGTTCAACGAGCCACCGCTCCTCTCTCCCAGTCCTTCAGAGGTCCCAACTGTCACAGAGTAGTATTTACCTGCATCAGATTCTCATGACAACAACAGAGAATCTTCAGCTCACACAAACAAGCATTTCTAGGCATAACATAATATCTCCTTTTGAAACAAATAAGAAACAATACAATTTTTCCTAAGCATAAAAATAAAACAAATAGACAAAACAAAAACAAGGTAACCCTAAAAAAATAATAAGAAGCAAACATTGAAAAAAATTCAAGAAGCTGCAGCAAACCTGTACAAAATAAAATAGTTAACAATTACAAATCATAATGTTATCATCAACGCAGTTTCCACGGAAGTTTCTTAACCCGTGTGGACTTCCTTGACCCAAAACAAGACACATTGCTTTCACAACGATCACTTTGTAACACTGTAGATGAACCACCAGGAACAGTATCCACCGAGTTTCCAGGAAGAGATGTGTCACTTGAGGACTGAACCTTGACTATCTTGTTCAAATTCCACCAGTGACCACCTTTAACCATTACTGCCCCACCACACACTTTTTCCACACAAACAGGTTCACCAAAGTTCTTACCGCCTTTACTGACATACCGTGTATTTTTAATCCGAACCAGATCCCCAGGACTAAACCCAACACATTTAACAGACTTTTTTACATTATATCTGTCAGCCATCTTCTTTTGAGCGTCCTTCACCCGTGACTCCAAAGCATCATTATCAATGTTACACGAAACCTTGTTAGCCACAGTCCTCAACAACCAAGCAGGATACAACGCAGAGGTAGGAACTCTCCCTTTCAAGGATACAAATGGTGCAACTTTTGTAAGAGAGTGAGGTGTCGTGCGATAGAACCATAGCATAGATCTAACCGCACCTTCAATATCAAAACAATTCTGTTTCACCCTTTTGATACAATCTACCACCACCCTATTCATTCTTTCCACCAACCCATTGGTTTGAGGATGTCCGACTGAACTCTTCAAATGTTTCACACCTGACTCCTTCAAAAAATGTTCCATATCCTGACTTACAAATTGCACACCATTGTCAGACACAATGGCTTCAGGAAATCCTTCCCTCATAAATATTTCTTTGAGGAACAAAATAGCATTGTTAGATGTGGGTGAAGCACAAAATTTTACCTCTGGCCACTTACTATGGAAATCCATTAAAACAAAAGCAAAACGAAGATTATAAGGAAGGAGATTGAAAGGACCAACCAGATCAATTCCCACTTTCAACCACGGTTTCATAGGATAAGCAATAGGTTGAAGTGGAGGAGTAATAAACCTCAGCTTCTTCTCCGCACCACTACATACACCACAAAGCGTAACACTTTCTTCTATGTCCTTATCCATAGAAGGCCACCAATAATGTAACCTAGGACGCTTCTTTGTCATGGTTGCACCCAGATGGCCATCATGTGCACAATCAATAAGCTTGGAACGAATGCCAGATGGAGGTACACACCTATCATCCCTCATAACCACACCATCTTCAATGGACAGCTCCTCAGAGATCTTCCAAAAGGGTTGAATTTCCTGGCGCACACATTTTTCTCGTGGCCATCCCTTTACAATGAACTCTTTCACCATACCCAGACACTGATCTTCTTTCACCACCACTCTCCATTCCATCTCACTGCAAGCCTTGTTATCCACTGCATCAACCACCGCAATAAAACAATCCTCTTTGTCCTCATCCAAATCTAAAGGGTCATCATCACCCAAAGGAAGTCTAGACAACATGCCCTGACATTTTGTTTCCCAGGTATATGTTTTGTGACAAAGTTATACTTTAACAACTTTGTGGTCAGCCGCGCAATACGAGGAGTAGCATATTTTACCCGCTCACCCCCCAAAATATAAACCAATGGTTTGTGGTCAGTGTGAATCTGGAATTTCCTGCCCCATATAGACGTCCTAAACTTCTCACATGCCCAAAAGCATGCTAACAATTCCTTCTCTATCACTGAATAATTGACCTCAGGATCGCTTAGTAGCCTGGAAGCATAACTGATAGTGACCTCATCATTACCCACAACTTGAGTAAGAACCGCCCCCAAACCATAGTTGCTGGCATCCACAGTAATGATACAAGGTACCGTTGGATCATACACCCTCAAAGACTTTGCATTCGTCATTTCGGCCTTGACCAACTCAAAAGTTTCTTGGCATAGATCATCCCACACAAATGTGACATTCGATCTCAACATATTGGATAACGCTTTCATTTTACTAGCATACCCAGGAATAAAGCGCAAATAAAATTCACACAATCCCAAGAACGAACGCAATTCATCCTTATTCTTTGGACAAGGACACTCCACAACTGCTTTAACCAACCCAGTCCTCGGACTCACGCCCACACCAGAGAACAAATGTCCTAAAAACTCTATCTCCTTCTTCCAGAATTCACATTTGCTCTTCTTAACAACAATCCCTTTTTCTTCAAAAATGCTAAGGACAGATCTAAGGACCTTGTCGTGTTCATCCAAATGCTTGCTGAATATCAGCACATCATCTTGAAAAATTACCACTCCTTGCACATCTTGCAACACAGACTGCATAACCCTTTGGAAAACAGACGCTGCAGAAGCTAGCCCAAAAGGCATTCTACAAAATTGAAATGAACCAAAAGGAGAATTGAACGCCGTGTAATGCCGAGAGTCGACATCCAACAACACCTGATGGTATGCCGACGCTAGGTCAATTTTCGAGAACCATTCAGCCCCTCTAAGTTCCTCTAATAAATCTCCAATTTTATGAAGGGGATGTGCATCCACCCAAATTTCCTTATTGAGACTCCTCAAATCTACACATGAACGGATCTCTCCATTCTGCTTACGTGCGACCACCAACGGACTAAGCCATAAACTAGACTCAACTGGCTCTATGATACCAGATTTTTCCAATCTATCCAACTCTGCCTTAAGATCAGCTCTAAGACTGAATGGTACTGACCTCACCTTGTGCTTGACTGGAATAGCATCATTCTTAATCTTAATTTGATGTTTGAAACCTTTAATTTTTCCAAGAGCATCAGAAAATACACCCGGAAATTCACGTTCCAAACCATCAGATCCCGCAACATCCTGCACAACCAACACCTGTTCACTCGTTCCTGGTTTCAAAACCATACCAAACAGGCCTTGGTGAAACCACCCAAGGATGTTTAAACCACACACAACCACATACATTTTCCCTTGAATTCTACGACCCTTAAATTCCAACACATCCTCAATGAATCCCTCCAAGTCTATCTTGCGTCCTTCATAGGACACAGGTGCTCTATCTGGTGGAAACAGCGGTCTCTCACCCCAAGATTTTCTAAAGAGTTCATAAGTAATCATAGTGATCCGTGCCCCTGAATCCACCAATAACTTCAGAGTGACATCACCAACTTTTATGTCCACATATGGATCAACACAATCTGCCAGATCCCCAGATACAATACTCTCGTCAGTGACCGTGACAATCATATCTTGAAACTCTTGAACAATCTCATTCTCACTCAGACACTCATCTTTGACCACACTATTCACTTTTTCATTTTTAGGAAAATTTAATTGGCACACCTTTGCCAAATGCCCCATTCTGCCACACTTATGACACTTTGCCTTTCTCCCAGGACAAAATCTGTTGTCCTTGCCATGCGGAGAATACCCACATCTGTAACACATATTGGTTTTCTTGAAAAATCCCTTCTCTTGGTTTTTAACTTTTCTAACAGAATTGCCAACGGCACTCGTAGAAGCTACTGCATTGACAGACTCTTTTGGACCAGAAGCAATATTTAACTCTTTGATAGAGTTCTGTGCCAACTCCACACTCTTTGCTACTTTTATTATTTCCTCCAGACTAGGGTTCCCCATAGTGAGTAATTTTAGTTGAATTTGTCTATCTAGACAATGCGCAATTAATTGATCTCTAACCAACTGGTCTCTGTATTCACCAAAATCACACTCCGCACACAACTTCCGTAACGCACTCAGATATGTATCGACATTTTCTCCTTGCAACTGTGCTCTTTTAAAGAATTTGTGTCTTAACACAACCAAGCTAGGCTGAACATCAAACTTTAAAACTAATTTTTTTACAGCTTCTTGATATGCATCAATAACCTCACCCTCAGCTAATACTAACACAGGAAGATGCTTGTAAACTTCTCTTCCCTCAAAACCTAGTGAATTTAAGAGCAGAAACTTCTTCCTTTCCGCTCTAAACCGCGAAGCTCCAATCGCCCCAACATATGTCTCAAATGCGTCAAACCATTGCGTCCACTGTATTGGTGGTGTGTCAGGACTTTCTAGAAATGGAGGAGGTGGATTTACAGCTTGCATGATGAGGTCCCTAATGCAAATATTCCTTGCTACCCAATGCTATCTAAAACCAGATTAATGAACCTCCAATACAACCCCCACACAGTTCCCTGTTAATATAATGACCAACACTTACAAAATGCTTGACATAGCATAACACACCACAATTCAAAAACAAACACAAAAACAAAAACCCAGCACCATCACACGACTTTTCCAGGATGAGCGTCGCAAAGTCACCTTGGCCACAACAAAGTCAGAGTTCCTTCGTGCAATACGAATGTTAAGCCACTACCGAAGTCTTGAACTGTTAGAATGGATCAACACACAGCAAAATTAGAGTTCCCACGAAGAGGAAGAAAATAAAAAATAAAAAAATAAAAAATACCAGAGTCTTGGCTTGTAGACAGTTCAACACGCCTTTCAACTTCCCAGCTTCCACAAATGACCGGACAACTTCCACCACCTTGAACTGTTTGTAACGGCGATGTCACCCCGAAGATTTCACTTCCTCACTCGAAAGTCGACGTGCTGACACCACTAAAGTCTGCGTTACTCCGAGGACGTTTACAGAATTTCACTTCCTCACTCGAAAGTCGACGTGCTGACGCCACTAAAGTCTGCGATACTCCGAGGACGTTTACAGACGTGATAGGCTGCCTGCCCAAACTTCCACCAATACGGTCCGTATTGTTCTAATACGTCATCATTCTCCAGCAGCGCTCGCCGGGGAAACAACTCCTGTCACTGTAACTCCACACCGATAGCCTGATCAGCGCCGCCTCTTCGTAAACAGGTACTTCTTACTCCTTCTTTGAAATCGATAGCAGCGAACTAGCGTTTTCACCTAGGTTGCCTTCTTTTGCTGGATAGACACCCCTTGAGCGTGAAAACTCTTTCCAAACCCTCAGGACCAGGACGGTTGATTCTTCGCATTTACGACACAGCAAAAACGTCTTTTCACACCCTCCTTCGGGCGCACATCAGAGATAAATTCCCATTTCCATGTGTGACAAAGCAGCCCTGCAGCAAGTCGTCTTATCGTTCCCCAGACGCTCCTTTTCACGTGACACTCCACCGAATCCGTGAAGCACCTCACCGTTGCGATGGCTCGCCCACTCGTCGCCAAAAATTATGTTATGGCCTTACTAGATTCAATGGATAGTCCATAAACTTGTTTGTAAGATACAAGCTTTAATGTAGGTTCAACGAGCCACCGCTCCTCTCTCCCAGTCCTTCAGAGGTCCCAACTGTCACAGAGTAGAATTTACCTGCATCAGATTCTCATGACAACAACAGAGAATCTTCAGCTCACACAAACAAGCATTGCTAGGCATAACATTATTCATCTGCTGATGCCATGCTGTAGTTACTAGGTTATTCTGTAGAGTAGAACATTGAGGTGCCGATTACGATCCTGTAAAAACTGGGTACGAGCCGTCAGATGGAGCATATTCTCCGTCCGACGCGTACCCGGTCGCAACAATATACAAACATGTAAGTACGATTCGCACGGAAATACTATTTCTGTACGAATCGTACAAAACCCCGACCGACGAAAATAAACATACAAATGTGATCCGGGAAAGCGCCGACGTGACGTCGGGACGCACGCAGCCTGCCATTCACGAACCAGGAAGTACGATTCGAACCGACGTCATCCTGCACGGAGAATATTTTCCGGCAGCCAAAAACTGCCGGGAAATCAGGACGACGCGAACAAGGAGTACCTGCACGCGACAGACAGACATGGACCCGAACCTACGTGTCATCCCGGCCCTCATAGCAGTCGACCTCCTCTACAGGTTACGACGCAGATGCCGCAGAAGGTCAGAACAACAAAGGGAGGGGGGAAAGGGGGGGGCAGGAGCAGGGGCAGGCCACAAAACCCCCACCAAAGTCACACAGCACACATGCCCTGGACATACCTGACCCCCAGGCCCTGGTCACTACGAGGGGGTGGGGGCGTGTCCAGCAAAGCCAGCGTCCACCACAACGGAAGTGGTTGACGACGCGAACCGGTAACACAACAACACAGGTACGTCCCGTACCCACGCCTTAAGAGCGTGGGTACGAGTCATACCACGCCCACACCTACGTCACCCCAACAATGGCGGGACGGCTGTACCCACGTGGCAAAGGCCTGGGTACGGCCCGCACAAGCATTCCACAGCGTGGGTACGGATATGTACGGACCGTACCCCCACCCCCGTATGCATGGAGCGTACCCCCATGCCAACAGTGTACGTACGGATCGTACCCCCACCCCGTATGCATGGAGCATACCCCCACCCCAACAGTGTATGTACGGACCGTACACCCACCCCCCGTATGCATGGAGCGTACCCCCACCCCAACCGTGTATGTACGACCCGTACCCTCACCCGCATACGTATGGAGCGTACCCCCCATGCCAACAGTGTACGTACGGACCGTACCCCCACCCCGTATGCATGGAGCGTACCCCCACCCCAACCATGTATGTACGACCCGTACCCTCCCCCGCGTATGCATGGAGCGTACCCCCACCCCAACCGTGTATGTACGACCCGTACCCTCACCCGCGTTTGCATGGAGCGTACCCCCACCTCAACCATGTATGTACGACCCGTATCCTCACCCGCGTATGCATGGAGCGTACCTCCACCCCAACCGTGTATGTATGACCCGTACCCTCACCCGCGTACGTATGGAGCGTACCCCCCACCCCAACAGTGTATGTACGACCCGTACCCTCACCCGCGTATGTATGGAGTGTACCCCCACCCCAACCGTGTATGTACGACCCGTACCCTCACCCGCGTACGTATGGAGCGTACCCCCCACCCCATTAGTGTATGTACGACCTGTACCCTCACCCTCGTATGTATGGAGTGTACCCCCACCCCAACCGTGTATGTACGACCCGTACCCTCACCCACGTACGTATGGAGCATACCCCCATGCCAACAGTGTACGTACGGACCGTACCCCCACCCCGTATGCATGGAGCGTACCCCCACCCCAACCGTGTATTTACGACCCGTACCCCCACCCCAACCGTGTATGTACGACCCGTACCCTCACCCGCGTATGCATGGAGCGTACCCCCACCTCAACCGTGTATGTACGGACCGCACCCCCAACCCGTATGCATGGAGCGTACCCCCACCCCAATCGTGTATGTACGGACCGTACCCCCACCCGCGTATGCATGGAGCGAACCCACACCTGTGTATGTTCTAAGCGTACATATCCTGAAATAGGAGGGTTGGGTGCAGAGTCCTCCCAGCAGTGCCCAGTCATAAGAGGGATGTGTGCAGCGTCCTCCCAGCAGTGCCCAGACACAGGAGGGGTGGGTGCAGAGTCCTCCCAGCAGTGCCCAGTCACAAGAGGGGTGGGTGCAGAGTCCTCCCAGCAGTGCCCAGACACAGGAGGGGTGGGTGCCTAACACTCCCAGCAGTGCCCAGACACAAGAGGGGTGTGTGCAGAGTCCCCCCAGCAGTGCCCAGACACAGGAGGGGTGGGTGCAGAGTCCTCCCAGCAGTGCCCAGACACAGGAGGGGTGGGTGCAGAGTCCTCCCAGCAGTGCCCAGACACAGGAGGGGTGGGTGCCTAACACTCCCAGCAGTGCCCAGACACAAGAGGGGTGGGTGCAGAGTCCTCCCAGCAGTGCCCAGTCACAAGAGGGGTGGGTGCAGAGTCCTCCCAGCAGTGCTCAGACACAGGAGGGGTGGGTGCCTAACACTCCCAGCAGTGCCCAGTCACAGGAGGGGTGGGTGCAGAGTCCTCCAGCAGTGCCCAGACACAGGAGGGGTGGGTGCAGAGTCCTCCCAGCAGTGCCCAGTCACAAGAGGGGTGGGTGCAGAGTCCTCCCAGCAGTGCCCAGACACAGGAGGGGTGGGTGCCTAACACTCCCAGCAGTGCCCAGTCACAGGAGGGGTGGGTGCAGAGTCCTCCCAGCAGTGCCCAGACACAGGAGGGGTGGGTGCAGAGTCCTCCCAGCAGTGCCCAGACACAGGAGGGGTGGGTGCAGAGTCCTCCCAGCAGTGCCCAGACACAAGAGGGGTGTGTGCAGAGTCCTCCCAGCAGTGCCCAGACACAGGAGGGGTGGGTGCCTAACACTCACAGCAGTGCCCCTGCAAAGAAAAGGGTGGAGTACCCACAGATCCAATGCCCACAAATGTCAGTCAGGTGCACAAAGATCCTGCAGTACATGTACCACATGTGTGCGAGGCTGGGAGTATACACATGCATAGCACCGAAAAGAAAACATGTCCACATGAAGTCATGACAACAGTCTACATACACAAGTACAGTGACCACCAAGGAAGCCACGAATGATGCAGGTGGAGACATCGCTCAGCATGCATGGCCCAAGTCTAACGAGTCCGTCACACACCCAGCCAATGTAGACACAGCTCAGCACCACATATTGGAAAGACCCTGCAGGGAAGATGTCAGGTTACACAGAGGAAGGAACACACCTTGGGACGATGTCACCATGCAGTAACTGCTTACATGAACAAAGTTATGTAGCCAACAGCTTGTGATGGCACACAGATACCAGGATCCATGACCAGCACAAGACTACAATTCCCACACACCCAACACATAATCACCACCCAAAATAATGGGGCAGGTCCACCAACAGCAATACCAGACAGACAGTAGTGTACTGAGAAAAAAAAAATTGTTTAATTCAGCATCCAAAATTCTGTTTGTCCCTTGAAAGTTCAAAATGTATAATGCCCATAGGGCAATCCAAAGTTCAAATCCAGGTGGGGGACACAGTGGGACGCGTGTCCCCTAGCTTGCCTGCACAGTCAGACTCCTTCGTCTTCCAGAGGGGGGAGGGCATCATCATGTGGGGGGGAAGGACCAGGCACCAAAGGGACATGAGGGCGAAGGGTAGGCGTCGTGGGTGCAGGGATGGAGGACTCCACCACAGGGGGTGGGGCAGGGCCAAAGGCGGAGACCAGGATGGCGCTGCACACCTTAGCAAGGTCCTCCAGCGACTCCCCTGCACCCGAAGGAACCACAGGCCCCAAGGAGGGGGGGGTCAGAGGGATGGGTCGCAGCGCCACTGGGGGAGGGTGTGGACAGGGGGGGACTCAACCACCCTGACCGGGGATTCCCTTGACCGCTTGCGGGGTGGTGTCACTGTGGGGCTCAGGGACAGAGCAGCCATGAAAGAGTCTTTGCCGGATATGTGGCCAGGAGAGCTGAGGGGAGGGGATTTGGAGGGAGTGGATTTGGTGGAATGCGGACTCCCACTCTGGCTGCGTGTCTTACGTTTGCCCCCCGACCCAGTGGGTGTGCCTACTTCACCCCGTGTGTGCGTGCCAGGAGGTGTGCGTTTGACCTTCCCTGCTGGTGTGGTGCCTGTGTCTGTTGTGGTGGGTGCATGCTGACGTCTGGGTGTACGTGGGACAGGCATGGGAGTGGGAAGTGTGGATGGGTCAGGGGTAGGGGGTTGGACGAAGCGCTGCAGGAGACCCACTGCTGCAGTCAGTGTCGAGTCAATGGACCTCAGCAAGTTGCGTTGGTCAGCCTGCGATGAGAAAATGCCCTCCAAGTATGCCTCCATGTTGTTCAGCACTTGGCTGTGGCCATGGAGGACATTAAGCATCGCAGCCTGACCAACCTGCAACTGCCGCTGGATGTCCACAGACTCGGCATTGGCGGCAGCAGTGGAGACTGGGGCAGGGGGTGCGGTGCCTGGCAGGAAGGAGACATGTGGTGACTGGGCACGCTGGAAAGGGACACGAGCAAGTGGGAGGCGGCTGATGGCAATGGAGGGGGCGGGGAGAGATGTTGTGCCGCTGTCAGCTGCTGGTGCAGCCTCCGCCCACTCGGAGAGATCATCCTCGGACCCGTCAGCTTCATATTCTGTGGTGGCAGTGCACAGGTCCTCGGCCTCACTCTCCTCCGCCTCAGTTCCACTCGATGTGCTAGCCACGATGTCACCGCTGGCACTGGTGCTCGGTCCCTCCGCTCCGTCTGTGCTGATGTCTCCCTCCGTGTCCCCCGACGATGCTGTGGGCAAGGTGAAGAGACAGCAATTAATCATACACCTGTATACATATGTCACATGAGTCCAATCTACATAGGTACAGTGCATAGCCTGAAAAGAAAGATGAGTAACATCTACAAAACAAGGTACATATGTAGGGCATGCAACACACAGTTGGTTGACCCACCATGCCACTGAAAAACTATGGAGAGCATGACACAATAGCAAATGACATGAAATGGATTTTGACAGAGGAGCCAGGCCCTGGGGACAATCCAGCACTGCATCTGCACCACACAGCGTTGCCGAAAATAGGGATGAGCCGGGACCATATCCATGAACTTGAGGCACATGCTGCATAGGTAATGCTGAAAACATGCCCACCATGACTGGCTCACTGCACCTTGAGTGTATGTCCAGACAAACATCACACACTGGCCAGACCTAGCAAGGAGATATCAGGTTTTGACATGTAGGCTTTGCCCGCACCAGCCACCCCCTACATGAGACAATTTGTTGAGACACAGGAAGCACTCACATCTCTTAGTCTGAGTGAAATACACATGGGCTGGATAAATGCAAGATTGGACACAAAATACCCAAGGTGCGCCTGTTTAAATAATCATGTACAAATGGTCATCATCAGATGAATGTAACAAGACACACAGGCACTGGCCACCGTGAGTATGAACAAGGAAAATCAGGTAAGGCTGTACAGTGGACACTTGTACTACATTTTACGTCACAATACATGGTTGCCAGGGGACAATGGCACAGAGCACAACCTATGCTGTAGGCACTGAGAGTGTCCACATTTTGTGATGACACACATGACACCTAGGAAAATATGCCCCAGGGGACAGTAGTGGCCACACAACTCCATGGTCCTGAATGGGAATGACTGCAACACATGCCACCATCCCTGCACTATGCGTATCGCACACTCATGCACATGGCCACAACATAGGACATGCGTGCTGTAAGGCATGACACTTGAGAGACTTACTCTCATGTCTGGACTCAGCATCAGTGCCAACTGACATGGAACCCACAAGTACTGAACTGGACAGGGCACAGGCAAGGTCCCAAAACCTGTTACACACCACCCCCACACATGATGCTACAGGCATTGTTCACGTGGATAAAGTGCCAGCCTAGATAACCTTGTGAAGGAGTGACTACACACAGACCAGGGAACACATTGCAAGGAGGGGAAGGGAGGCAGGAGAGCACCGCTATACTGTGGGTAACAGGATCTGCACAGCACCTTTAAACTCTGGCAGTGTTTCCATGCAACTGTGCACTTACAAATGCTGGTGACACACAACAAACACATATGTACCTACCCCCTTCCTGTAGCTGCTTCTCCTGTAAGCGCCTGTCCAAGTCTGGAAAGACCACCGCCAGCACACGCTTGTGGATGTGGGTCAGACGGCGGCGCCCGCTGTGGGCCCGCTGTGGGTCTCAGGTGAGTCCCCCAGCAGGACCCGTGCGATCCTCCCCGTCCAGCACCGGATATCCTGCCAGCGTTTTCTCACCTGGGCCAGGCGCCGCTTGCGACCGTCCGTCCTCCTCACGGCACTGACGGCGTTCATCCAGATCTGCTTCTTGGCAGAGGCGCCTACCTGTGAGGATGAACAAGTGACACTACATCAATACACCTGGCACATGTCACAGAGACACATATTAGAACAAATTTGCTGTTTACAACAAGGCATAGTATGCATCCAACGCATTGCACCTTTGTCATAGGGACATGATCCTCTGGGGAAGGGCAAAAGCAGTACGTGCCATTGAAAGTACACAGGTGGAATGAGGGCAACGACACAATCAATGATCCAGGCTCACACTGTGCATCACAAGCTACACCAGGATTATGTGCAGCACCTCAAAGCAGTCACATGCCACAGGCCACTGACGCTACCTCAGCAGAGTACACAGACACACACAGGCACAGGACATTCACCTGCCATTGCCAAATGCAGCTACAAACCTCACTCTGCACATGTGCCACTAGACGGGGGGGGGCTCACAGGTGTGGGGCTGGCTCTGCATGTCAGACACACAGCACTGCTCCCTGCTCACATCACATGGGCAGGGTATATCCATCCCTCATGCAGCTTGGGTGCTACACTCCACATATGCACCCACCCCCATGACAGGGGACTTACACACACACCGATGTCCAGGGTACGAACACATCATGTGGACATTCTCAGCACAGGTACACAGAACTAACACACATCTGTGGGTACAGTCACCTGTCACACTGGGCTGACCACATAATCACATGAGGACTGTAGAGGCAACATTCCCAGGAGGATAAGACAGGCAGAATGTGGCATGCACCATGCAGTGATTGTCACAGTAAACACAATGCAAGTCAGGACGGCAGACATGCACCACAGCATGCTCTGGCTGGGAGACATCAGGCATTCCCCCCCCTGGGACCCCCCTACAGTACATTGCATGTGTGTCACACCTGGACACAATGGCAGAAGTCACAGTCAGAAAAAAGGGACACAGTCTGTGCTACTGGACTCTGCACTCACCTGATACCTTGGTCGCCCATACAGCAGGGGGTACTGTGGGAGGATCACATCCAGCAATGCCAGGTTCTCCTCCAGGGTGAAAGGCTGTGCCCTCTCCACAGACCTTGACATGGTTCCAGGGAATCAGCCTGCACATCTTTGGATTCTACGACCCAGCTGCTGCTCCTGATTCCCTGTCGCTGTACTCAATATGTCTGTCAGCACGGTTGTGCGGCCACCCCCTCAGCTGGTTGGGCCCATCACAGGTGTGTATGGTGCTCCATGTCTGTCTTGCCTAATACATTGTGACCCATGTGTGTCCTGTGCCAGACTCAGGCCCCAGGGTGTGGATGGTTGAAGTCATATGAGAACTCAGGAATGGTTAGACTTAACAAGACACATGTAAGGTAATAATGCAAAATGTAGGCATCATCTCTTTATCGTGTTACTTTTTATTTTTGTTGGGGTACGTGGGGGGGGGGGTATGACATTAGGGGCTTTCCGGGTGTGTGGAATCCAAAGTTCACTAGGGGAGTTGGTGTCCTTGCCATTGGAAATCCTCAGAGTCCATGCCACAGTCTTTGTCAACATTGGTCAGACAGTGACAGTCCATGTGGCAGAGAATGTCTTTTGCTGATGTGCTGCTGTTGGTCCAGTGGGCCAGGTGCCAGGCCAGGTGTCCTGGGAGATGGTGCTGTTGCGCCGACCCTCACGGTCTTTTCCGTGGACGACCCGCCCTCCTGCGGGAACCCTCCGAAGCAGGCCGTGACGATGTTTGGGATGCTCCGTCGGATGTCTCCTCCTCCTCCTGATCCCTCCCTGTGGGTGGTGATGTTCTACGTCTGCTGGCACAGGGACTGTTGCCCATGTTGTCGGCTATCCGAACGGAGTATACTGTGAATTCCCGTGAACACGGTCACGAGCTCAGCCTGTCTGTCCTCCATCCGCCCTTGGTGTCGCAGTAGACAGGCATGTTGCTCCGCATGTTGCTGGGCCTGCTGGGTCTTGATCTCCTCGAGGATGGACACAACCTGGGCCATGCCCGTGGTGTCCTGCCGGTATGTGTCCAGGATGTTTCTGACATGGGAATATACCGGTTCCGCAGCCAACTGGTCAGGCTCGCCCCTCCGCCGTCCTCCACTCCCACCACCCCTGCCCACTTGTACCTGGCCTGCCCTTGTGGGCACATCGGGTCTCCGGGACCCCTGAAGGGTGGCATTAGCGTTGTCGTCTGCCTCCTCCTGGGTGCCCGGTACACCGTGTCCCTCTTGGTGAGCCTGGCTGCATTGTGGTGGTGGGGCAGGGATCCTGGGTGTCTCCTGGGATGTGGCAGGAGTGGGGGTGGTGGTTGGCCCAGTTGTACCTGACACAGGTGCTGCAGGTGGTTGGACACCAGAGGGGCCAGGTTGGTCGGGTCGTCCACAGAGTGGTGAGAGTCATCGCTGCCGGTGGGATCGGCATCCCGCAGAGCCGGGTCCTGTGAGTCTTCCCCCCCAGTGTTGGGGGGTGATCCATGACGTTGACCTGTGTGTGAGAGAGACAATGTTATTTATGTTCCATGCAACATCCATGTTTCATTCGTTTAAAAGTTGGCACATTTCCTCTGGGAATTTGGATATGTCTTGCATTCCACTCACAGTGCACTTGTGCATGGGTATGTCCCTTGGCCACAGCTTTTGAGACTTTACCTATGTGTGGCACAGTCTTACTTGCTGCTTCAATTGTGACTGCAGTCAGCAGTGGAGTGAGCAGGTGTGACGAGCCATGCATTGGCGCCTTCCGTGTTGCACTGTACGTGGGCACATGGAGTTGTTCCACACACTTATATAATGCAGGTAGCTGACGTTGTGCTCGTGCACAGGTTGAGACATGGCCCTGTGTTTTGCCATGGAGAAGAGAGGGGGATTCAGGCACTGGCCTCCCTTGTCTACATGCACGCAGTCCACCTGCTGACGAGCAGACTTCCCACACCCCACAAGGCTGAATTGGTCTCCCTGTGTGTCCCTTTCTCACTCCCTCTCTGTCCCCCTCTCCCTCCCTCCCTGTGTCAGCCTCCTCCCTCTGTCCGTCTCCCTGTGTCTCCCTCCCTCTCTCTCCCCCTCTCCCTCCCTCTGTGTGTCACCCTCTGTCACCTCAGCCCAGCTTCCTAGGCACACACTTTTAGCAGGTCTTTGAATGGCCCTTGGCTTGTTGATGTGAGTTTGTTTCTGATCTCCAGGCACCCATTGGGTGTAGTGTCTGTGTCTGCGCTACTGCTGTGGTGGTGTGTGCTGCCACTCTTTCACAGTGTTGGCTGTTCATTAGCTGCTGTCATGTGCAAAAAGTGCCTTCACCCCCATGTCTTAATGCAAGGCGTCCGCCATTTGCTGGCAATTCTTTCCTGTGTGGGGGCACACTGTTTGTCTGGCTGTGACCTAGGCCATATGGGCAGAGGGCATTGTTGTCTGCTTCTGAGTTGCACTATGTGATTTTTGGGGCCCACACTCCCGCCATCCGGCTTACCGTGTCTTGTGTTGGTGTTTTCTGTGGCCTGTGACTTGGCATTGTCCAGCTGGGTGCATGGGGCATGGTGGCGCTAGTGGCATGTGCGTGTTCATGGAGTGTGGTTGAGTCATGCGATAGCTTGGGGTGGTTGCGTGACTGATTGTGAGTTTGGTTGTGGATGACGTTCCCTCCATGTGAGGTGAGTTGTTTGTGTACTCACCCGGGTCTCGGAGTCCTTCTAATCCATCCACTGCCACCACCGGCAGTATGGCCATCACCCTCTCCTCCCAGAGATGGTATTGTACGGGTCTGCGGGGCGGCCCTCCTCCAGTGATGTTGGCCTGGTTGTGGTCGTCGGTCATTTTGGCTCGGACCCTCCTCCGCAGATCGTACCACCTGGCTTGGCATTCATGCCTGGTCCAGCATTCACAGCATCGACAATCCTCTGCCACATGGCTGTTTTTTTGGAAATGCTGGTCTGTCTGACCAATGTTCCAAAGAGGTGTGGCTCGACTCTGAGGATTTCGTCGACAAGGACCTCCAACTCTTGGCTAGTGAACTTTGGATTCTTGTTAGTGGGCATGGTGAGGGGTGTGGGTGTGGATGGTTGTGGGGGGTGTGGGTGTGGATGGTTGTGGGTGTGTGGGTGTGGTTGTGCATGTGTGTGTGTGAATGTGATGAGGGTGTGTTTGTGAAGGTGTGTGTGTGAAGGTGTGCAAGTGTAAGGTGTAGTAAAGGTTCAAGTATGGTGCTGTAGGTTGTCTGTGGGGTCTGGCAGCAGTGAGTCTGTTGCAAAGGCTCATGGTTTGTGTCTGTGGGCCCTTTTTATTGGTCCATTGGTGGGTGTGGCTGTGTTTGAACTGTGGGTGGGTGTGTTATAAGGAGTGGTTTTGTTTTGGGCCTCTGTTTGGGATTTTGGCAGTTGCAGGTCAGTGTATGTGTTGTATGTGTGCTTGTTAGACATGTTTTGTGGCTTTGTGCCATTCGAATAGTGTATTCTTGTGTTGTTGTGCTTTGTCCTGGTTGTGTACGCGCGTTTTTAGCGTGTGTACGGTGTGTACTTCGGCAATTTTGTTGTACAGTGCTGTCCTTGTGTTTGGCTTGGTATGACTCGTACATGCGCGATGTTGGGTGAAGGTGCTGGTGTTGGGGCCTGGGGTGCGCTCCGTACTTAGAATGTTGGGGTGGGGGTACGCTCCATACGTACGCGGGTGAGGGTACGGGTCATACATACACGGTTGGGGTGGGGGTACGGTCCATACATACACGGTTGGGGTGGGGGTACGCTCCATATATACACGGGTGAGGGTACGGGTCGTACATACACGGTTGGGGTGGGGGTACGCTCCATACATACGCGGGTGAGGGTACGGGTCGTACATACACGGTTGGGGTGGGGGTACAGGTCGTACATACACGGTTGGGGTGGGGGTACGGTCCGTACATACACTGTTGGGGTGGGGGTACGCTCCATGCGTACGCGGGTGTGGGTACGCTCCATGCATACACGGGTGGGGGTACGGTCCGTACATACACTGTTGGGGTGGGGGTACGCTCCATGCATACGCGGGTGTGGGTACGCTCCATGCATACACGGGTGGGGGTACAGTCCGTACATACACGGTTGGGGTGGGGGTACGCTCCATACGTACGCGGGTGAGGGTACGGGCCGTACATACACGGTTGGGGTGGGGGTACGCTCCATACATACGTGGGTGAGGGTATGGGTCATACATACACGGTTGGGGTGGAGGTACGGGTCGTACATACATGGTTGGGGTGGAGGTACGGTCCGTACATACACGGTTGGGGTGGGGGTACGCTCCATACATACACGGGTGAGGGTACGGGTCGTACATACACGGTTGGGGTGGGGGTACAGGTCGTACATACACGGTTGGGGTGGGGGTACGCTCCATGCATACACGGGTGGGGGTACGGTCCGTACATACACGGTTGGGGTGGGGGTACGCTCCATACGTATGCGGGTGAGGGTACGGGTCGTACATACACGGTTGGGGTGGGGGTACGCTCCATACATACGCGGGTGGGGGTACGGGCCGTAC
The DNA here is from genome assembly GCF_964204655.1 of Triturus cristatus. NCBI lineage: Eukaryota > Metazoa > Chordata > Amphibia > Caudata > Salamandridae > Triturus > Triturus cristatus. The sequence continues at coordinate 1,123,738,703 of NC_140592.1, forward strand.
GTACGGGGGTGTACATACACGGGTGGGGGTACATCTCGTACATACACGGGTGTACATACACGGGTGTACATTCACGGGTGGGGATTCGACTCGTACATAGGAGGGCTGGGGGGAGTGTTGGGCGCGTATGCGGGCACATGTCTCCATGGTTGCTATGGGAGTTCGGTGCGGACGGTGTTTTTTCCATCCGGTTGTAACATCGGACGCACGGGATGGATCGTACTAGCGCGGTCGGACTTCACTTTTCACATTTGTACGGTAAATCGTCCGAGGATGTGTCGGACACATTTTCCGACCCGAGGACGTGTGGGGAATAATTCCCAATGCGATTCATATGGACTTTTTCCCATGCGAATCGTACTTGGCAGTTTGTACGGCACTTGTACGATTCATACGGGAAAAAGACCGGATACGAGTCGTATGGGGAAATTTTTTACAGGATCGTAATCGGCACCATAATGTAGAATACATGTACATCATATGGAATGTGTTTATAAGGTAGAACATGGAATGTATTAGCTCATTGATTCTGTGTCCTGCTTGGGCTGCCAGCGCTCTTTCTGCTGTACTGTGCTTCTTGAAGAATAAAGAAGACTTAATGTACAATTTACTGCATGATTACTAATACAATTTTGGCGACGGGCTGGCCAAGAACCCATTGTATGAGCGGATTGTTTTTTTTCCACTGATTCATTACACAGAGTTTGCTTTACTCTGTGGAGCCCCTACATTGTTTGAACTGCTAAAACTCTCTACAAGGGATCACATTCAGCCCGTGAAGAACCAAGACTTCGAACTGCTGGGAATCTGTCACCTCCAGCCATCTATACAAGTAAGTGCAGTGCCTCATTGGCAGGCCTTACTTACGGTTGCTCAACGCCCGTTTGGAAGGTTTTGAAGCCCCACAGGCAGCGCCCTCCACCATTCCATCGCCATGGTCGAGCAGCATGCTGTGACGGAGTTCACGCACTGACGACTCCGTTCCCTACACTAACCATGCAGGGTCATGTGACGTCAGCGCACGGCGGCCATTTTAAAAAGCTGTTCTCCATGGTTACAGTGCATCGGCACTCGGATTTTCATCGAGCCTTTATTTCTTGAGAATCGATCTTGCACCAGTTGCAGATTACGACAGCTAGGGGTACTTTTAATATCTTACAACGTATTGATTTGCAAGGGTGCTGAGCAGCACACTTTTACCTTTTAAGGAGCAAGTTATAAAAATTACTGTAATTTTTTTTTGGGGCACAGTTTACTCTCCTTCTACATTTCATTCCTACTAGTTCTTCAAATTTACGAGGAAGACTATCACCCAAGTGGAACAGTACCTATTTACGTTGGTGTGTATTTCTGTTGTTTTATTATAAGTGGCCATTTCTACAAGCACCAGTACAAGCATGGTAGCTGGCGATGTTATTGGCTCTGCTATGCACATTAATACCCCAAAGGAATTTTTACCTGTTCCAGGGGAACCACTTGTTTCGTGGAGTGACTGAAAGGAGTACATTCTCAATTACATTGCAAACCTTGATGATTTAAGTGGAACCTTTTCTCCAAAAAGAAAAAAGAGAGTTCTTATGTACTGTTTAGGCCCTGAAGGTCTACGTTTATACAATGAGTTACAAAGAGGGTTGGGCGAGATATAGATGTATGTAAAGCCACAATTTTGGATCTTGATGACCATTTTTCTCCCACTATGTGCATAGCTGTAACAAGACATACTTTCTTTCAGAGGAAGCAGGAAAAACACGAAAGTATTGAAGAATTCTTGTCTGTTCTAAAGAAATTAGCAAGCAAGTGAAAATTTGCACAGTTACATGATGAATTTGTCCGAGATCAAGTCATCATGTATACAAAAAATAAGACCATGCAGGACAGGCTATGGGTAGAAGGTGAAGGTACTTTAAAGGATATAATAGCCATGGTTAAAAAGGCCGAATTATCTGAACGTTGTGCTAAAGCCACTTTGTCTCATGATAGGAAGTAGTTGATGTGGTGGGTAAAATCTCTGAAAGCAAAGTCAGTCACAAAGGTAACAGTGATAATAAGGTTGATGGTAAGAAAAAAGAAAAGTTTGAGCCTAGAAAAGTTGGTAGTGTTATATGCTACAGGTGTGGTAGTCGTTTTCATTCAGCTAAGTTTGACAGGTATCCTGCAAGATCGTCAAAATGTCTCAAATGTGGCATTATCGGACACTTTGGTGCCGATTACGATCCGGTAAAAACCGGGTACGAACCGTCGGTCGGAGAGTTTTCTCCGTCCGACTCGTACCCGGTCGGAAAACTTTACAAACATGGAATTACGATTCGCACGGAAACACCATTTCCGTACGAATCGTAAAAAACACCGACCGACGAAAATATACGTACGAATGTGATCCGGGAATGCTGCGACGTGACATCGGGACGCTTTCAGGCAGCGTTTCACGACCCAGGAAGTACGATTCGAACCGACAGCAGTCCGGACGGCAATATTTTCACGGCACCCAAAAAGTGCCGGAAAAGCGAAGTACGGCGCGAAACGACCAGAGTAGGTGGCCCGGTACGCGCCGACCCCCCCCCAGCCCCCGTACGTTTGAGTCGTACCCCCCGTGTATGTACACCCGTGTTCGAGTCGTACCCCCGTGTATGTACACCCGTGTTCGAGTCGTACCCCCACCCGTGTATGTACACCCGTGTACGTGTCGAACCCCCCCGTGTATGTACACCCATTTTCGAGTCGTACCCCCACCCGTGTATGTACACCTGTGTACGTTCGAGTCGTAACCCCACCCGTGTATGTACGGTGCGTACCCCCAGCGCGTACATACACGGGTGGGGGTACGACTCGAACGTACACAGGTGTACATACACGGGGGGTTCGACACGTACACGGGTGTACATACACGGGGGGTTCGACACGTACATGGGTGTACATACACGGGGGGTTCGACACGTACACGGGTGTACATACACGGGGGTTCGACAAGTACACGGGTGTACATACACGGGGGTTCGACACCTACACGGGTGTACATACACGGGGGGTTCGACACGTACGTACAGGGGCTGGGGGGGGTACGACTCAAACGTACGGCGGCTGGGGGGAGTGTTGGGCGCGTATGCGGGCACATGTCTCCATGGTTGCTATGGGAGTTCGGTGCGGACGGTGTTTTTTCCATACGGTTGTAACAAAGGACGCACGGGATGGATCGTGATTCCGCGGTCGGGCTTCACTTTTCACATTTGTACGGTAAATCATCCGTGGATGTGTCGGACACATTTTCCGACCCGAGGACGTGTGGGGAATAATTCCCAATGCGATTCGTATGGACTTTTTACCATGCGAATCGTAATTGGCAGTTTGTACGGCACTTGTACGATTCGTACGGTAAAAAGACCGGATACGAGTCGTACGGGGAATTTTTTTACCGGATCGTGACCGGCACCAGAATGTCAAAAATATCGTCATTAAAAATATAAAGTATTTTTTAGTTAAAAAAAAAAATGTAAAATAAACCAAATAATACTTATAAATAAAATAAACATAATTAAATATATTTTATAATATTTAAAATTAATAATTAATATATATATAATGTAATAAAACATTAATTAAACATATACATATAATATATAATATATATACTTACTTATTAATACATTTTTATAATTATTGTAATAACTTATAACTTGTTAAAAATTATTATAAATTACAAATACATCATACACATAAAACAATAACATGAATAAAAATTAAATAATTTTATATAACACATTTTAAAAATTACATTTAATTTGAATATTATTAAAATTAATGATATATTACATTAGCTAAAATAATACCAAAAATATTAAATAGCACCGACAATAAAACTACTACTCCAGCTCCAAAAAAAACAGTAAAGAAAATGTTGGATAGCGTAGAGCTAAAAATTACTATTTCCACTCCAGGGAGTGTAACAATAGGGAAAGTGTTGGATAACGTACAGGTATAAATTACTATACCCACTGCAGGGAGTGCAACAGTAAGGAAAGTGTTGGATAGCGTAGGGGTAAAAATGACTATTCCAACTCCAAAGAGTGCAACAGTAGGGAAAGTGTTGGATAGCGTAGGGGTAAAAATTACTATTTCCACTCCAGAGAGTGCAACAGTAGGGAAAGTGTTGGATAGCGTAGGGGTAAAAATTACTATTCCCACTTAAGAGAGTGCAACAGTAGGGAAAGTGTTGGATAGCGTAGGGGTAAAAATTACTATTCCAACTCCACAGAGTGCAACAGTAAGGAAAGTGTTGGATAGCGTAGGGGTAAAAATTACTATTCCCACTCCAGAGAGTGCAACAGTAGGGAAAGTGTTGGATAGCGTAGGGGTAAAAATTACTATTCCCACTCCAGAGAGTGCAACAGTAGGGAAAGTGTTGGATAGTGTAGGGGTAAAAATTACTATTCCAACTCCAGAGAGTGCAACAGTAGGGAAAATGTTGGATAGCGAAGGGGAAAAAATTACTATTCCCACTCCAGAGAGTGCAACAGTAGGGAAAGTGTTGGATAGCGTAGGGGTACAACTTACTATTCCAACTCCAGAGAGTGCAACAGTAGGGAAAGTGTTGGATAACGTAAGGGTAAAAATTACTATTCCAACTCCAGAGAGTGCAACAGTAGGGAAAGTGTTGGATAGCGTACGGGTAAAAATTACTCTTCCAACTCCAGAGAGTGCAACAGTAGGGAAAGTGATGGATAGCGTAGGGGTAAAAATTACTATTCCAACTCCAGAGAGTGCAACAGTAGGGAAAGTGTTGGATAACGTAGGGGTAAAAATTACTATTCCCACTCCAGAGAGTGCAACAGTAGGGAAAGTGTTGGATAGTGTAGGGGTAAAAATTACTATTCCAACTCCACAGAGTGCAACAGTAGGGAAAGTGTTGGATAGCGAAGGGGTAAAAATTACTATTCCAACTCCAGAGAGTGCAACAGTAGGGAAAGTGTTGGATAGCGTAGGGGTAAAAATTACTATTCCCACTCCAGAGAGTGCAACAGTAGGGAAAGTGTTGGATAGCGTAGGGGTAAAAATTACTATTCCAACTCCAGAGAATGCAACAGTACGGAAAGTGTTGGATAGCGTAGGGATAAAATGTACTATTCCAACTCCAGAGGGTGCAACAGTAGGGAAAGTGTTGGATAGCAACGAAGTTAAAAATAACATAGTTATAAATAAAATAATTATTTAAAATAATTAGTGATTTAATTATTAAATAACTCAAAATTATTTACAAATACCAATAAATAATTATTACAAACATAACTACCAAAGAATAATTAATTAACAATACATTAATAATAAATACCAATAAATAATAATTAATAAATATTAATTACCAAATAATAAAGATTAAACGATAAAATATTTTTCATAACCAAAAACATATGAATTATTAAAAAGTGAATACCAATTAAAATATATTTAACAATTTTAAAAAATATATACCGCAAAATAATAATTATCAAACATTAATTACCAATTGAAAAATATTGAACTATTAAATATTTTTCATACCAATTAATAATTACCTATTAATATATTAATTAGAAATATCAATGCATAATATTTAATTCACAATTAATGATTAATCAACAATTAATTATTTTTCATAACCAAAATATTATAATTTAAAATATTTACCAATTAATAATTATTGTCCAATTAATTAATTATCAATACCCAACAACTAATTTAATAATTACTTAATTAGATTTCAATTACTTCCAACACTATTCCCCTATAAACGCACGACACACTCCACTAATAAAATAATACACTGAACATAATTATCAATTAATCAACTAATTAAAACTAATTGCCAATTAATAAAAATTAATTACAAATAATACTTAATTAACAATAATATAATTATCAATACCAATAAATGAAAATAAATTATTAATTAATTACAATTAAATTACTTCCCACCCTATTCCCCTATAAACCCACAACCCGCTACAGAACTTAAACGCAAAAATTTATTCAAATCAATTTATAATTCCTAAAAATGTATAATTAATTCCATATAATTAAATTACTTCCCACCCTATTCCCCTATAAACCCACAACCCGCTACAGGACTTAAACGCAAAAATTAATTAAAATTAATTTATAATTCCTAAAAATGTATAATTAATTCCATATAATTAAATTACTTCCCACCCTATTCCCCTATAAACCCACAACCCGCTACGGTACTAAAACACAAAATTGACTTAAAAAACCATTGTTAACATATAAAAATTGTATACATATATGTTAAAACCAGTAGAACACTTAACTAAAAACATGTAACACATACATATTAAATACATAATAAAATACATAACAATAATATAAATATCGATATTAGTAACATCAATATTAGTAAAATCGATATATTTGATGTCGATATTACTAACTTCGACATTACTAACATCGATATTAAAATACTTACCTTAGGATCGATATTCTGTCCATAGATATTATTGACATCGATATTCTGTCCCTTCGATATTTAAAACTCGATATTAGTGTAGGTAGATATTTAGTTTCGATATTTTGGCTGCTCACCAAATATTATCCTTGACCCCAATACCAAGGAGCAAGTACTCATTTCATGCCACAGTGAAAACACAAAGAAGTGGGTTTTGGAAGAGTTTTCCTCAGTCTTTTCTGGCAAAATGGGTAAACTTAAAGGATTTACTCAGCAAATTAGACTGAAGGATGGAGCTATTTCCAAAGTACATAAAGCACACAACAATCCTTTTATTGTCAGAGCTGAAGTTAAGGCTGAATTGGACAAGTTGTTAGAGGCCAATGTAATTGAACCAGTTGAAGCTGCAGAGTGGGTTTCTCCATTGGTCATTGCCCACAAAGCAAATGGCAAGGTCCGCATATGTGTTGACTTAAGATACCTGAACAACAACATCTTAGTGGATCAATTCCCACTCCCCAGAATTGTTGACATTGTCCTTGACCCGACATGCTAGCTGGTATTCCACACTATATTTATCTGCAGCATACCATCAAGTGGTTCTTGATCCTGATAGTAGACATCTCACTACGTTTTGCTCTCTCTTTGGTTGTTTCAAATTCAAACGCATGCCTTTTGGCTTAGAGTCTGCAGCTGCAGTCTTCCAAAGGTTTTTGTCCAAACGTTTCAGTCACATGCCTGAAGTCATCTTTTTTCAAGAGGACATCCTAATCATGGGAAAGAGTAAGACTCAACATGATGTCACTCTCAGAGAAGTCCTCAAGATATTAGAGGTTAATGGTTTGGCTGCTGAAGGCAGCAAATGTAAGTTTGCCGAGAAAACTGTTACATACTTGGGGCATGAGATTTTTGATAGTGGCATCAAACCTAAGGCAACATTGGTTGATGCTATTGTCAAGTCTCCTGCACCCAAATCCAAGGATGAACTCAGGTCTTTCCTGGGTTTAGCCGAATTTTGTTCAAAGTTTGTCAACCAATTTCCTGAAAAAACGTATGAAATGCATCAATTAATGACGAATAAGACCCTGTTTGCGTGGAGTGATGTGTGCCAGAATGTGTTTCAAGAAATTAAAATTGCCATTGCTAATGCTCCCACCTTACAATGTTTTGACCCATGTGCAAATACTTCTGTCACCACGGATGCAAGTGGAACTGGACTGGGTGGTGTTCTCTCAGAGATATCTGAGCAAGGCGTAGAAGTGGTGGTAGCCTTCGCCTCACATTCACTCTCCCTTTCTGAGGAGAAGTACTCAGTCATTGAATGGGAGACGCTGGCCAGTGTAAGGGCGATGGAGCATTTCTGGAAGTTCATTTGGGGGAAAAAGTTCATTCTCCGATCTGATCACAAGCCTTTGAACAAGTTACTCACAACCGAGGGTTTGTGCAGAGCTTCAGCTAGAATAGCAAGGATGTCTATGAGACTCCAAGATTTTGTTTACGAAGTGCAATATGTCCCGGGAGTTAAGAACGTGATTGCTGACTTTCTCAGCACATTACCTCTTCCGCTTAGGGAAGTTGATCACAATTCTTGGAATGACTATTGTGTGGTGTTACCGGTATCTTTTCTGATTCTTGTGGTTTGCTCATGGAGGAGTGGGAACAAGAGAATGTGAAGGATGACATTTTACGTGTAGTGAAAGACAAAATCACCAATGGTTGGACTAACAAGTGCAAAACTGATCCACAAATTATAGCCTTCTGGGAAGTCAGTAACGAATTGAGTCTCGATGGTGAGTTTGTTTTACGTGGTGAGAAAATCATTCCTCCCAAAGAAATGCGGCAGAAGATTGTTCATATTGGGCATTAAGGGCATCCTGGTGTTTCTAGAACAAAGAGAAATGTTAAAGCTTTGTATTGGTGGCCCAGAGTAGATTTGGAGATTGAAAGGCTTGTACATGACTGTGTGAGTTGCGAATGTGCTGACAAAAGTCAGAAGACACTCAATCCACTTTTATCTTCTTTAGGTTGTCCCAAATTGCCTTGGGAAGATGTGGCACTGGAAATTATGGGACCTATAGTTTGGCAAGATGGCATTTGTAAAAACGTTTTGGTTTTGGGGGACCCATTTTCCAGGTGGATCGAGGTGAAAGTTGTGGAAAATGTCGACACTGCTTCTGTGACACAATTTCTTGAAGAATGTTTTATCAGAGAAGGGTTGCCTGCTTCCATACTTACTGACAATGGTGTGCAGTTCAAGTCTGATAACATGAAAAGGTTCATGGAGGCTTCTGGCATAGAGCAAAGATTTACAGCTCTCTACCACCCTAGGGGTAGTTCCGTTGTGGAGAGAGTCAATAGAGTTATAAAAGGTGTATTACAATCAGCCAGTAGAGGAAACAAGAACTGGAATGATAAATTAGACAAGCTTATTCGATCATACAGGATCACGATTCATGACACATGTGGTGAAAGTTTTTTTGGATTTAAGAGAGGGAGATTACCGTACTGCAAAATTAATCCAGGTTGGATGGGCAGGAGTAGGAAGTACGTTTGAGCCTGCACAAAGGTTAGGGAGTGTATATCAAGCTCTCAGAGTAAAAATAAAATGTACTTTGATACTAAACACGCCACTAAAGATGTGTCTTCAGAAGTTGGTCAATTAGTAAGAATCAAGAGTGGAAAGAAGGTTGGGAAGTTGCAACCTCATTTTTTTGAACCAAGGATTGTCACCAAGGTCATGCAAAACAATGTTATGTTGGATTATGGTATTGTTCACCACATGAACCGTGTTGCTCTGGCACAACAACATCTTTTGTTGTCTGGCAAAGTGTCCAAGGAAAGGGGAGAGGGTGATGATTAATGGTGGTTAAGTCCTGTCACTGGTTCCGATTAGTTGACCAGTCTTGGAACTACGACTGGAAATCCTGACACTGAACCAGTTTCTGGTAGTGTTCATGATCCAGGCGTTCAAGGTTTTCCCACACCTGCGTGTGATTCCAAATCTCTTGGTGAGAAGGAAAACATACCAGTATCCACTAAAAACATACCAGTGTCCACTAGATGTGGGAGACGCATTGTTACGCCAAAATCTTTGCATGATTTAATTTGTAATAAAATGTTGACTTCCTCTTAGTGGAGTTCTGCTCTCAATGGACAATAGATGTTTACTTTGTTTTTTTAATTTTTGTTTTTTGTTTTTTAAATTTTTTTGGGAAGGGGGATGTGTAGTAAGTAGGTTATGCTGCAGAGTAGAACATTGAATGTAGAATACTTGTATATCATATGGAATGTGTTTATAAGGTAGAACATGGAATGTATTAGCTCATTGATTCTGTGTCCTGCTTGGTGCTGCCAGCACCCTTTCTTCTGTACTGCGCTTCTTGAAGAATAAAGAAGACTTACTTTACAATTTACTGCATGATTACTACTACACATGCTCTCACATTATGAGGCTATCTGCTTAGATACACTATCGAACATTCTTTAAACTCCCTTATTTTTATCTTGAAATAGAAACTGCTATGCCAGGTCTCCCAACTGGTGAAGCTATTGGTGATGATAGAATATTGTTTGAATTCTTTAGGTTGTTCTACAATAAACTTGTACAATTTTGAATATTGCTTTTCTTAGCAATAAAGCAAAATGGTATTGTACCAGAATCATGGACCATATTATTTTGTTATATTAGTCAGATGTGTAGAGTGCTCCATCACCCAGGAGGGTATTCTGGCACAGAGTAGAGGTCTAGGCAAAAACCTAGGGCCTAGTGGGACTAGTCGAATAGCCAGGTCTTCAGCCTATTGTGGAATTCAAAAAGTGAGGAGGAGGCTTTTATGCATATCAGCAGGTCATTCCATGCTTTAAGACCAATGCAGAAGAAGGCTTGACTGCCAGATCCAGTTTTCTGTATGTGTGAGATATGCACAAATATGAGTCTGGATGAATGGAGGTGTCTGGCAGGATTGTTTAAGCAGATACTATTGTTGATTCATAATGTGCCCATGTTATGTAATGACTTGAAAGTGTGGTGAGAGTTTGAATTGTGCTGGTTTGAGCATGGGGAGCAATTGGAACTCATTCATGCCTGGTGTCAAATGACAGTGGCATAGGAAGTTGAGAGTGATTCTGGCCACCAGTGCAAATAGTCTGCTGCTTACTTGTGAGTTTTTTGTTGATCCCAGCATAGAGGATGTTACAGTAGCCCAGCTTGCTTGTGACAAGGGCATGTGTTATGGTTCTCCGGGTGCTGATTCGGAGCCATTTGAAATGTTCCTCAGCATCTTCAGGGTATGGAAGCATGAGGTGGTAAAAGAATTGAGTTTGCTGTCGATGACGATTCCAAGGTTCTTTGCATGGGTGGTGGGGGTGGGTGTCATTATTAGATCTTTTGGCCCTAGGTGAAGCTCCATGGGGAAGTGCTTTTCCCAATGAAAATGATTCTGGTTTCGTTGATGTTCAGCTTCAGACATTGGTCTACATCCAGTGGGTGATTTCCGTCATGCAAGCATTGAACTTGATCCGGGTACTGGCCGTCTTGTCCGTGAGCGAGTAAAAAAGTTGCATGTCACTGATGTTAGAGAGGACATTGATGTGAGAGAGGATGATGCTGGCTAAAGAGATGATCATGCTTTGAAGTTGACCGGGCTCAGGGAGAATCCTTCCTGAACTCCTCAGATGAGGTTGTGGTCCGAGCTGTAAGGTGCCATGATGAATGATTCAGTCCTTCAAGTCAGGAATGAGCGAATGCATAGACATGCATGTCCTTGGATTCCAATGTGGTGCAGGTGTTGTAAGAGGAGACCATGTCAAATGCTGTAAAAAGGTTCAGGAGAATGAGGGTCACTTTATCTCCTCCATTCAGAGTCATGCAGATGTTATCCATGGCACCAGTGAGGGCAGTTTCTTTACTGTATTTGAGTGTGAAATCAGTCTGAGTGATGTTGAGGTGTTAGTGGTTGTTGAGGCATTTGGTGTGGCATTTTTTGAGGACTTTCTCTAAGACTTTGGCTGGGAATGGTAGCAGGGAGATCAGTCTGTAGTTGGCGGGCATTGAAGAGTCTGTGGAGAGTTCCTTCATCAATAGGAGGACCTTTGCGTGTTTACAAGCATCTGAGACGTTTGCAGCTGAAGTTGAGACATTCAGAATGGATTTGAGCATGGCACTGACAAGTTGCAGTCGTCTGGAGGAGGTGTGGTGGGGCAGGTGTCCAATGGGACTCTTGAGCGGATGGACTTTATGGGGGCACTGGTTTCCCCATGGTGATAATGGGCCATGTCATTAACATTGGAGCTTGGATGAGATTGGGAGTGTCAAGTACCTACACCAAACTGTAGCTTCCACAGGAGCCGATGCGTATTCCTCAATTCCCGACTACCCTAATTGCGAGTTTCAACACTCACAAGTAGGAGAGAGGGGGAAAGGGGAGTTGGAATGAGAAAGAGAGACTGCACTGCTTCGTCTTCTTCTGACTGGATTCTAATCTTCTTGGTGTAGAATCCTGTAACAAATAATTTCATGAAACCACAGTTGTTTTCCTTCTACCCACTATTTATTCCACTACCACTCTTATGTTACCTGTCTTCCCACAGTGATATGCCGCTCTCTTAATAGTGCAGATCGATGCTTCTTGTTCTAGCTCTATTCTACACTGGTTAGGTGTTGTGATGTCTTGTTGGATTCTGTAAGACAAACTGTATGTAATGTCTGTCAAATAATAACCCCAACCTCAGCTTATCCCTTGGTTACCTTTCTTACACCTGAACCTGATGTTTAAGTTTTCCTTCTATACTTGTTCTTTCTTGTCCTAACTGCCAGATGTAGTAGTACAGTTCTGATAACCTTTCTCTTCTAGTAGTTCAGCAATGACATTGAGGACGAGTGAAGATAAGTACAATTATATATATATAATTATATCTACATGCTTTTCTGTTGTTCAGTCTTGTCTCTTCATTCAATTATTTTCCATCTCCAAAGTAGAATAACAAAATACCCTTATGCAACTTGCCTATTGCCTCCTTGACTGATAGGTATTTTGTAGTCTCTATATATCCAAACTAATGCGGAAATTCTGTCCCTTAGTAAGAGAATTCTTCTGAAGCCTCCACAAACCAGTTCTCTCAAGTTGTAAGCTATATTGTATTAACAGTTCATACAAGAATTATTGCACGAAAAATAAGTATTAGCACTCTAGGGTGACTAAGCTGTCCATCTTCTCGCCACCAGAGCCCAAATATCGCCGAACTTCTCAGGAAGGCAGAGCTCTACTCAAACGCTGCCTTTTCTCACAGGAATACAGTTGAAGTGCGCAACGGTACTCGCGAGCAGGCGCTATCACAGCTGTGGTCGCTCACGAGTAAATGATTAGACCGATAACGGTCGAGTGCGGCCATCTTGGAATTCCGCGACCGCGTTCCTAATAGAATTCTCATCAATAGGGAGACCAGAGTCAGGGGAATGACTCGGCATAGCCTCCCATAGAGGGGATGTGAGTACTAAGGTCTGATCTGGCGTCTTTCTTGCCTAGGTACCCATCTGAACCTTTCACTCCTGACAGGGAGGCATTTGGCGAGGTCTGTAGGGTCCTGTTCCAGGTTGAAGTTTCTGTAAATGGCAGTGATTTTGTTGCTGAAGAATTTAGAGAGATCGTTGTAGAGGTACCATGAGGGAGAGATTGAGTTTGAGGCAGCCATTGATGAGGTGAAATCCTTCACAATGGTGAAGATGCAGTTGCTTTTGTTAGTGCTGGCATAAAATGCAGTCTACCAGAGTAGCGCAATTGGTGGTCCAGATCACTTCGTGGAGCATCACATGGGGAATTTGAACTTCCTCCTGTCTTCATTGCCCTTGCTCATTCTCCATATGCGCTCCAGCTGTTTGCATTGGCATTTAGTCAGTCTGAGTTCCTCCGTGTGTTGTAAAGATCATGTCTTCCAGTGCAGAAACCCCTTTTTCATTTCAGTTTGAAGAACTATGAATTACTAGTTCATTAAATGCATGTTTCTGGCATGTGCTCTTTATTCCGTAAATGTGTAATGAATATGTCCTAAAGTTTTGATAAGCCAGATCATGCAAAAACAATATTCAGTGAATATTTAGTCTAGAAATCATTCCAAGAATGTCATTAATATGACTGTTTCCCTGCAAAATTCGACTATTTTATCTATTTTGATCACTTGCTTTTAAGCTTCTTTATTTTAGTTTTAGGTTCTTGAACACATCCATGTAGACTCCATTTTGTGCAGGCTGAGACTATTTTGTGATAGGCCTGTCTAGAAAATGTCTGTCTTTAACTCCCAAAGGTCTAAAACATTGTGGCCTTTATCTTCCTGAGGAACAGCATATATGTCACATCCTTTTCACCTCTTAATGTGTCATAATCTTCTGTCAATTACATAGACAAAAACACCCAGTGTGGCATCAGTCTGGGAGAGGTGCCTATTTTAACCTAACCTAAACAATACAGTCTGTATTGATGTATTATTACCTTATTAGTACATCTACTGATGTATATGATTATGTTAAGACAATGCTCCAGAGAGATAAGATAGGTCGATAATACTATAAAAACCCAGTAAATCTCTATCAAATTGGAGATAAAAAATTCACTCCGTTTTCAGATCCAGAGGAGCCCACCATCAAATTCCATCTTTATTGAAGAAGCCCCCAGCAAGACTCTCAGAAATTCTGCAAAGAATTCCATTCTTCCCTCACTAACTAGTGCTAGGGTCATATTCTTGCATCAACGCAATCTCCTTCCCTTGTTCTTAAGAAAGCTGGCAAGCTATTCCAAACAGACAACAAATAAATGTTGCCCATGTGTGTGTACCACTTCAGAAACTCAGGCCTACTATTTATTTTTCTGCTAGGTTAGACCTAGCACCTAAAGATGGCATAGCAAGGGTGTTAAGGGCTGTAAATTGGGATGTTTTGATTTTCCCTATTTTTACTGTTAGTAAAGAGCTTATCTGCTTTTAATTCTTATGTTGTGTGATGTTGCCAATATTGTATGCATTAGATACTTGCATTTTAAAAGAAACATTACAAAATAAAGATGTTGAAAAACTATTTTAAAATAAAGATATTGAAATGCAGATTCTTTTCCTGGTGCTCTTGAGTGTTTAAATCAATAATGAATGATCATTTGGATTACCAATGCTATTTGTTAGTAGCCAAAAGCATTGACACAATTTCAACTATGTATCCGGCGGGGTTCTGAGGGTGTAAAAAACATGTCTCTCACATTCAAGCGTTGGTGCATTGAACCTGTAGGAGTGAAAACAAACCTTGTGGAGCTCAGCCAAAGACTGAGGTGCCGATTACGATCCTGTAAAAAAATTCCCCGTACGACTCGTATCCGGTCTTTTTACCGTACGAATCGTACAAGTGCCGTACAAACTGCCAACTACGATTCGCATGGGAAAAAGTCCATACGAATCTCATTGGGAATTATTCCCCACACGTCCTCGGGTCGGAAAATGTGTCTGACACATCCTCGGACGATTTACCGTACAAATGTGAAAAGTGAAGTCCGACCGCGCTTGTACGATCCATCCCGTGCGTCCGATGTTATAACCGGATGGAAAAAACACCGTCCGCACCGAACTCCCATAGCAACCATGTAGACATGTGCCCGCATACGCGCCCAACACTCCCCCCAGCCCTCCTATGTACGAGTCGAATCCCCACCCGTGTATGTACACCCGTGTATGTACGAGACATACCCCCACCCCTGAATGTACACCCGTGTATGTACACCCGTGTATGCATGAGACGTACCCCCACCCGTGAATGTACACTTGTGTATGTACACCTGTGTATGTACACCCGTGTATGTATGAGACGTACCCCCACCCGTGTATGTACACCCCTGTACGTACGGCCCGTACCCCCACCCATGTATGTATGGAGCGTACCCCCACTCCAACCGTGTATGTACGACCCGTACCCTCACCCGCGTACGTATGGAGCGTACCCCCACCCCAACCATGTATGTACGACCCGTACCCTCACCCGCGTACGTATGGAGCGTACCCCCACCCCAACAGTGTATGTATGACCCGTACCCTCACCCACGTATGTATGGAGCGTACCCCCACCCCAACAGTGTATGTACGGACCGTACCCCCACCCCAACTGTGTATGTACGGCCCGTACCCACACCCGCGTATGTATGGAGCATACCCCCACCCCAACCGTGTATGTACGGACTGTACCCCCACCCCAACCGTGTATGTACGGCCCGTACCCTCACCCACGTATGGATGGATCGTTCCCCCACCCCAACAGTGTATGTACGGACCGTACCCCCACCCCAACCGTGTATGTACGGCCCGTACCCACACCCGCGTATGTATGGAGCGTACCCCCACCCCAACCGTGTATGTACGGACCGTACACCCACCCCAACCGTGTATGTATGGCCCGTACCCACACCCGCGTATGTATGGAGCGTACCCCCACCCCAACCGTTTATGTACGGACCGTACCCCCACCCCAACCGTGCATGTACGACCCGTACCCTCACCTGCGTACGTATGGAGCGTACCCCCACCCCAACAGTGTATGTACGGACCGTACCCCCACCCCAACCGTGTATGTACGGCCCGTACCCACACCCGCGTATGTATGGAGCATACCCCCACCCCAACCGTGTATGTACGGACCGTACCCCCACCCCAACCGTGTATGTACGGCCCGTACCCTCACCCGCGTATGGATGGAGCATACCCCCACCCCAACAGTGTATGTACGGACCGTACCCCCACCCCAACCGTGTATGTACGGCCCGTACCCACACCCGCGTATGTATGGAGCGTACCCCCACCCCAACCGTGTATGTACGGACCGTACACCCACCCCAACCGTGTATGTATGGCCCGTACCCACACCCGCGTATGTATGGAGCGTACCCCCACCCCAACCGTTTATGTACGGACCGTACCCCCACCCCAACCGTGCATGTACGACCCGTACCCTCACCTGCGTACGTATGGAGCGTACCCCCACCCCAACAGTGTATGTACGGACCGTACCCCCACCCCAACCGTGTATGTACGGCCCGTACCCACACCCGCGTATGTATGGAGCATACCCCCACCCCAACCGTGTATGTACGGACCGTACCCCCACCCCAACCGTGTATGTACGGCCCGTACCCTCACCCGCGTATGGATGGAGCGTACCCCCACCCCAACAGTGTATGTACGACCCGTACCCTCACCCGCGTATGCATGGAGCTTACCCCCACCCCAACCGTGTATGTACGGCCCGTACCCACACCCGCGTATGTATGGAGCGTACCCCCACCCCAACATTCCAAGTACGGAGCGCACCCCAGGCCCCAACACCAGCACCTTCACCCAACATCGCGCATGTATGAGTTGTACCAAGCCAGACACAAGGACAGCACTGTACAACAAAATTGCCGAAGTACACACCGTACACACGCTAAAAACGCACGTACACAACCAGGACAAAGCAAAACAACACAAGAATACACTATTCGAATGGCACAAAGCCACAAAACATGTCCAACAAGCACAAATACAACACATTCACTGACCTGCAACTGCCAAAATCCCAAACAGAGGCCCAAAACACAACCACTCCTTATAACACACCCACCCAAAGTTCAAACACAGCCACACCCACCAATGGACCAATAAAAAGGGAGTGTTGGGCGCGTATGCGGGCACATGTCTCCATGGTTGCTATGGGAGTTCGGTGCGGACGGTGTTTTTTCCATACGGTTGTAACAAAGGACGCACGGGATGGATCGTGATTCCGCGGTCGGGCTTCACTTTTCACATTTGTACGGTAAATCGTCCGTGGATGTGTCGGACACATTTTCCGACCCGAGGACGTGTGGGGAATAATTCCCAATGCGATTCGTATGGACTTTTTACCATGCGAATCGTAATTGGCAGTTTGTACGGCACTTGTACGATTCGTACGGTAAAAAGACCGGATACGAGTCGTACGGGGAATTTTTTTACCGGATCGTGACCGGCACCAGAATGTCAAAAATATCGTCATTAAAAATATAAAGTATTTTTTAGTTAAAAAAAAAAATGTAAAATAAACCAAATAATACTTATAAATAAAATAAACATAATTAAATATATTTTATAATATTTAAAATTAATAATTAATATATATATAATGTAATAAAACATTAATTAAACATATACATATAATATATAATATATATACTTACTTATTAATAAATTTTTATAATTATTGTAATAACTTATAACTTGTTAAAAATTATTATAAATTACAAATACATCATACACATAAAACAATAACATGAATAAAAATTAAATAATTTTATATAACACATTTTAAAAATTACATTTAATTTGAATATTATTAAAATTAATGATATATTACATTAGCTAAAATAATACCAAAAATATTAAATAGCACCGACAATAAAACTACTACTCCAGCTCCAAAAAAAACAGTAAAGAAAATGTTGGATAGCGTAGAGCTAAAAATTACTATTTCCACTCCAGGGAGTGTAACAATAGGGAAAGTGTTGGATAACGTACAGGTATAAATTACTATACCCACTGCAGGGAGTGCAACAGTAAGGAAAGTGTTGGATAGCGTAGGGGTAAAAATGACTATTCCAACTCCAAAGAGTGCAACAGTAGGGAAAGTGTTGGATAGCGTAGGGGTAAAAATTACTATTTCCACTCCAGAGAGTGCAACAGTAGGGAAAGTGTTGGATAGCGTAGGGGTAAAAATTACTATTCCCACTTAAGAGAGTGCAACAGTAGGGAAAGTGTTGGATAGCGTAGGGGTAAAAATTACTATTCCAACTCCACAGAGTGCAACAGTAAGGAAAGTGTTGGATAGCGTAGGGGTAAAAATTACTATTCCCACTCCAGAGAGTGCAACAGTAGGGAAAGTGTTGGATAGCGTAGGGGTAAAAATTACTATTCCCACTCCAGAGAGTGCAACAGTAGGGAAAGTGTTGGATAGTGTAGGGGTAAAAATTACTATTCCAACTCCAGAGAGTGCAACAGTAGGGAAAATGTTGGATAGCGAAGGGGAAAAAATTACTATTCCCACTCCAGAGAGTGCAACAGTAGGGAAAGTGTTGGATAGCGTAGGGGTACAACTTACTATTCCAACTCCAGAGAGTGCAACAGTAGGGAAAGTGTTGGATAACGTAAGGGTAAAAATTACTATTCCAACTCCAGAGAGTGCAACAGTAGGGAAAGTGTTGGATAGCGTACGGGTAAAAATTACTCTTCCAACTCCAGAGAGTGCAACAGTAGGGAAAGTGTTGGATAGCGTAGGGGTAAAAATTACTATTCCAACTCCAGAGAGTGCAACAGTAGGGAAAGTGTTGGATAACGTAGGGGTAAAAATTACTATTCCCACTCCAGAGAGTGCAACAGTAGGGAAAGTGTTGGATAGTGTAGGGGTAAAAATTACTATTCCAACTCCACAGAGTGCAACAGTAGGGAAAGTGTTGGATAGCGAAGGGGTAAAAATTACTATTCCAACTCCAGAGAGTGCAACAGTAGGGAAAGTGTTGGATAGCGTAGGGGTAAAAATTACTATTCCCACTCCAGAGAGTGCAACAGTAGGGAAAGTGTTGGATAGCGTAGGGGTAAAAATTACTATTCCAACTCCAGAGAATGCAACAGTACGGAAAGTGTTGGATAGCGTAGGGATAAAATGTACTATTCCAACTCCAGAGGGTGCAACAGTAGGGAAAGTGTTGGATAGCAACGAAGTTAAAAATAACATAGTTATAAATAAAATAATTATTTAAAATAATTAGTGATTTAATTATTAAATAACTCAAAATTATTTACAAATACCAATAAATAATTATTACAAACATAACTACCAAAGAATAATTAATTAACAATACATTAATAATAAATACCAATAAATAATAATTAATAAATATTAATTACCAAATAATAAAGATTAAACGATAAAATATTTTTCATAACCAAAAACATATGAATTATTAAAAAGTGTATACCAATTAAAATATATTTAACAATTTTAAAAAATATATACCGCAAAATAATAATTATCAAACATTAATTACCAATTGAAAAATATTGAACTATTAAATATTTTTCATACCAATTAATAATTACCTGTTAATATATTAATTAGAAATATCAATGCATAATATTTAATTCACAATTAATGATTAATCAACAATTAATTATTTTTCATAACCAAAATATTATAATTTAAAATATTTACCAATTAATAATTATTGTCCAATTAATTAATTATCAATACCCAACAACTAATTTAATAATTACTTAATTAGATTTCAATTACTTCCAACACTATTCCCCTATAAACGCACGACACACTCCACTAATAAAATAATACACTGAACATAATTATCAATTAATCAACTAATTAAAACTAATTGCCAATTAATAAAAATTAATTACAAATAATACTTAATTAACAATAATATAATTATCAATACCAATAAATGAAAATAAATTATTAATTAATTACAATTAAATTACTTCCCACCCTATTCCCCTATAAACCCACAACCCGCTACAGAACTTAAACGCAAAAATTTATTCAAATCAATTTATAATTCCTAAAAATGTATAATTAATTCCATATAATTAAATTACTTCCCACCCTATTCCCCTATAAACCCACAACCCGCTACAGGACTTAAACGCAAAAATTAATTAAAATTAATTTATAATTCCTAAAAATGTATAATTAATTCCATATAATTAAATTACTTCCCACCCTATTCCCCTATAAACCCACAACCCGCTACGGTACTAAAACACAAAATTGACTTAAAAAACCATTGTTAACATATAAAAATTGTATACATATATGTTAAAACCAGTAGAACACTTAACTAAAAACATGTAACACATACATATTAAATACATAATAAAATACATAACAATAATATAAATATCGATATTAGTAACATCAATATTAGTAAAATCGATATATTTGATGTCGATATTACTAACTTCGACATTACTAACATCGATATTAAAATACTTACCTTAGGATCGATATTCTGTCCATAGATATTATTGACATCGATATTCTGTCCCTTCGATATTTAAAACTCGATATTAGTGTAGGTAGATATTTAGTTTCGATATTTTGGCTGCTCACCAAATATTATCCTTGACCCCAATACCAAGGAGCAAGTACTCATTTCATGCCACAGTGAAAACACAAAGAAGTGGGTTTTGGAAGAGTTTTCCTCAGTCTTTTCTGGCAAAATGGGTAAACTTAAAGGATTTACTCAGCAAATTAGACTGAAGGATGGAGCTATTTCCAAAGTACATAAAGCACACAACAATCCTTTTATTGTCAGAGCTGAAGTTAAGGCTGAATTGGACAAGTTGTTAGAGGCCAATGTAATTGAACCAGTTGAAGCTGCAGAGTGGGTTTCTCCATTGGTCATTGCCCACAAAGCAAATGGCAAGGTCCGCATATGTGTTGACTTAAGATACCTGAACAACAACATCTTAGTGGATCAATTCCCACTCCCCAGAATTGTTGACATTGTCCTTGACCCGACATGCTAGCTGGTATTCCACACTATATTTATCTGCAGCATACCATCAAGTGGTTCTTGATCCTGATAGTAGACATCTCACTACGTTTTGCTCTCTCTTTGGTTGTTTCAAATTCAAACGCATGCCTTTTGGCTTAGAGTCTGCAGCTGCAGTCTTCCAAAGGTTTTTGTCCAAACGTTTCAGTCACATGCCTGAAGTCATCTTTTTTCAAGAGGACATCCTAATCATGGGAAAGAGTAAGACTCAACATGATGTCACTCTCAGAGAAGTCCTCAAGATATTAGAGGTTAATGGTTTGGCTGCTGAAGGCAGCAAATGTAAGTTTGCCGAGAAAACTGTTACATACTTGGGGCATGAGATTTTTGATAGTGGCATCAAACCTAAGGCAACATTGGTTGATGCTATTGTCAAGTCTCCTGCACCCAAATCCAAGGATGAACTCAGGTCTTTCCTGGGTTTAGCCGAATTTTGTTCAAAGTTTGTCAACCAATTTCCTGAAAAAACGTATGAAATGCATCAATTAATGACGAATAAGACCCTGTTTGCGTGGAGTGATGTGTGCCAGAATGTGTTTCAAGAAATTAAAATTGCCATTGCTAATGCTCCCACCTTACAATGTTTTGACCCATGTGCAAATACTTCTGTCACCACGGATGCAAGTGGAACTGGACTGGGTGGTGTTCTCTCAGAGATATCTGAGCAAGGCGTAGAAGTGGTGGTAGCCTTCGCCTCACATTCACTCTCCCTTTCTGAGGAGAAGTACTCAGTCATTGAATGGGAGACGCTGGCCAGTGTAAGGGCGATGGAGCATTTCTGGAAGTTCATTTGGGGGAAAAAGTTCATTCTCCGATCTGATCACAAGCCTTTGAACAAGTTACTCACAACCGAGGGTTTGTGCAGAGCTTCAGCTAGAATAGCAAGGATGTCTATGAGACTCCAAGATTTTGTTTACGAAGTGCAATATGTCCCGGGAGTTAAGAACGTGATTGCTGACTTTCTCAGCACATTACCTCTTCCGCTTAGGGAAGTTGATCACAATTCTTGGAATGACTATTGTGTGGTGTTACCGGTATCTTTTCTGATTCTTGTGGTTTGCTCATGGAGGAGTGGGAACAAGAGAATGTGAAGGATGACATTTTACGTGTAGTGAAAGACAAAATCACCAATGGTTGGACTAACAAGTGCAAAACTGATCCACAAATTATAGCCTTCTGGGAAGTCAGTAACGAATTGAGTCTCGATGGTGAGTTTGTTTTACGTGGTGAGAAAATCATTCCTCCCAAAGAAATGCGGCAGAAGATTGTTCATATTGGGCATTAAGGGCATCCTGGTGTTTCTAGAACAAAGAGAAATGTTAAAGCTTTGTATTGGTGGCCCAGAGTAGATTTGGAGATTGAAAGGCTTGTACATGACTGTGTGAGTTGCGAATGTGCTGACAAAAGTCAGAAGACACTCAATCCACTTTTATCTTCTTTAGGTTGTCCCAAATTGCCTTGGGAAGATGTGGCACTGGAAATTATGGGACCTATAGTTTGGCAAGATGGCATTTGTAAAAACGTTTTGGTTTTGGGGGACCCATTTTCCAGGTGGATCGAGGTGAAAGTTGTGGAAAATGTCGACACTGCTTCTGTGACACATTTTCTTGAAGAATGTTTTATCAGAGAAGGGTTGCCTGCTTCCATACTTACTGACAATGGTGTGCAGTTCAAGTCTGATAACATGAAAAGGTTCATGGAGGCTTCTGGCATAGAGCAAAGATTTACAGCTCTCTACCACCCTAGGGGTAGTTCCGTTGTGGAGAGAGTCAATAGAGTTATAAAAGGTGTATTACAATCAGCCAGTAGAGGAAACAAGAACTGGAATGATAAATTAGACAAGCTTATTCGATCATACAGGATCACGATTCATGACACATGTGGTGAAAGTTTTTTTGGATTTAAGAGAGGGAGATTACCGTACTGCAAAATTAATCCAGGTTGGATGGGCAGGAGTAGGAAGTACGTTTGAGCCTGCACAAAGGTTAGGGAGTGTATATCAAGCTCTCAGAGTAAAAATAAAATGTACTTTGATACTAAACACGCCACTAAAGATGTGTCTTCAGAAGTTGGTCAATTAGTAAGAATCAAGAGTGGAAAGAAGGTTGGGAAGTTGCAACCTCATTTTTTTGAACCAAGGATTGTCACCAAGGTCATGCAAAACAATGTTATGTTGGATTATGGTATTGTTCACCACATGAACCGTGTTGCTCTGGCACAACAACATCTTTTGTTGTCTGGCAAAGTGTCCAAGGAAAGGGGAGAGGGTGATGATTAATGGTGGTTAAGTCCTGTCACTGGTTCCGATTAGTTGACCAGTCTTGGAACTACGACTGGAAATCCTGACACTGAACCAGTTTCTGGTAGTGTTCATGATCCAGGCGTTCAAGGTTTTCCCACACCTGCGTGTGATTCCAAATCTCTTGGTGAGAAGGAAAACATACCAGTATCCACTAAAAACATACCAGTGTCCACTAGATGTGGGAGACGCATTGTTACGCCAAAATCTTTGCATGATTTAATTTGTAATAAAATGTTGACTTCCTCTTAGTGGAGTTCTGCTCTCAATGGACAATAGATGTTTACTTTGTTTTTTTAATTTTTGTTTTTTGTTTTTTAAATTTTTTTGGGAAGGGGGATGTGTAGTAAGTAGGTTATGCTGCAGAGTAGAACATTGAATGTAGAATACTTGTATATCATATGGAATGTGTTTATAAGGTAGAACATGGAATGTATTAGCTCATTGATTCTGTGTCCTGCTTGGTGCTGCCAGCACCCTTTCTTCTGTACTGCGCTTCTTGAAGAATAAAGAAGACTTACTTTACAATTTACTGCATGATTACTACTACACATGCTCTCACATTATGAGGCTATCTGCTTAGATACACTATCGAACATTCTTTAAACTCCCTTATTTTTATCTTGAAATAGAAACTGCTATGCCAGGTCTCCCAACTGGTGAAGCTATTGGTGATGATAGAATATTGTTTGAATTCTTTAGGTTGTTCTACAATAAACTTGTACAATTTTGAATATTGCTTTTCTTAGCAATAAAGCAAAATGGTATTGTACCAGAATCATGGACCATATTATTTTGTTATATTAGTCAGATGTGTAGAGTGCTCCATCACCCAGGAGGGTATTCTGGCACAGAGTAGAGGTCTAGGCAAAAACCTAGGGCCTAGTGGGACTAGTCGAATAGCCAGGTCTTCAGCCTATTGTGGAATTCAAAAAGTGAGGAGGAGGCTTTTATGCATATCAGCAGGTCATTCCATGCTTTAAGACCAATGCAGAAGAAGGCTTGACTGCCAGATCCAGTTTTCTGTATGTGTGAGATATGCACAAATATGAGTCTGGATGAATGGAGGTGTCTGGCAGGATTGTTTAAGCAGATACTATTGTTGATTCATAATGTGCCCATGTTATGTAATGACTTGAAAGTGTGGTGAGAGTTTGAATTGTGCTGGTTTGAGCATGGGGAGCAATTGGAACTCATTCATGCCTGGTGTCAAATGACAGTGGCATAGGAAGTTGAGAGTGATTCTGGCCACCAGTGCAAATAGTCTGCTGCTTACTTGTGAGTTTTTTGTTGATCCCAGCATAGAGGATGTTACAGTAGCCCAGCTTGCTTGTGACAAGGGCATGTGTTATGGTTCTCCGGGTGCTGATTCGGAGCCATTTGAAATGTTCCTCAGCATCTTCAGGGTATGGAAGCATGAGGTGGTAAAAGAATTGAGTTTGCTGTCGATGACGATTCCAAGGTTCTTTGCATGGGTGGTGGGGGTGGGTGTCATTATTAGATCTTTTGGCCCTAGGTGAAGCTCCATGGGGAAGTGCTTTTCCCAATGAAAATGATTCTGGTTTCGTTGATGTTCAGCTTCAGACATTGGTCTACATCCAGTGGGTGATTTCCGTCATGCAAGCATTGAACTTGATCCGGGTACTGGCCGTCTTGTCCGTGAGCGAGTAAAAAAGTTGCATGTCACTGATGTTAGAGAGGACATTGATGTGAGAGAGGATGATGCTGGCTAAAGAGATGATCATGCTTTGAAGTTGACCGGGCTCAGGGAGAATCCTTCCTGAACTCCTCAGATGAGGTTGTGGTCCGAGCTGTAAGGTGCCATGATGAATGATTCAGTCCTTCAAGTCAGGAATGAGCGAATGCATAGACATGCATGTCCTTGGATTCCAATGTGGTGCAGGTGTTGTAAGAGGAGACCATGTCAAATGCTGTAAAAAGGTTCAGGAGAATGAGGGTCACTTTATCTCCTCCATTCAGAGTCATGCAGATGTTATCCATGGCACCAGTGAGGGCAGTTTCTTTACTGTATTTGAGTGTGAAATCAGTCTGAGTGATGTTGAGGTGTTAGTGGTTGTTGAGGCATTTGGTGTGGCATTTTTTGAGGACTTTCTCTAAGACTTTGGCTGGGAATGGTAGCAGGGAGATCAGTCTGTAGTTGGCGGGCATTGAAGAGTCTGTGGAGAGTTCCTTCATCAATAGGAGGACCTTTGCGTGTTTACAAGCATCTGAGACGTTTGCAGCTGAAGTTGAGACATTCAGAATGGATTTGAGCATGGCACTGACAAGTTGCAGTCGTCTGGAGGAGGTGTGGTGGGGCAGGTGTCCAATGGGACTCTTGAGCGGATGGACTTTATGGGGGCACTGGTTTCCCCATGGTGATAATGGGCCATGTCATTAACATTGGAGCTTGGATGAGATTGGGAGTGTCAAGTACCTACACCAAACTGTAGCTTCCACAGGAGCCGATGCGTATTCCTCAATTCCCGACTACCCTAATTGCGAGTTTCAACACTCACAAGTAGGAGAGAGGGGGAAAGGGGAGTTGGAATGAGAAAGAGAGACTGCACTGCTTCGTCTTCTTCTGACTGGATTCTAATCTTCTTGGTGTAGAATCCTGTAACAAATAATTTCATGAAACCACAGTTGTTTTCCTTCTACCCACTATTTATTCCACTACCACTCTTATGTTACCTGTCTTCCCACAGTGATATGCCGCTCTCTTAATAGTGCAGATCGATGCTTCTTGTTCTAGCTCTATTCTACACTGGTTAGGTGTTGTGATGTCTTGTTGGATTCTGTAAGACAAACTGTATGTAATGTCTGTCAAATAATAACCCCAACCTCAGCTTATCCCTTGGTTACCTTTCTTACACCTGAACCTGATGTTTAAGTTTTCCTTCTATACTTGTTCTTTCTTGTCCTAACTGCCAGATGTAGTAGTACAGTTCTGATAACCTTTCTCTTCTAGTAGTTCAGCAATGACATTGAGGACGAGTGAAGATAAGTACAATTATATATATATAATTATATCTACATGCTTTTCTGTTGTTCAGTCTTGTCTCTTCATTCAATTATTTTCCATCTCCAAAGTAGAATAACAAAATACCCTTATGCAACTTGCCTATTGCCTCCTTGACTGATAGGTATTTTGTAGTCTCTATATATCCAAACTAATGCGGAAATTCTGTCCCTTAGTAAGAGAATTCTTCTGAAGCCTCCACAAACCAGTTCTCTCAAATTGTAAGCTATATTGTATTAACAGTTCATACAAGAATTATTGCACGAAAAATAAGTATTAGCACTCTAGGGTGACTAAGCTGTCCATCTTCTCGCCACCAGAGCCCAAATATCGCCGAACTTCTCAGGAAGGCAGAGCTCTACTCAAACGCTGCCTTTTCTCACAGGAATACAGTTGAAGTGCGCAACGGTACTCGCGAGCAGGCGCTATCACAGCTGTGGTCGCTCACGAGTAAATGATTAGACCGATAACGGTCGAGTGCGGCCATCTTGGAATTCCGCGACCGCGTTCCTAATAGAATTCTCATCAATAGGGAGACCAGAGTCAGGGAAATGACTCGGCATAGCCTCCCATAGAGGGGATGTGAGTACTAAGGTCTGATCTGGCGTCTTTCTTGCCTAGGTACCCATCTGAACCTTTCACTCCTGACAGGGAGGCATTTGGCGAGGTCTGTAGGGTCCTGTTCCAGGTTGAAGTTTCTGTAAATGGCAGTGATTTTGTTGCTGAAGAATTTAGAGAGATCGTTGTAGAGGTACCATGAGGGAGAGATTGAGTTTGAGGCAGCCATTGATGAGGTGAAATCCTTCACAATGGTGAAGATGCAGTTGCTTTTGTTAGTGCTGGCATAAAATGCAGTCTACCAGAGTAGCGCAATTGGTGGTCCAGATCACTTCGTGGAGCATCACATGGGGAATTTGAACTTCCTCCTGTCTTCATTGCCCTTGCTCATTCTCCATATGCGCTCCAGCTGTTTGCATTGGCATTTAGTCAGTCTGAGTTCCTCCGTGTGTTGTAAAGATCATGTCTTCCAGTGCAGAAACCCCTTTTTCATTTCAGTTTGAAGAACTATGAATTACTAGTTCATTAAATGCATGTTTCTGGCATGTGCTCTTTATTCCGTAAATGTGTAATGAATATGTCCTAAAGTTTTGATAAGCCAGATCATGCAAAAACAATATTCAGTGAATATTTAGTCTAGAAATCATTCCAAGAATGTCATTAATATGACTGTTTCCCTGCAAAATTCGACTATTTTATCTATTTTGATCACTTGCTTTTAAGCTTCTTTATTTTAGTTTTAGGTTCTTGAACACATCCATGTAGACTCCATTTTGTGCAGGCTGAGACTATTTTGTGATAGGCCTGTCTAGAAAATGTCTGTCTTTAACTCCCAAAGGTCTAAAACATTGTGGCCTTTATCTTCCTGAGGAACAGCATATATGTCACATCCTTTTCACCTCTTAATGTGTCATAATCTTCTGTCAATTACATAGACAAAAACACCCAGTGTGGCATCAGTCTGGGAGAGGTGCCTATTTTAACCTAACCTAAACAATACAGTCTGTATTGATGTATTATTACCTTATTAGTACATCTACTGATGTATATGATTATGTTAAGACAATGCTCCAGAGAGATAAGATAGGTCGATAATACTATAAAAACCCAGTAAATCTCTATCAAATTGGAGATAAAAAATTCACTCCGTTTTCAGATCCAGAGGAGGCCACCATCAAATTCCATCTTTATTGAAGAAGCCCCCAGCAAGACTCTCAGAAATTCTGCAAAGAATTCCATTCTTCCCTCACTAACTAGTGCTAGGGTCATATTCTTGCATCAACGCAATCTCCTTCCCTTGTTCTTAAGAAAGCTGGCAAGCTATTCCAAACAGACAACAAATAAATGTTGCCCATGTGTGTGTACCACTTCAGAAACTCAGGCCTACTATTTATTTTTCTGCTAGGTTAGACCTAGCACCTAAAGATGGCATAGCAAGGGTGTTAAGGGCTGTAAATTGGGATGTTTTGATTTTCCCTATTTTTACTGTTAGTAAAGAGCTTATCTGCTTTTAATTCTTATGTTGTGTGATGTTGCCAATATTGTATGCATTAGATACTTGCATTTTAAAAGAAACATTACAAAATAAAGATGTTGAAAAACTATTTTAAAATAAAGATATTGAAATGCAGATTCTTTTCCTGGTGCTCTTGAGTGTTTAAATCAATAATGAATGATCATTTGGATTACCAATGCTATTTGTTAGTAGCCAAAAGCATTGACACAATTTCAACTATGTATCCGGCGGGGTTCTGAGGGTGTAAAAAACATGTCTCTCACATTCAAGCGTTGGTGCATTGAACCTGTAGGAGTGAAAACAAACCTTGTGGAGCTCAGCCAAAGACTGAGGTGCCGATTACGATCCTGTAAAAAAATTCCCCGTACGACTCGTATCCGGTCTTTTTACCGTACGAATCGTACAAGTGCCGTACAAACTGCCAACTACGATTCGCATGGGAAAAAGTCCATACGAATCTCATTGGGAATTATTCCCCACACGTCCTCGGGTCGGAAAATGTGTCTGACACATCCTCGGACGATTTACCGTACAAATGTGAAAAGTGAAGTCCGACCGCGCTTGTACGATCCATCCCGTGCGTCCGATGTTATAACCGGATGGAAAAAACACCGTCCGCACCGAACTCCCATAGCAACCATGTAGACATGTGCCCGCATACGCGCCCAACACTCCCCCCAGCCCTCCTATGTACGAGTCGAATCCCCACCCGTGTATGTACACCCGTGTATGTACGAGACATACCCCCACCCCTGAATGTACACCCGTGTATGTACACCCGTGTATGCATGAGACGTACCCCCACCCGTGAATGTACACTCGTGTATGTACACCTGTGTATGTACACCCGTGTATGTATGAGACGTACCCCCACCCGTGTATGTACACCCCTGTACGTACGGCCCGTACCCCCACCCATGTATGTATGGAGCGTACCCCCACTCCAACCGTGTATGTACGACCCGTACCCTCACCCGCGTACGTATGGAGCGTACCCCCACCCCAACCATGTATATACGACCCGTACCCTCACCCGCGTACGTATGGAGCGTACCCCCACCCCAACAGTGTATGTATGACCCGTACCCTCACCCACGTATGTATGGAGCGTACCCCCACCCCAACAGTGTATGTACGGACCGTACCCCCACCCCAACTGTGTATGTACGGCCCGTACCCACACCCGCGTATGTATGGAGCATACCCCCACCCCAACCGTGTATGTACGGACTGTACCCCCACCCCAACCGTGTATGTACGACCCGTACCCTCACCCACGTATGGATGGAGCGTACCCCCACCCCAACAGTGTATGTACGGACCGTACCCCCACCCCAACCGTGTATGTACGGCCCGTACCCACACCCGCGATTGTATGGAGCGTACCCCCACCCCAACCGTGTATGTACGGACCGTACACCCACCCCAACCGTGTATGTATGGCCCGTACCCACACCCGCGTATGTATGGAGCGTACCCCCACCCCAACCGTTTATGTACGGACCGTACCCCCACCCCAACCGTGCATGTACGACCCGTACCCTCACCTGCGTACGTATGGAGCGTACCCCCACCCCAACAGTGTATGTACGGACCGTACCCCCACCCCAACCGTGTATGTACGGCCCGTACCCACACCCGCGTATGTATGGAGCATACCCCCACCCCAACCGTGTATGTACGGACCGTACCCCCACCCCAACCGTGTATGTACGGCCCGTACCCTCACCCGCGTATGGATGGAGCATACCCCCACCCCAACAGTGTATGTACGGACCGTACCCCCACCCCAACCGTGTATGTACGGCCCGTACCCACACCCGCGTATGTATGGAGCGTACCCCCACCCCAACCGTGTATGTACGGACCGTACACCCACCCCAACCGTGTATGTATGGCCCGTACCCACACCCGCGTATGTATGGAGCGTACCCCCACCCCAACCGTTTATGTACGGACCGTACCCCCACCCCAACCGTGCATGTACGACCCGTACCCTCACCTGCGTACGTATGGAGCGTACCCCCACCCCAACAGTGTATGTACGGACCGTACCCCCACCCCAACCGTGTATGTACGGCCCGTACCCACACCCGCGTATGTATGGAGCATACCCCCACCCCAACCGTGTATGTACGGACCGTACCCCCACCCCAACCGTGTATGTACGGCCCGTACCCTCACCCGCGTATGGATGGAGCGTACCCCCACCCCAACAGTGTATGTACGACCCGTACCCTCACCCGCGTATGCATGGAGCGTACCCCCACCCCAACCGTGTATGTACGGCCCGTACCCACACCCGCGTATGTATGGAGCGTACCCCCACCCCAACATTCCAAGTACGGAGCGCACCCCAGGCCCCAACACCAGCACCTTCACCCAACATCGCGCATGTATGAGTTGTACCAAGCCAGACACAAGGACAGCACTGTACAACAAAATTGCCGAAGTACACACCGTACACACGCTAAAAACGCACGTACACAACCAGGACAAAGCAAAACAACACAAGAATACACTATTCGAATGGCACAAAGCCACAAAACATGTCCAACAAGCACAAATACAACACATTCACTGACCTGCAACTGCCAAAATCTC
The DNA here is from genome assembly GCF_964204655.1 of Triturus cristatus. Taxonomy (NCBI): domain Eukaryota; kingdom Metazoa; phylum Chordata; class Amphibia; order Caudata; family Salamandridae; genus Triturus; species Triturus cristatus. The sequence goes on from NC_140592.1 coordinate 1,123,769,735, forward strand.
AAACAGAGGCCCAAAACACAACCACTCCTTATAACACACCCACCCAAAGTTCAAACACAGCCACACCCACCAATGGACCAATAAAAAGGGCCCACAGACACAAACCATGAGCCTTTGCAACAGACTCACTGCTGCCAGACCCCACAGACAACCTACAGCACCATACTTGAACCTTTACTACACCTTACACTTGCACACCTTCACACACCCACCTTCACAAACACCCCCTCATCACATTCACACACACACCTGCACAACCACACCCACACACCCACAACCATCCACACCCACACCCCCCACAACCATCCACACCCACACCCCTCACCATGCCCACTAACAAGAATCCAAAGTTCACTAGCCAAGAGTTGGAGGTCCTTGTCGACGAAATCCTCAGAGTCGAGCCACACCTCTTTGGAACATTGGTCAGACAGACCAGCATTTCCGAAAAAACAGCCATGTGGCAGAGGATTGTCGATGCTGTGAATGCTGTTGCGTCCACCAGAAGGACCAGGCATGAATGCCAAGCCAGGTGGTACGATCTGCGGAGGAGGGTCCGAGCCAAAATGACCGACGAACACAACCAGGCCAACATCACTGGAGGAGGGCCGCCCCGCAGACCCGTACAACCGTACAATACCATCCCTGGGAGGAGAGGGTGATAGCCATACTGCCGGTGGTGACAGTGGAAGGAGTAGAAGGACTCCGAGAGCCGGGTGAGTACACAAACAACTCACCTCACATGAGGGGAACGTCATCCACAACCAAACTCACAATCAGGCACGCAACCACCTCAAGCTATCGCATGACTCAACCACACTCCATGAACACGCACATGCCACTAGCGCCACCATGCCCCATGCACCCAGCTGGACAATTCCAAGTCACAGGCCACAGAAATCACCAACACAAGACACGGTAAGCCGGATGGCGGGAGTGTGGGCCCCAAAAATCACATAGTGCAACTCAGAAGCAGACAACAATGCCCTCTGCCCATATGGCCTAGGTCACAGCCAGACAAACAGTGTGTCCCCACATAGGAAAGACTTGCCAGCAAATGGCGGACGCCTTGCATTAAGACATGGGGGTGAAGGCACGTTTTTGCACATGACAGCAGCTAATGAACAGCCAACACTGTGAAAGAGTGGCAGCACACACCACCACAGCAGCAGCGCAGACACAGACACTACACCCAATGGGTGCCTGGAGATCAGAAACAAACTCACATCAACAAGCCAAGGGCCATTCAAAGATCTGCAAAAAGTGTGTGCCTAGGAAGCTGGGCTGAGGTGACAGAGGGTGACACACAGAGGGAGGGAGAGGGGGAGAGAGAGGGAGGGAGACACAGGGAGACGGACAGAGGGAGGTGGCTGACACAGGGAGGGAGGGAGAGGGGGACAAAGAGGGAGTGAGAAAGGGACACACAGGGAGACCAATTCAGCCTTGTGGGGTGTGGGAATTTCTGCTCGTCAGCAGGTGGACTGCGTGCATGTAGACAAGGGTGGCCAGTGCCTGAATCCCCCTCTCTTCTCCATGGCAAAACACTGGGCCATGTCTCAACCTGTGCACGAGCACAACGACAGCTACCTGCATTATATAAGTGTGTGGAACAACTCCATGTGCCCACGTACAGTGCAACACGGAAGGCGCCAATGCATGGCTCGCCACACCTGCTCACTCCACTGCTGACTGCAGTCACAATTGACGCAGCAAGTAAGACTGTGCCACACATAGGTAAAGTCTCAAAAGCTGTGGCCAAGGGACATACCCATGCACAAGTGCACTGTGAGTGGAATGCAAGACATATCCAAATTCCCAGAGGAAATGTGCCAACTTAGAAACGAATGAAACATGGATGTTGCATGGAACAAAATTAACATTGTCTCTCTCACACACAGGTCAACGTCGTGGATCACCCCCCAACACTGGGGGGGAAGACAGGACCCGGCTCTGCGGGATGACGGACCCACCGGCAGCGACGACTCTCACCACTCTGTGGATGACCCCGACCAACCTGGCCCCTCTGGTGTCCAACCCCCTGCAGCACCTGTGTCAGGTACAACTGGGCCAACCACCACCCCCACTCCTGCCACATCCCAGGAGACACCCAGGATCCCTGCCCCACCACCACAACGCAGCCAGGCTGACCAGGAGGAACACGGTGTACCGGGCACCCAGGAGGAGGCAGGCGACAACGCTAATGCCACCCCTCAGGGGTCCCGGAGACCCGATTTGCCCACAAGGGCAGGCCAGGTGCAAGTGGGCAGGGGTGGTGGGAGTGGAGGACAGCGGAGGCGCGAGCCTGACCAGTTGGCTGCGGAACCGGTATATTCCCATGTCAGAAACATCCTGGACACATACCGGCAGGACACCACGGGCATGGCCCAGGTTGTGTCCATCCTCGAGGAGATCAAGACCCAGCAGGCCCAGCAACATGCGGAGCAACATGCCTGTCTACTGCGACACCAAGGGCGGATGGAGGACAGACAGGCTGAGCTTGTGACGGTGTTCACGGGAATTCACCGTACACTCCGTCGGATAGCCGACAACATGGGCAACCCTCCCTGTGCCACCAGGCCAAGAATATCACCACCCACAGGGAGGGATCAGGAGGAGGAGGAGACATCCGACGGAGCATCCCAAACATCGTCACGGCCTGCTTCTGAGGGTTCCCGCAGGAGGGCGGGTCGTCCACGGAAAAGACTGTGAGGGTTGGCACTACAGCACCATCTCCCAGGACACCTGGCCTGGCACCTGGCCCACTGGACCAACAGCAGCACATCAGCAAAAGACATACTCTGCCACATGGACTTGCTGGTCACTATCTGACCAATGTTGACAAAGACTGTGGCATGGACTCTGAGGATTTCCAATGGCAAGGACACCAACTCCCCTAGTGAACTTTGGATTCCACACACCCAGAAAGCCCCTCATGTCATACCCCCCCACGTACCTCAACAAAAATAAAAAGTTACACGATAAAGAGATGATGCCTACATTTTGCATTATTACCTGACATGTGTCTTGTTACGTCTAACCATGCCTGAGTACTCATATGACTTCAACCATCCACACCCTGGGGCCTGAGTCTGGCACAGGACACACATGGGTCACAATGTATTAGGCAAGACAGACATGGAGCACCATACACACCCGTGATGGGCCCAACCAGCTGAGGTGGTGGCCGCACAACCGTGCCGACAGACATATTGAGTACAGCGACAGCCATGCGCAGAGGTCAGGGATCATGTGGAGTGTCCTGGGGGCACCCAGGTATGTGTGGACAGGTGGCAGAACCATGTCCTGCAAGCTTGAGTCAGGTGGATACAGAGAATGGTGGCCTGGCCAACGTTGGATGCATGGGGATGGCACATGTCACAATACCCACACAGTCATGGACATCATGCACAATACACAGTCTAATCCCACACAAACAGCTTGCATCTTGCTACTCGACACATAGACACATAGCCACTATCACGGAAAACCATGCCAGACATGCCGTATGCACCGTGGCAACACACCAGCATTGACTGAGAATAGGCACCTTGGAGGCATAGGGACACCTTTATTATTCATGTATTCGGGAATGCAGAGGCAACTCGGAGTACACATACACAGGTCATGTGGAGTAACATGTCTGACCATCTATTCAGAAGTACCCAGCCACATGGCATGTGTTCCATGGTCATGCGACATGTCTGCAGAGGACCCAAACATCGACAGGGGCAGTGTGCACACATCGTAAACAACTGCCACACCCAATACACCCCTGATGCATCCCTTACCCTAAGGAGACTTCCAAACTTGTCCGTGCGTGTAACGCTGAGTCAGCACACGATGACGTGTCCATGAGGAATAGCAGTGCCACAACAATGCAACCGGCAGACGGCATGCGCAAGTACCTGGGGATGAGAGACACACAAGAAGTCAGCCACAAAAAGCACAGCCACTTGCATGTGCATGTACTCGACACATGTAAGGATGACAACATGCTAGGTCACAATTATGACTGGGGAAATACACTCATCACTGGCACCATCACTCCAGTGACACATCCACACACACCTCTGACTCACGTGGCATACATGCAGATGGACACACACATCGCAACGCATGCCACACGGGGACCAATGCGTGCACACTCAGACACTGGTACTCCCCACTAAGCAAAGAAGTCGCGTATGAGCCGACTCCGGATGTCCTCTTGCGGAACCACATCCTCCACATCACTAGCCCCATTGCCAAGCCCTTCGTCCTCCACGGGTGGATGGTCCTGATCATCTTGATCCAGGATGAGTGGCACAGCTTTCTCAACTGCCATGTTGTGCAGCATGCAGCAGACCATGAAGATTTTGCAGACCTTCGCCGGGGCATATGGGAGGGCGCCGCCGGTCTTGTGGAGGCATCTGAATCGGCTCTTCAGGAGGCCAAATGTCCTCTCTATCACTCGCCTTGTCCGGCCATGGGCGGTGTTGTAGCGGAGCTGGGCCGGCGTGATGGGGTTGCGGAGAGGTGTGATCAGCCATGGCATGTTGGGATAGCCAGCGTCCCCTACATGGAAACCACATGGACATAAGTAGGACAGGAGAAGCGGTCGTGCTGGAAGTCTACGCAAAATACAGGACAGACAGAGTGTACCCACCAACAACACATGCTCGTTCGTTGCGTAGCTGCGTCATCATTTCAGGCACCCTGCTACGCATCATGATGTAGGCATCGTGTGCTGATCCTGGAAAACGAGCACAGACATGTGAAATCACCATGTTAGACAGACACACCACAAGGGCATTGATGGAGTGGTAGTGTTTGCGATTCCTGTATGCTACCTCCTGTGCCTGTGGTGGTACCAAAGCCACATGTGTCCCATCTATGGACCCAATGACATGGGGGATCCCTCCCAGGGCATAGAATCCACGCTTGACCCCAGTCAACAGTTCAGGAGTTGGGAAATGGATGAACTCATCCAGGTGAAGCAACATGGCCTCTAAGAAATCATGCAGCACACGGCTGAACATGCTCTGGGACATGCCACCAACATGAGCTATGGTATATTGAAAGGTACCCGTGGCAAGAAAATGTAGGGCTGCCATTACCTTCAGCTTGGGTGTCAGTGCCGTAGGATACCTGTGCAGCGGTTGCAGGTGTGGTGCCAGCCTTGCCGTCAACGCCTCAATCAACGGTTGGGGGAAGCGGTAGCACCGTATACAGTCATTCTCCCGCATGTCAGCCAAGTCCGGAATTGGTCGGGGAAGAGGCGGTGCTCTGCAGTAATTTGGAAGTGACAAGGAAGATTGAGTGCACTACAACAACAATGTATTTGTACTGAGCACATGTTCATCTGTCGATACACATATGCTACATACGGAGTCAGGTATGTGCCACATGCCCTGGACACGTATGGCTGCCAGGTGACACTCCTACCAAGACCCAGCTACACACGGAGATTGTGAACCTCCACATGCCATGGCATGGGATTAGCTGTGTCCCAGTGTAAGTGAACAGCCAGACGCAACACAGGAGTGACATACATCAACACATCAGCAGAAGTAGGATGTCGATTTCAGAGACAGGTAGCGGAACACTAGAGCCACAGGTCACATGACATTACACTAGGACAGCCCACACACCTTGCCAATAAGTTGTACATGTAATGACTCACCACACATACATTGAGAGGATGCAGACATGTCCTTGTTACGCTGCTCCGTGTCCCATGCATACATATGCACCTCACATCCGAAACCACATGTGGCCTGGTGTGCGTAACAGTGTGCCATGTCCATCTACACACAGACACATGTTGGTTGCTGCAACAGCTGATGCTTTTGAGGGAGCACCAACATCAAGCTGAATGTGAACACACCACACATACATGACATAGACACATCGTGCACCGTGGGTAGTCACATGTCTGGTGTGGTAACCCCTGTAGCGGGCATCAGGGGACACTTGCGTGTGTTGTTGACTGTGCCATGCCAGTGACGCTCATCCCAAGTGTGCAGTACGACATGCACACATGTCAAAGGAGTTAAGTAGGGGTGGGCGGAATTTGCGAAATTAACTTTCGCAAATTATCGCGAAAATGCAGAAAATCTCCGCAAACACGCCGGAAATATCGCGAAGACGCAGAAGTTTTTTTGCCGCCTGTTCGCGGTATTTTTTGCGTTATCGCGGGTCGCCAACTTACCCATGCGGTTGCTCACGGGCGTGGCCATCTTGTTTTCACTTGTCCCGCCCTCTCGCGATGCTTACTTCCTGTTCCGGGTCGCGCAATGCATGTTCGCGCCTGTTCGCGGTCGATATTTCCTGTTCGCGACCGCTTTTACTTGATCGCGTTGCTTTTTGCTTGCTCGGGGAGAAAATATTGCGCGAACTTGCGCACGTGGTCGCAATGGGCGCGGCCATCTTGTTTTTCACTCTATTGCATGGTTCTGGGGCCTGATTTTCAATCATCCCTAAATCTTTTCAATCCTTTGTTTATAGCCACTTTTTTTTATCTTTATTACTTATTATTTCCTGCTTCTATATTTTTTGTTTTTGTCTACTTTTTTTTTGTTTTTTAGCTACTTTTTCACTCTTTCTATTGCCTATTTATTTCCTTTACTTACTTTTTTAATTTTATTACCTTTTCTTTCCCACCCCGTCTCTCATCCCCAGAACCATGTCAAAGGGTAGGGCTCGCCGCAGCCTGAGCCACGACCGCCTTCCATGTGGAAGGTGGCGCCCACAAGGGGTGCAGGCACGGGCCTTATTTGGGGAGGTGGAGTTGGCTGCACTCATTTTCTTTGTGCAGCGCCACCTCCCCTCAACCCTGGCAGGAGGTGGCAGGCCTGGGTCCGGGTACGGCCTCCGGGAGCGTCGGCCGCGGTGGGGGAAGGTGCGCCGGGCAGTGTCGCGCATCTTTGGGGTCCGGCGCACCCAGGCACAGCTGACGCACCGGTGGACCGACATCCTGGACCGTGAGCAGGACCTGCTGGACCTGCTAGGAGTGGAGGTCCCGGGGCTTGGTGAGTACCTATTTAATTATTACAACTTTGTGTCTGTTCTTCTGCTCTATGTTATATATTGGGAATATCTTTTTTTCCTTCCAACCAGCTAGAATGTTGCTGCTTACAATACATTCCAGGTTAATAACGTTTAAAAGTCTTCCGTGATTATGACACAGGTGCTCTTCTGCGCTACTACTAATCTTACTTGTTTGCAGCTTTGCGTTTGCGCTTGCTTAGCGTGATTCTCTACGAGTTTATTTTAGAGAAATTAAGTTACGTAATGCTACAGTGACTCACGTCCACTCCTTACTTTGTCCTGTCACTAATAGATAGGGGCGGATTGATACTTAGGTTTAGGTACTTTGTAAGGACCTTCTAATTGGTTAGTGGTATGCGTGATGCCCCCCCTCACTCAGTTACGTGTCGTGCTGCTAGTACGGCAGTCTTTAGAACCTTTTCTAGTTTGTTCAATGAGTGGAGGTAGGCTTAGCAGTTACTTAGCAGTAGCAGATAAGCATCAATCAAACCAAAACTTGGTGTATACAAAAAATGTAGTCATGTTCATGTGTCCTCCATGATTGGACCATACACATTGTTGAGGAATACAGTGGAAATGCATACTTAATGTACAATTGGCATGCCTGGAATAGGTGGGCTAGGTTGGGTGGTACGTTGTACTACTACTTAGGCTTAGTTGTAACTTAGTTTTCTGGAATCAGAATGGAAGACTGGATTACTGTTGATAAATAGTAACTTAAGTAGTCGAACTGCGAATCCCCCGATATTACATGTTGACCAGATGAGATCGGTCAATGTAGTTATTGCAATTGTTGTTTACATAAGTGTTTTTTGACCGTTATTGAAAAATATTGTATTTGTTTGACACCATCCATCAATGTTTGTCTCTTTCTTATATCTTTCCTGTCCATCAGCACCCAGGGGCAGACCGACAGGGACTGGGCAGTCGGCGGGACAGGAACACCACCAGGAGGACACCGCTGAGGGCTCCTCTGCTGGCCCCAGTAAGTCTTCTTGTTTTTAATAATATTTCTTATTCCATAACTTTTACTGCCCCATTTCTCCCGAACTATAGTGTGTTTCCAAATGCTATTTTTTTACCACCAATTATCCTTCGATCTGTACGGTTTCAAAAATCTTATCCCTGCCTCTGCTATGATGACTGAGTACTACTACATACTATCAGTCTGTCTGTACTGTAGTAGCTAGTCTTGCCCAGTTGGCCAGTGCCACTCTTTGTGAAAGGTTGTAATATAAAACTCATATTCACCAGTAGCTCGTACAATCCGTTGGGTCGTTGTCTTGTACTACTTTTACTCTTATTGATGTTGAGGCTTTGAAAATTCACAGCAACAGCCCTACCAGATTTCTTAATATTTTGATATGATACCCTATAGGACATACCACTGTTGTAGGGATCTTGCACATACATTTGCACCAGAAAATAGGATGTTGGTGATGGTAGGTTGGACCTTCCTTGCACACCTCAATCAGAAATTCCGCACCCACCACAATTCCACTGCTTGACTATAGTACTGTCTTGTCATACCTATTAGGTCTCGGAACCCTCCCCCCAAGATACCCAACAAGTAGACAACCCAGAACATAACACACCCAACCTCTGTCGTGGAAGCAATTCACATGCACACCCTTACTTTAATTTGCTCACTCGTGTAACTTAGTCCACTCCACACCAAATACCACGAAGTCTATGTAAGTTTAAAATGTTTATTTCAATTTGAGAAGGTCTGTACACTGTTTTCTTAGCAGCACCAACTGGCAAATCAATAACATTAAAACAATATACATTGTTACATTTATACAGTTGGGAATTAAATCATGATAACTGAACAGTGGTGGAAGGCAGCACCACCATCCCATAGCAATTTAGTTTATATACATTTATAAATGAAGATGTGAGTGAAGGGACCCCTCACCTCAGAAGAACATAGTACTGGTAGTTGGTGCATCGTTCAGAAGCTCTGGTTCGTAGAAGGGAATCTTGCGTCTGTAATGCGAAAAAAGAAATGGTGTGCGTTAGTATATTGCAACTTGCAAGCATTTCTCAGCCGTGCCAAAAAGTGTAGCATCTATGGATAAGCAATATGGACTAATAGTAACAGTAGTACACCAGTTCTTCCTAAAAAAGTGGCTTGTTAATGTTTGTTGACCGCTTGTACGCAGCACGTAGACTAGACAGTAGCAGTGTGAGGCAGGTCATGTGGGCTCAAAGGTGTCTTAAGAAGCTGCAAGGTAAAGGTAACGTCACATGTGCATGGCTAGGGCTAATCAAGCAAAGGCTACAATGATCATATAACTATTAGTGTCTACTCTACTACTACCTGATTTGTACTAGTGATGTATGTTAGTATTAACTCATTTTTCAACCTTGCTACTGATCAATAGGGGGGAGGTGTATATGACGCCTAATAAATGTGTAATGTTTTCTAGGCGCACTACCGACCACCATTGCTGGGGCCAGCGAAGGCGACGCCGAGGGCGAGGATGCGGCAGTTGCAGATAGCAACGGAGCGGTAGGGGGAGTGGCAGCACCAGTGGCAGGCGGTGGTAAGTTAGATTCATAATCTTTAACTATTGTTGAACTTGACAGCACACTCACTGCAAGGGTGTACTGTATGTATATGTATACTGTACAGTTGTGACTTAGGGCCCCATTAGGATGGTGGGCGTATTGCCCCCGCCGGGCCGGCTGGAATTCACTGCCGTCACCTCAGGGGCAAACCTCCCGCCATCCTTGTAGAAAATATTCAGACATGTGCAGGCGGAAAAGGGTTCAATATGGCGGTGGTGTCTCTCTCACCACACCGCCAGCCATATAATCTGCATTTTGGAATGCCTTTCCGTGGCGGCATTGCCGTCCGCCATGGAAAGGCATGCACACATTGCAGAGTATGCTTGGGGGCCCCCATGGAGGGTACCTACCGATGCTATGGTACCCCCCGACTTTCAAAGCAAAACGTGACAGGCTCCGTGCGGGGCCCGTCCTGTTGTGCTTGGAAAAGCAGCACAACATTTTAGCATTGCTTTCAGCAAAGCCAACCAGAATTTCAATTTAAAAAGACAGGGTGCGCCCGCCACTGTGCCGGGCGCATCATCCTAATTAATTGTCCCCACGGGACCCCCACCCTTTTTAGCAGTCGGATGGCGGGCGGACAAAGTCCGCCCGCTATCCGATGTCGTAAGTAAGTATGAGTTCTTGGGGACATTTGAAGAGTGAACCAGAAGACTAGAATTCCCTTTAATTGGTATAGGACTAGGAGCCGGAGTATTGAGTAACCAATGGCCTCATCTATCTGATTTCAACTCCGCTTTGAAAGTTTTATGGAGAAGAGCACCTGGTGCACTGTTCAACTAAAAAGTGTAAGACAGGTGGAAGGAAGAAGGACGGGCGCCATTTAAAATGTTATGTACTGCTGTGCTTTATTTTATAGTGCTACTCTACCATGCCACTATGTGTATAAATAATTACCTTGTCCTACTGTTTTATTAAGACTATATTTTACAATTGTCTCGTTTTTTTCTTTTTGATACACAGCAACTCCGAAACTCAACCGGAAGGAGTTGGCCGCCAAGGCACGGCGCCGGAAGCTGGAGGCAATCCAGCATGAATACCGGCGGCTGGTGGTCCTAGCCGAGGAGGAGGAGGAGACTGCAGCAGCTATTGAAGCCTCCTCCAGTGCCCCGGGCCCCAGCCACCGCCCTCCTGCGGTACGGCGCCACCGCCTGGCGGCTGCCCGCCACCACCGTGTCATCTCCGGTGCCCCCACCCACTGTGGCTGCAACTGCCGCGGCCTTAGACGCCGCGTCGCCCATTTAGAGGACGAGATGCGCCAGATGCGTGTCCTCCTCCAGTCCCGCCCCACCAGTTAGTCCCTGTCACTGCCCCTTTTTTAATTCCTGTTCTTTACTCGTTTGGCGTTTGACTTTTTTCTACTGTGGACAGTGGTTGGGGTTAGGGAGGTGGGTGGGTCAGCTTTTGTGGGTTTAGTTTATTTGTTAGGGTAAATTAAATATATTTTTCTATGTTACATGCAATGTTGTTAATGTTTTGTAGGTGGGGTAATTGTTTTACATCACACTGTTTCCTTGCTGGTGCATGGCCGCCCATAGCCTGTGTTTGATTTCAATAATTTGCTGACTGTATAAGACACAAACAGATCGATGCGACACACCTCACTCATTGACTGGTCCTTCTAGTACTTTCAGTCTGTCCTCTAGTCTATGCATTCTTTGGAGATGGTGTTTGAAAATGAAATCATTGACAACATGTCCATTATTAATTCTGCCTCCCCCAAACTTCTCTCTTACCGGTGCTTGATGTTTATGTCCAACTGTGGCACAGCACTGGCTGCATGGTGAAGATGGTTTCCTTTTTCATACATGCCATGATTGGGGTGGTGGTGGTGGTAGTATAGTAGTAGTAGTATACACTGGCAGGGTGGCAGCATTTCCAAAAAAAGAAAAGGAGATAGTCAATCGCCTTTGAGAGACTGTTAGAGGAGTAGTTGAATGAAGTACATCACAGAATTTACCGAGCAACAAGTATATGCTCAAATATTTGACAAAAAAACTGAATGGTGGTTATTATTAGGATAGCCTACTAGACAGAGTTACAAACTATAGTTTTGTCGACTCGAGTCACTTGACTATGCCTACAGTCTAACAGTTAGTGCTGTATATGAGGAATGACAACGAACAAATCCAATCAATGCCGGCAATTCATGCTGAGGTATATGTTCCTTTGTTAAATAAAATAACCTCTGAAATATCCTACTCATCGGTGGGCAAGCAGAAGAAGATCATCGCTCTGCATTGAAATTGAAGTAGTGTTGCTTTCACCACATCCGCCCCATCAAGTGTGTGATTAAGTATTGGTGTACATTTAATTTAGTTACACCTCGACAATAAGTCACACAGCCCGGGGGAAGAGGGTTAGGGTTTGTTGAATGGATGGGAAGGGGGATTTTGGGAAAGGTTTGACATAGAAAACAGTATGCATACATAGACAAACAAACGACAATCATTGAAGACTACCATACCATATCCATTCCATATGTTAAGGGAGAAAAAGGCAATGCATGCATGATGATGAGACCCGGATTACATACACTTCTATTTCTTGTTCTGTTCCGGCCTTAATACTTTAACAGATAGCAAATAGAAATTTTAAATATTGGTAGTGAAAAATCGTAAACACATAGCAAACGTAATGATGATTGCTAATAACAACTCCAAGAACACACAGTTGTAAAGATTGTATACAAGATATTAATCAAATTATTTAAAAGAAGTTAAAAGTGGATACTGTTACAGTCTTATCCTGGTCAAAAATGTGGACTGGTTTTTTGCATCTCGGCATTCCTCTTGCTCCTCTCGTCCATCAATCTTGGGTGTGTCGCCTCGCCACTCGCCACTGCCCGGCTGGAAAAAAAAGGTGATTGATTGGTGAGGTAATTAATATGCATTGTAATGTTTTTCAAAGTTTTGGCCAAGGCCCGGCCTGTAATTTTAGATTGCAAACCAAAGGGGATATTGAGAAGGAAAGTGAAAACAAATGCACAAGTGATGGTGTAGTGCAACAAGAACACTTTCCGAGGTGGCATGTATGCATATGCATCATCTCTACTCTAGTCTGTTTCCAGCATTGACCTTCAACAGTAACAGGAGAGATCAGGCCCACAGTGCTTACCATTAGCACATCCTTCGTTAACACTTTAGAGTCCTTTTTTTTTCTCTCAAAGAGTTGGACAAACGCAAAGCACATTATCCATTCCAAACATAGCATTTTACAGTTAAAGTTAGTAAAATCAATGCACTGCAGTCATCCCACCGCTACACTCTATTCAACTTCTACACAGACATTTGGGTCTGCTGTGGTTGTTGTTGACGTGTTTACCTTTAGGCTTTTCCGTTTTATGCCACTCCTGAAACATCCTCCTCCTGACTTCATCATCATCTCTGATAGTTTTACTGACTGAAGATCGGCCTGCAGTAGAAGTATAATTTTTATGACACAACCAGAGTAGAAATATAAATATTACTGACTTGTTGAGTCATTCTTTATTGTGTACAGAAAGATAGATTACTACTAGTACACTTTGACATCACTTTGTGCACAACAAACAAACAACGCAAACACAAAGACCAATAGCTCAGAGTCAGGTGTCCAATGCATGCCATTAATTGTCATCATTCATTACCTGTTCCTTCTCATCTTAAGTTAACGGGCCGTCTCTTTCGCCATCATCATGATGGACGGTGCTGTTAAGTCACAGTCATTTGCATTGCGCAGATTGAGTGAGTCCCCTTCCTGTATTGAATTAAAAGCAATGTATCACCAAGATGCAGGAGAAGTACACATTTCTTGTTTGCAAGAAGGGGAAAATTAGTGTGTTCTGTAGAATGTTGATTAGTGGCAGTGCACAATTACATCAATTCATGCGCAACACACACAACAAAATCTACATCATTCAGTCTGCGATTCTGCGGCCAATGCATGGCATCAATCATTACTTGTTGCATCTCATCTCGTTAACGCTGCAGGCCGTCTCTTTCGCCATCATCATGATGGACGGTGCTGTTAAGTCACAGTCATTTGCATTGCGCAGATTGAGTGAGTCCCCTTCCTGTATTGAATTAAAAGCAATGTATCACCAAGATGCAGGAGAAGTACACATTTCTTGTTTGCAAGAAGGGGAAAATTAGTGTGTTCTGTAGAAAGTTGATTAGTGGCAGTGCACAATTACATCAATTCATGCGCAACACACACAACAAAATCTACATCATTCAGTCTGCCATTCTGCGGCCAATGCATGGCATCAATCATTACCTGTTGCATCTTATTTTCAGTTAATGGCCAGTCTCTCTCGGCTCTGAAGGAGGATAGCTATAGAAGTCATCAGATTCATGGTCCACTTGTTTTGGAAGGACGAGGAAGGTTTGAATTTGTTGTTACCATCATCCAATCATCATTCATGAGGGAAATGGAATTGACCAGGAGATGCAGTATGATCGAGCGGAGGAGCTGGATTCTGAGGACTGTAGTGTCAAATGGCAGACACCTGAAACTTGTATCTTAAATTAGAAGAGTAGAAGACGGTGATAATGCATTTGTTGCGATTCACAAGTTTATAACCGGAACGACAGACACAAACAAAGGGGGAAAAAAGGGAGGAAGACAGTAAGTGCGAGCCTAATTGTCAGGGAAGTATAGCTCGTCCTCAAACTCTGGGGGATCTTCCAGTAGTAGGTAATCATCTGACACAATACTTCCGTCACCTGAGCCGCTGTCCTCATCTTCCTCTGTTGATTCATGCATTGTGTAATTTGGTGGTATGAAGTGCTGATTCATTTTGATCATTGTTAACCTCTCCACGTTTTTTGGAGATAGACTGGTCCTTCTCAAGGTTACAATGGAACCAGCAGCACTGAAAACACGTTCGGAAGAGACACTTGCGACAGGGCAAGCCAGATAGCTTATCGCCAGCCTGCTGAGCTGTGGCCATTCAGACCTTTTCCTATACCAATACTGCACTGGGTTTTGATCAACGTACACCTCTGTTGGGTCATCCAGATAGGCCTGGACCATCCGCTCAATGTTCAGGGTTGCTGCTGGTAAGCTTTTGTGCTGTTTTTTCTGTGCATCAGCACTGTGCTTATTAAGGCCCATCTCAACATACCAATCTGATAATGATTGTACTCGGCCGAATGATCCAGTTATTGTTTTTGTAGTCGATGGTGATGGCGAGTGTTGCGATTGTGAGCCAACCGCACTGCCCTCAGCCGACGAAGTTGCACTTGATTCTGCATGGCCTGCTTCAGTATCAGTACTTGTTGTGGGTTGATGTGGCGGGCTTTTAATTAGCAGCCCTTCGTTTTCAAACTTGATGGCTGCTTCAGCTATACAACTTTTGTAGCGGGCAACATCATTGTCGGAAAAAGAAAGGAATAGTCCTAATTTTGCACGTGGATCCAGAATTGTGGCACAAATGTAATGTTCTTGTGACAAAATTTTATTTTGTATCCTTACATTTTCTGATAAGCGCCTGGATAAGCTCTCCACCAAGTCATGGGCTTGCCTTCTGTCCTCTACACCTTTGTAGGATTCAGACACATTATTCAGCTCATGCTCTAGCATTTGCAGCAATGGGATAGCTTGGCCCATTGTACAGTCCTCCTTGCTGACTTCACGTGTGAAGACCTCAAAAGGAGACAGCATCTCAGTCAGGCATTTAATTAGGGTCCATTGCTCCCTCTGAAGGGTCATGCCTTTAACACTAGCATCACTGCTTCTGTACCAGACATATTCATTGAGTGACCTGTGCTGTTCGTACAGACGATCAAGCATGTAATACGTTGAGTTCCAACGTGTTGCCACCTCCTGGATGAGGGCCTTGACTGGCATCCTAAGTTCACGTTGGATGATCCTCAGCTGCTTCCGAGCTTTAAAAGAATGTCTGAAATGAGTGCATATTCTTCGGCAGATGGCCAGTAAATTGCTTACTATGGATTCTTTTTTCAGAAAGTCTTGCACTGTAATGTTTATGCAGTGTGCCAAACACGGAACCCTGAAATAGGAACCAAGTTCCATGGCCTTCAGTACATTACTGCCATTGTCTGTGGCAACAAAGCTAATACCAAGCCCTCTGGGCCGCAGCCATTCCAAAACCTTGGTGCGAAACTCTTCTAAAATGTTTTCAGCCGTATGAGATTTCTCCATGGCGAACATGGCTACAGTTGCATGTTTCCGAGTACCTTCAAAAATCGCAGCTGTGTCAACAACACCTCGTGCAGATAGTTGATCTCTAACCCCCACAAAAGAGATCCAGTGTGCAGTGATGCACATGTAATCTGTGGCTTGGCAACTGCTCCACGTGTCTGTTGTCAGGTGGATATTGTGCACAGCACTCTGCCGCAAACCTTGACCAACCAATTCCAGCACCTCATGATGTAGTGCCGGAACAGCAATTCTTGCGAAATAGGACCGGCTGGGAACTTTCCATTTCGGGCAGATGGCAGACACAAATTCAAGGAAACCCACCCCTTCCACAAATGAAAAAGGAAGAAGGTCCAGCGCTAACATTTTAGCCAGCTTCGCATTGTACAATCGTGCCGTTGGGTGGTTGCATTGGAACTGCCCCTCCAACCTAAACATGCTGTCAATGGTAGGCTGGCTTACTTTCCTTAGTGGTGCTGTTTTCATTAACCCACTAAGGCTCAACGACACAGATTGTCTCATTGTGGTACTCGCCGGTCGCCTTGGTGTCTCACCCCCACTCTGAGTATGGCTCTTACTGCGGTGCCACTCTGATGTTACTGAGGAGGATGTGGGAGTTACCACTGCAGTGACTGCACTACTGGAGACAGGGCTAGAAATGCCTCCCTGTTCTTCACCTGCCACCACAATAATATGGCTCCCTGATTCCTGACCAACTTCAAAGGGTTTAGTTTTTCTACTTTCTTTTAACTTAAGTAGGTGATCCTCCCACACGATATTGTGGTGTATTCTGAGATGACTTGCTTGTCCTCCGGTACCATAGTTTGTACCAAGCTTACCACGCCGAACACCTTGCCGACAAATTGAGCATATAGCAACGTTCTCCTCCTTGGCGCTAACAGAAAAGAAGTCCCAAACTGGGGAGGAGAACTTTCTGGCACTGCTGGATGTGCCACTTTCAACACCAGATGAACTTGAGGGGGTGCTTGAAAATATGTGACCCTGTCCACCTACACTGTGACTTTTACTACCACTTCCTACTGAGATGGTTGAGCTGGATGTAGGTCCCTGCCAGGCCTTGGAAAATATGGCAGCTGGAGGTAGTGGTGGTGTAACCTGTGTTGGTGAGATCCGTGCTACATCCCGCTCAATAGCAGCCTTTCTGGATAGGGTGAGAATGTCGGTCTCCAATCCCTTTGGGGCGGGAGTAATGTGCGTGATGACTGGCTCGTCTTCATCAACATCATCACCCCCCTCTTCTACATCTACCTCCATAACTCTAAGTTTTTCTGGGACCTTCCTTTTCAGAAGCAATGTCTTGTGGCGTACTTCACTCTCAGACCGAGCTGGTGGGACCCAAGTGTCATCACGATCATCAGAAGCGGGGCTTGAAGAAGAAGATGATGGACTAAGCCTCCTTTTCCTTGATGGTGGTCTGGAAGACAATTGATCTTCTGAAACAGTGGTTTGACTTCGCTCCACTTTGTCTGCAGGAAGCTCGATTTCCTGAAATGCCCCTACGTCAGGAGCAACAACTACTATGGTGGGCTGTTTCGGCAGCTGCTGCTGTTCTGGTTGCGGCGGCTGCTGCTGTTCTGGTTGCGGTGGCTGCTGCTGTTCTGGTTGCGGCGGCTGCTGCTGTTCTGGTTGCGGCGGCTGCTGCTGTTCTGGTTGCGGCGGCTTGACACTGATCTGCTGAGTTTGAGCCTGCGTTGAACTTGATTGTGTACTACTTTGCGGTAATGACATTTCTTCAACATCGCTGCTCGTTAGTAGACTGGCTACCTCTGCGACACTAAAGCCCTTGGGCCTAGGTTGGTGGGGTTGGACCTCTGTGCTGCTCCCAGCTTGGTTCCCGGACAACGCTTTGGTGCCAATAAAAACATTGGCCGGCACACCACCAGTCGTGGTTAATGGCACTTCCTTTTTCTGTTCCTTCTTCTCACCGGCAACTTTCTTGGTACTGGACCTGGTACCTTTCTTTGGGGCCATCTTCTTCAGATGTCAGGCAGGAGGCAGATGCACAACAAGTTCTGGCCACACGTGGGCGTGATGCGCAGCAGGACTTCTGTCTGGCTGGCAGTACAACGGGTAGCCAGGTGATGCCGATGACACCTCCTACTCTGTCTTTTGTGCACCTAAAAGCAAAGAAGACAGGAGAAGAACATCAGTGAAATGTTGCATTTGTTTTTGTGGTTCAGTTACTTAGTACTGTACTAGTGCAAACAAAAGATAGTCTAGCCATTTATGACTATTTTTTTTAACTAGAGCTATGTTATACTACTAGTACTGTGTACAGCCACACACTACACTCTCAGGAAGGATAGGAAAGTTAATAATAAACAACAAAATAAAAAACTAATGGAAGTGGGGTGGACCATTGCATTATTTGAGCATCTCAGCATCCATGGAGCTGCTGCTGGCAAAGGGGGTGGATGGGTGGAAGCAGTAAGCCAATAGGAAAACCATGCAGGCCTATATGGCAAAAGCAGGCCACTAATAACTCCCAACACAAAAAAAGGCCACCAGCCACATGGACACTCACAAATCACAAACAAGCAGGGGGCCTGGGAAACACCAGGAGCTGACAAAAGGCCTATAAAAGTCAGGTAAAGGATGCATGCTGAAGCACACGGCTCTGCCTTTTTAATGCAACAAAATGCAAATACGAACATTCACAGGCCCCAAAAAGGTCTGCAGGGAGCATGCATCGCACACCAACACTCACCAGACACACACAACAAAAGCATGTCTTTAAGACAACCAACATCAGAAAGCCCACCCCAAAAAAAACATGTCCCCAACTCAATCCAATGCCATCCATGCCCTAAATGATGTCTAAATTCAACAGAGCACACAGAACACAGTAGATTACTAAAGCTGTGGCTACCTGCTCTGGTCCTAGTGGATGAAAGCAGGCCTGTTGGCAGACAAGGCCAGGCAAGCTTGCAGGCCTAGGCCTCAAAATGGCCACCAGCCACATGGCCAGGCCCAACAACATCAGCAAGGCCACCCCAAAAAACACACTTCCCCAACTCAATCCAATGCCATCCATGCCCTAAATGATGTCTAAATTCAACAGAGCACACAGAAAACAGTAGATTACTAAAGCTGTGGCTACCTGCTCTGGTCCTAGTGGATGAAAGCAGTCCTGTTGGCAGACAAGGCCAGGCAAGCTTGCAGGCCTAGGCCTCAAAATGGCCACCAGCCACATGGCCAGGCCCAACAACATCAGCAAGGCCACCCCAAAAAACACACTTCCCCAACTCAATCCAATGCCATCCATGCCCTAAATGATGTCTAAATTCAACAGAGCACACAGAAAACAGTAGATTACTAAAGCTGTGGCTACCTGCTCTGGTCCTAGTGGATGAAAGCAGGCCTGTTGGCAGACAAGGCCAGGCAAGCTTGCAGGCCTAGGCCTCAAAACGGCCACCAGCCACATGGCCAGGCCCAACAACATCAGCAAGTCACCCCAAAAAACACACTTCCCCAACTCAATCCAATGCCATCCATGCCCTAAATGATGTTTAAATTCAACAGAGCACACAGAAAACAGTAGATTACTAAAGCTGTGGCTACCTGCTCTGGTCCTAGTGGATGAAAGCAGGCCTGTTGGCAGACAAGGCCAGGCAAGCTTGCAGGCCTAGGCCTCAAAATGGCCACCAGCCACATGACCAGGCCCAACAACATCAGCAAGGCCACCCCAAAAAACACACTTCCCCAACTCAATCCAATGCCATCCATGCCCTAAATGATGTCTAAATTCAACAGAGCACACAGAAAACAGTAGATTGATAAAGCTGTGGCTACCTGCTCTGGTCCTAGTGGATGAAAGCAGGCCTGTTGGCAGACAAGGCCAGGCAAGCTTGCAGGCCTAGGCCTCAAAATGGCCACCAGCCACATGGCCAGGCCCAACAACATCAGCAAGGCCACCCCAAAAAACACACTTCCCCAACTCAATCCAATGCCATCCATGCCCTAAATGATGTCTAAATTCAACAGAGCACACAGAAAACAGTAGATTAATAAAGCTGTGGCTACCTGGTCTGGTCCTAGTGGATGAAAGCAGGCCTGTTGGCAGACAAGGCCAGGCAAGCTTGCAGGCCTAGGCCTCAAAATAGCCACCAGCCACATGGCCAGGCCCAACAACATCAGCAAGGCCACCCCAAAAAACACACTTCCCCAACTCAATCCAATGCCATCCATGCCCTAAATGTGCTTGAAAATGAAATATATTCAAAAAACAAAAGGAACAGTTGCTTCATCATGCACACACACACCCATGAGGCCATGCCCGTGGCTAGCTCGGGCCTACTACTACAACCCACAAAATTAAAAAAAAAAAAAAAAGGAATGATGATAATTAATTAATTATCAAAAATAAATTGTAGTTACACAACAACTGCAATGCCCACAATCAAACACAACAACCACTTACTTGTAAAATATCCTATTCCAAAAATCCTGAAATCCAATTGCAATGATGCAGCAGACAAAAAGAGTGATCTTTCCAGCTCCAAATCCAAAGGCAGAATGAGCAGGAGATGGACAAAGCACTGGGAGGAGCCTGCTGGACAGGAACAGGAAGTTGGAGATTCTGTGTCACTTCCTCCCTCTCTCCACCTTGTAAAAAAATGACTCCTTGCACAAAAAAGGAAAGCCAAATGTCAATGTAAGGAGTTCTTTTCATCCAAAATCAGTATTTGCAGATGGTTTCATGCTGCTAGAGCCGATATTCCTCTCCAAATTGTAAATTTTACGTTGTTGAGTTCTTGAGCTTCACATTACTTCCGCCGGCGTGTCGAAAACGATATGATCGCGTTCTCTTCTTGGTCCCTGTCGTGTTGGATATGACGTGTTCGCGGTCTCTTTCTCCTGTTCGCGTTCGATTTCACGTACCCGCGTCCTCATCCTCTGGCTCGCGATGTAGAATGACATGTTCGAGATCTCAATCTTCTCATACTCGCACGGTGCATGATCGCGAGAAGAAAGACGTGATCGCGCGACAAATGACGTGATCGCGTGAAAAATGACGTTAATGCGGCCGCGAACTCTCGCGAGACAGCGCAAAATGGCTACCAAAATCCAACATCTCGTGGAGAACGCGACCGGGTCAAGAAAACTTGTCGGAGAACGCAGAGATTCAGGTAAGGCGATCGCGCTTGCGCGAGAATGTATTATTTTACAGCGCGAGCAAGAAAGAAATTATCGCTAAGCGTCGGAATGCGGAAATTTTGACATTTTCGCGCTTTCCGCAGAACGCGAAAATGCCAAAATATCGCAATTTCCGCGAACGGAATGGAATTTTGGCCCAGGCCTAGAGTTAAGGGCATGCCTGGAACATATTGCACCGTCACATATAACATCTGTACACATCTCATCATACAGCTATTGCCTTCTGGACTCAGGAGTAATGTGCCACATCACAGCCTTTCACACCTGTGCCCCACACATGTAGTACTGCCCAGACAATGCCTTGATGTCCATCCATGGACAAGTATGTCAGCTCTATTCCTTCCTGTGTGCTGCCTGTCACCACTGTGATGTGTGAAAAGCATCGTACATTCGCTCAGAGTGCCTGTGTACGTTTCCTATCACTATGGGAGTGCTGCCTAAGCGTACCCATAGTGATAGTGAGCGTACGCACGCGTGTACGGTCCGTATCACTATGGGTACGCATACGCGAGCACACCCATAGTGATAGTGAGCGTACACACGCATGTACGGTCCATATCACTATGGGTACACATACGCGAGCACACCCATAGTGATAGTGAGCGTACAGTCGTGTGTACGGTCCGTATCACTATGGGTGTGCTCGCGTATGCGTACCCACAGTGATAGTGAGCGTACGCACGCGTGTACGGTCCGTATCACTATGGGTACGCATACGCGAGCACACCCATAGTGATACCGACCGTACACACGCCTGTACGCTCACTATCACTATGGGTGTGCTCGCGTATGCGTACCCATAGTGATAGTGAGCGTACGCACGCGTGTACGGTCCGTATCACTATGGGTACGCATACGCGAGCACACCCATAGTGATACGGACCGTACACACGCCTGTACGCTCACTATCACTATGGGAGGGCTGCCGTATGCATACCCATAGTGATAGTGAGCGTACGCACGCATGTACGGTCCGTATCACTATGGGTATGCATACGCGAGCACACCCATAGTGATAGTGAGCGTACGCACGCGTGTACGGTCCGTATCACTATGGGTACGCATACGCGAGCACACCCATAGTGATACGGACCGTACACACGCCTGTACGCTCACTATCACCATGGGTGTGCTCGCGTATGCGTACCCATAGTGATATGGACCGTACACACGCCTGTACGTGCCCTTGCTATGCATTTGGGGTGCCCTAGGGCCCCGGAACGCACCGTACCTGTGTGTGAAACTCCAAATTACATAGGGGACACATGAGGGACAAGTATAAAGGCCTACATGCATGCTGGTTGTCATGGAGACCAAATTTAAAGTATGAATTTTTTTCTGCAGGTGCATAGCAGAAGTCAGTTTGAATGAATCTACTTTGTTGCAATGTGGTTCTGGAGTTGACATCATGCTCAAGAAAAAAAACAATAAAAACCCACTGACTGTGCTAGGTTTGAAGGGATTGGAGGAAACATAGGATGCAAATGTGAGTGACCAATCACTCTGTACTCCTGTGCATGAAACAGGCCAGCAAGGCAGATATAAGGCAGCCAGGTCCCATGAGGGAGCACTTGCCTGCACATCTTTGGATTCTATGACCCAGCTGCTGCTCCTGATTCCCTGGAACCATGTCAAGGTCTGTGGAGAGGGCACAGCCTTTCACCCTGGAGGAGAACCTGGCATTGCTGGATGTGATCCTCCCACAGTACCCCATGCTGTATGGGCGACCAGGGTATCAGGTGAGTGAAGAGTCTACTAGCACAGACTGTGTCCCTTTTTTGTGACTGTGACTTCTGGCATTGTGTCCAGGTGTGACACACATGCAATGTACTGTAGGGGGGTCCCGGGGGGGGAATGCCTGATGTCTCCCAGCCAGAGCATGCTGTGGTGCATGTCTGCCGTCCTCACTTGCATTGTGTTTACTGTGACAATCACTGCATGGTGCATGCCACATTCTGCCTGTCTTATCCTCCTGGGAATGTAGCCTCTACAGTCCTCATGTGATTCTGTGGTCAGCCCAGTGTGACAGGTGACTGTACCCACAGATGTGTGTTAGTTCAGTGTACCTGTGCTGAGAGTGTCCACATGATGTATTCGTACCCTGGACATCGGTGTGTGTGTAAGTCCCCTGTTATGTGGGTGGGTGCATATGTGGAGTGTAGCACCCGGGCTGCATGAGGGATGGATATACCCTGCCCATCTGATGTGAGCAGGGAGCAGTGCTGTGTGTCTGACGTGCAGAGCCAGCGCCACACCTGTGAGCCCCCCCGTCTAGTGGCACATGTGCAGAGTGAGGTTTGTCGCTGCATTTGGCAATGGCAGGTGAATGTCCTGTGCCTGTGTGTGTCTGTGTACTCTGCTGAGGTAGCGTCAGTGGCCTGTGGCATGTGACTGCTTAGAGGTGCTGCACATAATCCTGGTGTAGCTTGTGATGCACAGTGTGAGCCTGGATCATTGATTGTGTCATTGCCCTCATTCCACCTGTGTACTTTCAATGGCACGTACTGCTTTTGCCCTTCCCCAGAGGATCATGTCCCTATGACAAAGGTGCAATGCGTTGGATGCATACTATGCCTTGTTGTAAACAGCAAATTTGTTCTAATATGTGTCTCTGTGACATGTGCCAGGTGTATTGATGTAGTGTCACTTTGAGGTTCTGTAGCGATCCGAACCCGTGAATTCGGTATCGTAGTACTGACACGATTTTGGTACCAATGAACCGCAAATGATCCATTACATGCATGACAGTGTTTTCGCTACGCAACTAGCATGAATTCACTGAGAAATAGGGCATTCTGTTGTAAAGTCATGGCATCCATTTTAGTTACGGCATCCATTTTGTTTCTTGCCCTCACATAGTCAATGAACGGGCGATGACCCCGGCAGAGTCACCTTGTTAAGGACACGTAAGCCGAGCCCCGAGAAAGGCTGACACTACATGACTAGGCAGAATCAAGCTGCCTCCCCTGCCTGAGGCAAGCCCTGCTATACTGGTTCTCGTGTCCGTTGGCCTGACTGAAAGGCCAAAGATGGTAGCCATGCCCGTTTATGATCCATAAACACCTCTTATCCTACTTTTCAATCCTTTGCACCTGGCTTTGCTCCTCTCCTTCTGGGCTTTTACAATGGGGAGGTTACGATTTTTATGATGGGGAGGATCGGGTAAAGAATGGAAAACTGACAAGGGGATCTGATCGAATACCGAAATCCTACAAATTATTGTTTGATGTCTATTTACTGTTTGTTTGGGATACCGGGTTGGGCATGAGAAATATTCGTGTAATGTAGCCTTAAGACATTTTGCGTGTATTTAAAGAGTAACCCACTTAACGCAATTTGACCAGTCTCGTAGATTCCGCCTCTGTGTGGTTCCTATGACTTCTGTGTCCCTGCAGTAAATAAACTTTGGTCTTTGACGCCACCATCGAGAAGCCCGTGTCTCTGTTTATTTGTGCACCGAGACAGGAGGAACTCAGGGGTCTTTGGGTGTTGTTTCCCTGACACCTCTGGACTCTTAAAAGTCCAGAACCTCAAATTGGCGCCCAACGTGGGGCGACGTCATCCGGTACCGGTCCAAAGCCTGAAAAGTTCGAGAAGTTTCGTGTGAAGATTCCGGAGGGAGGTACCCCGCTTCATCGATCCCTGCATGTCGTAAAAGTGGCCCGACGATCTCTTCCACGAGGGTTCCCGTTCCCAGACGGCTACAGAGGACCGCTGCCCTGACCGTCGCCCTGTCTTGGACCCGAGGTGCAGACCTTAGTACGGCGAGACGTAGACGGGTTCTCCTTGGTGACGTCTTCCACATTTCAGTTAAGTATTAAGTGGGTTACGTTGAAATTCGTAGATTATCATTGGTTGCTCTTGTTTAGATAATCTTTGTTTTGGTATTAGTTTGCATTTTGGTTGGAATTTGTCTTTGTTTATCATGACTACCTGTAGTAATTGTTTCCTGTCCTGGTTACGTTGCAACGAGGATTCCCGGTTAGAGGATTCGTGTTCGGTTCCTCCGATTGGAACTCCTACATATGAGCTCTATTGTAAACATGGTGTTGGTCCTATTACGTATAATGAAGTATGGGTCCGTTATACCAGAAAAGATGGTGTCCTTAGTTGGCCACCGCATGGTAGCTTCGAAACCGAAATTCTAGACAATCTAGAAAAGAAGTTGTTTAAGAGAAAAGCCCGGCCGGCAATGTTTGATTCTTTTTGCGTATGGCGTAAAGAAGCCAAACAGAGAGAAATTAGGAAGACGAAGAAAGAACAGAAAGAGAAAGGGTTGACTTTAATGGAGTCTGCTAGGCAGCTGCATGTCAACGAGACTGAGAAAGCAATGGAGATGGCGAATAGAAAATATAATTTGGCAATTGATAAATGTTACCCTGTATTGCCATCTTGTCCTACTAAGCCGATGGAGGATCATGAGAAGGATCCTCTGTTGTCTTACCTGTTGAATTCACCTCCACCGTATGCACAGGGTATTACAGTACTGTGGTAAATAATTTAATTACCGGGACTTAATTTGATACAGAACATAATAGAAATAGCTCAATAAATAAGAGGCAGAATCCGTGGTATTAGAGGTTAGGAACGGGCTTTATTCCAATGGACGATTTCGAAATCGTGGACTCCAGGTTCCATCACCACGGAGGCTCAGGAAGTGAAGTACATACATTATTGATAATTAATTACTTTTATACAATAGGCATTACAGTGAAGCAAATGCGAGAGGCGTAACAATTGATAAGGAGGATAACATTATTCATGCGTAATGAAAATGGGCGTGATTGGGCGTAACAAAGGAACGTCATCAGGCATGATGTCATAATGGGGTGGTTCCATGAAAGAATTTCGCAATGTCAGCAGAAATACTTGGCAGAAATGCGCGCACAGCAGCATGACGTGTGATTGACGTGCAGCTAGGGGGTGAAGGGGACTTGACATTTAGCTCTGCATGTGGCGACAGATGTCTGGAGGGTCAAGTCAACCTAATCCCAAATCATATCTAACATCCTGTGTTTAAAGAACTATGTTATCCAAAAGAGAGGCCTTCTTGGAGTAGAATCTTATTCTATACTGACTATACTGGCTGTTAGTGCGTGTACAAGCGTCTAAGTGTCTACACTAGATGCGAGGGCAGAAGTCTTCCATGGTAATAGGGCTATGAATTACTTGTATAAAGACAGAGAAGCCGGGCCTCTGCTCGGTAGCTGGCAGAATGTTTACTTAAACTACTAGACAGGAATGCATTGGACAGGGAACGGAGCAGATAATTTCGAAGGTGAAATACAGTTCTTGGCAGGCAGCAAGCTGATGTCAGGCACTGTGAGCCGCGCAGAGGATGAGACAAAGTTCATGGTCACAGATGCGAGTTCAGACTGGAGCTTTCAGAGGCAGAAAGCAGAAAAGCTTGATGACAGAATCAGGGCCTACTTGCCTGGACTGTAAAATGGCATAAGTGAACCATATAAAGGCGGTGGCCTTTCGTACTTAGGAATGGAATATCCGGCCCATTCATGGCAGGTCTGAAAGAAGACATGTTAACGGTGGACGCACATGTATTTGCGTCTTCATAACTGGAACTGGAGGGAACATACGTGTACTTGTAACATGCGAATAGAACCGTTGGGGTCCAAGATAGGGGACATAACTGACCGGAAAAATCCATATTTCCACATTCCCTCCTTGTCCCCTACTTGCCCGTCAAGAGATATCAATCTTCATCAATCCATTGATCTGTTCATATAACATCATTTGTTCTTCTTTCTTCTTCCGGGATCTTGAACGAAAATCTTGATGTGGAATACACGATGTGGCACACAGACCACAAATCGCTGGTCTACATTGTAGGCATAAGCAGCAACTGAATAGTATGAGAAGGCCAATACCTAGGAAGGATAGAACTCTCCATCCCCAGGCTGATAACACGCTCCAAAACCACCCGGACCAAGTCCAAGTGCCTGGATTCTGGTGTATCTGGCTCACAATCTTATGAAGGCGCGTTATAGCTTTATATACAGATGGCGAATTTTCTGGTATGAATACGCAACAACTTGATCCGATGACCCTACAAGCTCCGCCCCTATCGGCCAGGATGACGTCAAGGACAAGACGATTTTGAAGTACAACAATCCGCATAGCAGACTGTTCTTCTGTTAAATTGCCGAAGGCGGAAATAGTTTCGTTCACTACTGCTTCAAGGGTTCTAGTTAATCTACGTATCAGCTTACTATTAGTAACGGTACCTATATAGGGAAAGAGACCTTTATTGAAATCTGTGTATTTTTCCCATGCTGTTTCAGTGTAATCGACTATTGGGAGATCTCTCCTTTCTCTATTGTGTACTAAATGAGTATTTCTGTGATAATCAGGAGGAGCTAGAAAAACAGGTGGCAAAAGGAATCCAATGTAGCAGGTACCATCCCAGTCTAGAGGCAAACGTACATATGCCGTCTGACCACATATAAAATAGGAATGGCGGGAAGCTCTAAATGTCGACTTGCCTTGATCACTGAATTCTATTACAATGGTGCATCTACTATGGCCCATATGTATGGAACCATTCTTTCTTACACATAATTCACCTTTTACTGGAAATACTGACATGGCGGGCAAACTTGGATTAGCTTCGGATTCGACATTCAAGATCAGGAGATTAAGCGTAAAATTACCTAATCCATATACTTCATTTTCTAGATCAGTTCCTATTCTTTTGGGAAGTCCCTCCTTGTTGGGGTGGCAGACTTTAAGTAAAACTAAGTTCAGATTTCCCCATACCCCGTTGTCTTGATAAACTGCGGAGTTCGAATCTTGGGAATTAAGTAAACTAAACCATGCTCCACAGGAGCCGTTGTGTGTGAACGGGTATGGAAAAAGAGGTAGAATTCCTTTATAGTTCTGATAGGGAGGGAGTCGGCCACATATCCAACAATTTGTAGCATTGCTAACCTGATGGGAATGATGTAACATACTAATAAAAGTGTTATTGCGCAGCGCAAATCTGTATGACAATTCATGCGGAGGTAATTCACTAAAAGAATGTTCAGCAGTAACATTATAAACATGTCTAAAAATAGGATAATATATGTGCAACAATATACTTGCAGTAATTATTAAAAGACTTAGGAAAAACAAAATCAATAACGTCACTGTGCAATGGCTACGCAGTGATTTACAGTATGCATGTCGTTTCAACATTTTTCGGGTTCTTTCTCTATTCAGATCTAAGGGATACATGTCAGAGACAAATTCAACCGCTTCACCTTGGAGAGGACTTAAACAATCAAATTGCCCGACTGATTAGATCTAAGTTTTAGTTTATATTGTTCGTAACTGCTTGAGTCAACCAAAGGAAGTTTTGAGTCAATGGGTGAAGACACGCAAGGTGTGGTTTTCACATCCGATGGTAGTCCATAAAATTTCTTGATATGACTTGAATGTACCCAGCCTTTCCTGCCTTCGACCTTCACGGCTGTCCTTGTGGTGAGCAAGACCAATTGCGGCGACCTCCACCTAGGATCCAGCTGAGTCTTTCGATCAAAGTTCCTCACTAAAACGAGATCCCCCGGAATTACGTCGTGGGGTTTCACCTCAGTGTTGTCAGGAAAAGCTGCAGCTACCTGTGAACGACAAGATTGTAGTGCAGACATCAAGGAAGCCAAATAATCTGTCAGCATATTACAGTCAATATCAGTTATTTTACGTGGTATAGGCGTCCCCCACATATTTGGTGGTCTGCCAAAGATCACCTCATACGGGGATAGCCCTGTTCGAGAGTGTGCTACCATTCTCATGTAAAAGAGTGCAACTGGTAATGCTACTACCCAGTCGACACCTTTTTCCCTGCATATTTTGGACAATCTAATTTTCAGGGTCTGATTATGTCTTTCCACGAGACCTGCTGCCTCGGGGTGTCGGACACAGTGGAATTTCCACTGATAACCTAACAAAAGTGAAACGTGTTTCATTAGTTCGGATGAGAACGGCTGGCCGTTATCTGAGTAGACAGCACGTGGTAAACCGTATCGTGGGAAGAATTCTCGAACTAACTGTTTGGCAGTAGTCGGGGCAGTGTAATCTGAAACCGGGTATGCCTCTGTCCAACGGGAAAGAGCACAGACAACTACGAGAACATATTTGAATCCTCAACATCGTTCCATCTGGATATAATCCATCTGGAGAATTTCAAAAGGGTGATCAGGAGGCTGAAATCCACCCTGCTCTACGGGAATGCTTTTTCCTGGGTTGAACTGACAACAGATCATACAGGTACGAACTTTTTGTTTGGCTGCTGCTCGTAAATGTTTGTTGAACCAAATGTGTTGAATGCTGTCTAGCATAGCTTTTTCTCCTAGATGTGCTGGACTATGGACCGTGTTAATAATGACTTGGACCATTGAATCAGGAAGGAACCACACAGATTTTTCCTTCGTCATCCATCCTTGATCCGTTTGGATCCCTCCTAATTCAGTCCATTTCCTTATTTCGTCTGGAGTAGCATGTGTCTGTATGTCAATTACATCAAGAGCGGGATCCTTAACCATCATGCAATGTGTTGGTGTCTGGACTATTGTCTTTGTCATGTCGGAGGTTTGAGTTTGAGCAGTCTGTTTAGCTGTTCTGTCAGCTAGATCATTGCCTTGAGAAATGATATCAGTAACCTTCGTATGAGCTTTGCATTTCATAATCGATATTGCAGTGGGTAAATGTATTGCATCTAATAAGGCATGAATAAGGGATCCGTGCTGAATGTGGGCACCGTGAGAAGTTAAATAACCTCTCTCTCGCCACAGCACGCCGAAGTCATGTACAACTCCGAATGCATAACGTGAATCAGTGTATATGTTGACTCTTTTATTTATGGCTTGAATACAGGCTTGTGTCAGAGCGATGAGCTCTGCTGCTTGAGCGGACAAGGTATTTATACACTTTGTTTCAATAATTTCAGTGTCTGTTGTGACTGCATAAGCGGCCACTAACTCTCCTGTACCTGTTCTCATACATGAACCATCTACATACAACGTCAGGTCTGGATCTGACAATGGGACATCTGTCAAGTCTTGTCTGGGTTTCGTCGTTATTGTAATAACTTCAATACAGTCATGAGCTAATGGGTCTGTACCGTTTACAGGTAAAAGTGTGGCAGGATTCAATGTGTTACAACGTCTGATTTCTATATGTGGCTGAAACAATGTTAATTCGTAACCTGTAAGTCGCGCTATAGTCAAATGTTGTGTTTGCGTTCGATTCACAAGAACCTCTACTGCATGTGGTACTTGTACTGTCAATGGATGTCCTAACACTATGGCATCGCTTTGTCTGATTGCTAAAGCTGTCGCTGCCACTGATTTCAGGCACGCAGGCAGAGCCTGAGCTACGGGATCTAATGTACTAGAAAAATAAGCACACGGTTTGTGTGATCCTGCTTGTTCCTGTGTGAGTACTGACAAGGCAGTACCTTCTCGTTCTGTAACAAAGAGTGTAAAATGTTTTCTGTAACATGGTGTTGCTAAAACAGGTGCTTGGCATAGAGCTTTCTTTAAGCTTTCAAAAGCTAGTGTGTGTTCCTGAGCCCAAGGGAGGACAGTCGATGTGGCTGCCTCCTGTGTTGTTAATTGAATGAGTGGTTTTGCTAGAAATGCATACTGAGGGATCCACTGCCTACAATATGAAGTGAGGCCTATGAAAGCCCGCACCTCCTTTTGTGTC
Source organism: Triturus cristatus (assembly GCF_964204655.1). Classification (NCBI taxonomy): domain Eukaryota; kingdom Metazoa; phylum Chordata; class Amphibia; order Caudata; family Salamandridae; genus Triturus; species Triturus cristatus. Next base: position 1,123,800,362 of record NC_140592.1, read on the forward strand.
TTGGGTATTGGCATGTTAGCTATTAACTGAATGCGATCTGGTGTAAGCTGCCTTCCCTCCTTGGACAGCGAGTGACCAAGGTAAATAACTCGCTGGACACAGAATTGCAGCTTAGAAGGGGACACCTTGTGCCCCTTTTTGGCTAGAAATTGTAAAACCGTCAGTGATGCTTTTTCACATTCAGGTTCGCTTCGGGCGGTGATCAGCAGATCATCGACATATTGAAGCAGAGCAGTGTTTACTGGCATGTGTATACTGTCAAGTTCTCGTTTCAGTGCTTGGCTATAGATGCTGGGGCTTTCTGTAAATCCTTGAGGTGCGCGTGTGAATTTAAAGCTACGTCCATTTAAACTAAATCCGAACAAGTATTGGCTTTCTGGATCTATTGGGACGCTGAAAAAGGCATTTTTGAGATCAATTACAGTAAAGAATGTTGCTTCGGAATCAATAGCTGTCAGTAATGAAGAGATGTCTGGAACTACGGGGTATTGTGGTACAATACATTTATTTAATTCGCGCAGATCAATTACCAATCGATATACTGGGGGAGCCTTTGGATCAGTTCGTTTAAGAATCGGAATTATCGGTGAATTACATATATTGGAGTCGGTCTCCACAACCACTCCTTGGCCAATAAGCTCGTCAATGATTTGCAGTAAAGCCATTACAGCATCTGGGGGTAACTTATATTGTCGCATTCGTGGTAGTACCACTCCTGCCTTTAGTGTGACTCGATATGGTGTAATGTTCATGCAACCAACATCTGTAGGGCCTTGTGCCCATAAATGCGTGGGTAAAGTCTGCAGTCGGGAATCCATATCTCGAGACACATAGTGACCTTTGAAATCACGTAAAAACAATCTTACTCCTTCCGGAGAACAACATATTATAGCTCCTAGAGCTTTCAGTGTTTTTATACCTAACAAGTTTTCTGGACATGATTTAGTAAGCAATAAATCTGTAGTTCTGGTCAAGGGTCCTATCGTAAGTGGAAGAGGCTGTGATACTTCATTAACAATAGGTTTTCCTGAAAAACCAAGGGAAATATTCTGTGAGCCTGAGAGGGGTGCCCCTGGAACTTCACTACGTTTTATAGTTGTTCGACTTGCCCCTGTATCAAGTAAAAATTTTCTATCTTGGCCTAATAATTCACTATGTACATAAGGTCCTTCTTGGTCTACAGGGACCTCGATAAGGGGTAAGTCAACTTCCCTCTCTAGGCTGGTTCATGCGTATCGTTGATAATCAGGATAGTCATACTGTGCGGTCTGGTACAGCTGTCGTGTCGTGGTTTGTGTGGCAGCAGCCGGCAGCGCTGGTGCGGCTGGCACAAACTGTATAGACTGTTGTGGAGCTGGCATGGCCTGTGCATGCTGCGGTGCTCCTTGTTCATTCTGATCCTGTCTAGGTGGCCGTGGTCTTTCTTTTGTAATACCTATGGCGATATTACGCTTCAGGACTGGGCAGTCGTGTATGTAATGACCTGGTTGTTTACAATAGTTGCATGTCCCTTTTACAGGTCCTGCTGAATCACCGGACTGTGTCGTACCCTTTTTATGACCTTCAGCTGGAACTGCCTGGGAGACTAGCATTTTCATTTTTGTGTCTTTCATGCGTCTTTGTTCATGTTCTTGTTCTTCTCTAATTCTATTGTAATGATACTGTAACATTTGTAACATTTGTGATGGGGTATTCCCTTGCCAGGTACTCTCGAATTTTAATACTCTATTCTTCACTTGGGGCAAGGAATTTTCAACTAATTTTGTCACAAACAGATGTGGGTATGACTCGCTACTTGCTTTTATACCACTATTTATACCAAAACATTTTTCGAATCGGGCATAGAAATCACTAGTATCTTCATCTTGCTTTTGTTTACAGGCTGAGATTGCACCCCAGTCTTCCTTTTTCGTAGTTAATAAACGTGGCAGTACCTGTACTAGTAAACCTGGTAGTGCTTTAGTTTTGTCCCCAAGCCCCGAACCTGGACCTCGGGCCTTTTCTTCATTTTCTAATGCTGTCCAATCTATCTTTTGGTCTCCTACCTCCCACTCTTTTTCCTTGAGTTTTTCATAAATGCCAGCAGGCATTAATACCTTTAATATTGTCATAATGTCGGGATAGGTATACTCTCCCATGAGTAACATGTCTTTAATTTCGCGGTGGAAACCCGCTGGGTCTTTGTCATGACTGGGTACCACTTTCTTCATTTCTAACAATTCTATTTTCGATATGGGCGTATATACATATACACGTTTAAACTGATTGTCCTCGCCCTTTATTGGGTGCACTTCTCGTAAGGGATTCTGTCTGTCCATGTAATACATCGGTCTTTCCTTGATGGGCAGTGAAACATGTTCTGGACATACAAAAAGAATGTACTGCTTTCTGGATTCTAGTATTTCCTTAATTAACTTAGTACCTGAACCTCTCCATCTATTCGTGAGTAATTCAGTCAATATATCAGGTAAGGGACCAGGATCTGAATGTTGGCTTTTGTATAGTATAAGAAGTTGTTGAATCATATAAATCCCAGCTAAACGCTGTTCATCTGGGGTGAGATTCAAAAATGTGTGTGCTACTGTATCATCACCATATTTTCCGGGACTGTCAACCCAATGAACGGCTGACCTGGCTAATTCTTGTTCATCCATAGAATTGAGTAAATGATAACCCCTTCGTTCTCGCAGTAATTTGTCAGCGACTTGGAACGAATGCTCGGGGGACCTCATATTTATTATAGGTGTTTGGAAATTCCTGTTATTATCTGGACATATCGGACGTATCGGGTCAGTAAAACCTCTAGTACTATTACAAGATCTTCCTCTACCTACATAGGCTATGGTTTCTGACTGTCCTGTGGACGGTCCTGATCCTTCTTCCTCCTCGTTTTGTTCAAACTGGTCTACCGCTAATCTTTCTTCGTATAGGCGTTCTAATTCTTTACGGATCTTTCTGCACATGGCTATTATACATTTTTGCCTATCATGTCTCCCTTCTGATATGTTCTGGCTCCATCTGGTAAGAGTTTGCATTATTTCCGGATCTACCCCCGGTCGGTCTTGATTTCTGATCACACAATTTATGAGGAAACGTAGCAGTTCCCCCTGTATCTCCACTTTCTGGTATTCCATAGCTCTGTTAATACTTTCAGAATCTCGCCCTGTTTGGACATAATGATATATATTATCTAGATGCACAGTCATTCCTGGTAACTTCCCTAAATACACCGCGGCTCGTCTGATACGTAATGATGCCATGATCATTTCGTCCTCTTTGCCGGGCACAGGGTCATATCTACAATCTACCAGAAGTTCCTTAAGCGTGCGGGCATTTATGAGTTTGGGGGTACGTGGATGTGCTGACTCTTGAAAGGTAAGTTTATTTACTCTGGGTGGCGTAGAAAAAATGTTGGTAGCACCTCCAGTAGCCCCGTCTGGAGTACCGGGCGTGAAAGGATTCGTAGAACGCGATACAGCAACTATAGGTGTGGACACAGCTATAGAAGTAGCTGTAGGAACAGATGTGGAAACGGACGTGCTTGCCGGAACTTGTGTCAGGATTTGATGCTGTAAAGATACAGATACAGGATCTTGGCGTTGAACCTCCCCGGTCGACGGTCTATGCGGGGCGGGGTTAGCATACTCGGGAGCTGCGTCATCTAAATATGAGGAAAGAAAAACATCTTCCGCGGTTCTAGGATGCCCCTTAGGATGTACTTTTATTGGAAATAATGGGGGTGGCAAGTCTTTTGGTATCCCCGGAGTAGCCTTAGGTAATCCCTCGGCCAGAAGGGGATACATACCCTTCATAAGGGCATTTCTTTGTCTGTCTATTTGTTCTGATTTCACTCGTGTACCTTCTTCAATTAATAGATTTTCTCGGACTTTATCTGAATTCTCCTTACTCTTCTCTTCCTGTCTACGTGCTTTTTCTGTTCGTCTATATGATTCTTTACGCCATAATTCAATGGCGTCTTTCTGTGACTGTCTGGCTTTCCTTTTCCATAATTCTTCCTCTACTTTCATGATGCAATCTGCATCCCAGGTCCCAGCTGCGGGCCACCTCTGACTTTCTGGTAATTCCTTAGTGTAGTCTACCCATAGGTCAAGAAATTATATAGCGTCTAAGCCGTGTTTATGATACATGAAATACCCTGGAGTGTCCCTAGGAGGGATGGGAACAGCTTCTTCGAGTACCCCTTTTCTAGTTGTGATCTGTCTTAGTTTCGAAAAGAGCGGCATATTTGAGAACTGGTCTGATACTTGGTCTTGAACAAACTTAATACAATAAACCACGATAATGAACAGTCATTCACACCACAATATGCAGGACGTATTAATACATTTAACATTTAACATTTTTAAATGAGCATCAATGAAGATGACGATCTAAGAAAACTTAATCATAAAACATAATTCTCGACATTAACGGAAATTATTCTGAATTTATATACTTGATATACTAGATATACTGCTAAACAGTACAGATACACTGCTGAAACAGTGCAGACCGGATTTGTGTACCCAAACCCGTCTGGATCGGCACAGCTTATGTGCACGCCAGAACGCCTCCCCAGTAATGGTACTCACCGGGTAGCTCGGAACGGAAGGCCTCGGAACGGAACTGAACTGAACTGGACCGGACTGGACTGGACTCGAAAACTTCGGACACGTCGGGACATCGGAAACCTGGTGGGCCTCTGTATACCTCGGATCTTGCTCTCTCAGCTAGGCTCTGGTCGGGATACTTCGCACTTCTCACCGCCTCGTCTGGGTGTTGATCGCAGCCTCAGTCGCCCCCGCTTGACCGGAGGGAGATACAGGAAATCCTGCTGGTACGCGTTGTTGTCCGTCCAGCTGTGGCAGGAGACCGGGCCTGCAACGCACCGCCGGCGCGTGAGATGAGAAAGTGTCCCTGTTCGGGCGCCATTCATGTGGTAAATAATTTAATTACCGGGACTTAATTTGATACAGAACATAATAGAAATAGCTCAATAAATAAGAGGCAGAATCCGTGGTATTAGAGGTTAGGAACGGGCTTTATTCCAATGGACGATTTCGAAATCGTGGACTCCAGGTTCCATCACCACGGAGGCTCAGGAAGTGAAGTACATACATTATTGATAATTAATTACTTTTATACAATAGGCATTACAGTGAAGCAAATGCGAGAGGCGTAACAATTGATAAGGAGGATAACATTATTCATGCGTAATGAAAATGGGCGTGATTGGGCGTAACAAAGGAACGTCATCAGGCATGATGTCATAATGGGGTGGTTCCATGAAAGAATTTCGCAATGTCAGCAGAAATACTTGGCAGAAATGCGCGCACAGCAGCATGACGTGTGATTGACGTGCAGCTAGGGGGTGAAGGGGACTTGACATTTAGCTCTGCATGTGGCGACAGATGTCTGGAGGGTCAAGTCAACCTAATCCCAAATCATATCTAACATCCTGTGTTTAAAGAACTATGTTATCCAAAAGAGAGGCCTTCTTGGAGTAGAATCTTATTCTATACTGACTATACTGGCTGTTAGTGCGTGTACAAGCGTCTAAGTGTCTACACTAGATGCGAGGGCAGAAGTCTTCCATGGTAATAGGGCTATGAATTACTTGTATAAAGACAGAGAAGCCGGGCCTCTGCTCGGTAGCTGGCAGAATGTTTACTTAAACTACTAGACAGGAATGCATTGGACAGGGAACGGAGCAGATAATTTCGAAGGTGAAATACAGTTCTTGGCAGGCAGCAAGCTGATGTCAGGCACTGTGAGCCGCGCAGAGGATGAGACAAAGTTCATGGTCACAGATGCGAGTTCAGACTGGAGCTTTCAGAGGCAGAAAGCAGAAAAGCTTGATGACAGAATCAGGGCCTACTTGCCTGGACTGTAAAATGGCATAAGTGAACCATATAAAGGCGGTGGCCTTTCGTACTTAGGAATGGAATATCCGGCCCATTCATGGCAGGTCTGAAAGAAGACATGTTAACGGTGGACGCACATGTATTTGCGTCTTCATAACTGGAACTGGAGGGAACATACGTGTACTTGTAACATGCGAATAGAACCGTTGGGGTCCAAGATAGGGGACATAACTGACCGGAAAAATCCATATTTCCACAGTATCACAGTTACTACCTGTTGTACAGCCAGCTGCTGGTCAGCCTGGAATAGTTGCTCCACTTCCTTTGATTCCAGCTCCTGTCCTTCCCGTGGTTAATGTTCCTTCGGCACCCCCTCTTCCTGGGTCGCCTGCTCCGCCTTTTCCTGTCGTTTCGCAAACTGCTTTACCTGCTACTCCTACCCTTACTATTTCCTCTGCTCCAGCTGCCCTATTCCCGAACCCTGTGAACATTCTGACTCCGCTTTCCGTTCATCGGAAAATAACCGACTCTGTAACTAATATATTAACTCCTCTCTACAGGTCTTTAATTGGGACCCCCGTTTCTGACTCTATACAGAGACGTAGCCAGCTTCCTGGTCCTCAGGAACGAGAAATGTTAGATTCGACAGCTCTTAGGTGGATGTCGAAAGCTGCGAAGTATGATGCACGAAGAGTGTTAGATACTTTTATGCAATGGAATGAACCTACTCAACGTTATGTTTTTGACGTGATGTGTTCTCTTGTGCGTGAAGAATGGGAAGATGATGACTTAGATTCCGTCCCCCCTGATTTGATAAATATTCAACAGAAGTTTGCCGCAGGAATGGTGATAGGTTCAGAAGTAAGGGGAGCGATAGAACTGATTTTAGCTCATAGGGATGATTCCCCTCTTCGAGCGACAAGAGACCCTGACGGTTCACCGATTACTACTAGAAAAAAACGAGGTCAATATCCGATGAGGGAAGTTCCGCTGATATGGCGTGATGCAGTTCAAGCTGATGGGGCTAATAATATTGTAGCTGCCCCGGCACATTTCCAGAGAGTGTGGATACACATCCCTTGGAAACGGGCCAAAGTGTTAGCAGTAAAACAAGCGTTACCAGACCCACGTAAAAATCCTGCTGGTTATTACAAAGAGTTAACGCAGACAGTTCAAGCGTGCATCATGAATTTGGCAGACATTGAAATGTTATTTGGTAATGTAGTGCCACAGCCTATATGGGCCAAAACTCGGCAAGAGAACCACCCAGTCGCCTTAGGAGGTGATTGGCCAGCTATTGTAGCAGCAGATGCGCAACAAGTTGGCGGTGCTAAACCTGAACCTCTGATTGCTGCCCTACCTGGCAGAATAATTAATCTGATGAAAACGCTGATGCCAGCATTACGTGTCAATTGGGATAAACTATCGGCATGCAAACAAAAGAAGGATGAAAGCGTCTCTGACTTCTTCACTAGATTTGAAGAGACCTTCGTAGACCACAGTGGGCAAGATATGAGTACTGAGGGAGGCCAAAGGTTGTTTGTCGACAAGTTCGTGTTTAATTTACTACCTGAGCTTAGTAACAAGTTAAAGGATTCTGAAAGTGCATGGGCAGTGTCGACGACAGCACAGATACTTGCAACTGCTCAGTATTATGAGAATAGAGAGAAAGAAGAGAAGGAAAAGTCAGAAAAGAAGACAAAAGATTTGAAGACTAAAGTTCTATTGCAACAGGCGTATCCGCCTCGCTCGAATCAGTCAGATTCACAGCAGCGACCCCAGTTTCAGCAACAGCCACAATTCCAGCAAGGGACGTCCCAAAGATCTAATTATGGTTTTTCCCGACAACAGTTAGCATGGAATCAGTGTGCCTATTGTAAAAAGGAGGGTCACTATAAGAATGAGTGTCCGGTACTGCACGCACAGACTAGTGGTGTCCCAGCTCAGAGAAGTACTGTTGGATTTACGCAAACTCCTAGAGGTAGAGGACGTGGTACTATGACACCACAGGCCGATCGCCAATCGAATTATTTCGATCAGCGAAATGCACAATCTGCGCAAACAGGTAGATCTCCACAGTATCATGTTGAAGATTATTATGATCATAATGAGGAGATTCAGAGAAGCGAGTACTAGGACAGCCACAGGCAAAGAGAGGGAGTAGTATCAGTTCCAGTTAATCAGAGTGGACCTTATGTCGCAGTAGTTACCTCAGGCGTGGTCGAACCGTTTCTGTTGGATACTGGTGCGGCAAAAAGTTCAATTATGCATGCGAAACTCCCTGGCGCACCTTTGTCTGGCTTAACGAACACTTCAGTAGGTTTCTCAGGCGCCCCTGTTCACAATCCTGTTTCTAGTCCTTTATCAATATCTGTTGGGCCATGCGAACTAGAAGCACCCCTTATTCTAACAACCGGTTGTAATGAGAATCTACTTGGTTTAGATCTGTTGAAACGCCTACATGCGACACTGTACTGTTCTCCTTCGGGAGTACAGCTCACATTAGGCAAGAGAGTCATCTCTCCAATGTATATGTCGATGGATAAGCTCCCACCGGAGCTGCGTTTTCTCCCTGATACTCTTTGGGCAACTGGTCCTAACGATGTAGGCCTCTTGGAAATTCCCCCTTATGTGGTAAGTTTGAAAGCGAATGTTAAATTCCCACGAATCCCACAGTATCGGATTTCGAATGAAGGGGAACGAGCACTCTTACTGATTGTGAAAGATTTAATACAGAAAGATGTGGTTGAGGAAACTAGAGGAAATGTCTGCAATAGTCCTGTTTTGCCGATTTTGAAACGTACTGACCCATCCAAACCTCCAATCTACAGATTTGTGATTGACCTCAGAGAAGTTAATAAAATAGTGATTCCACAGTTTCCTGTGGTCCCAGATATCACTGAATTATTGACGTTGATTCCTGCCTCAGCCTCATGGTTTACAGTTATCGACTTGAAAAATGCATTTTTCAGCATTCCCATAGCCGAGGAAAGTAGAGACATTTTTGGTTTCTCCTTAGGAGGTCGCAGTTTCAGATTCAAGCGCGCTCCACAAGGTTATTGTGAGAGCCCTTCAATTTACAGCCAAGCATTAAAGAGTCAATTAGATGCTCTTGTACTTCCTCCTGGTGTTGCTCTGATCCAATACGTAGACGATCTTTAACTGGCTGCTGATGACAAGGAAACTTGCAAAGCAGCTACAATTTCTCTATTACGTCATTTGTCAGACTTACATCACAAGGTGTCACCTTCTAAACTGCAATATTGTTGCCAAGAAGTGACCTACTTAGGTCATCTTTTGTCAAAGGAGGGAAGAAGGTTGACCCCAGAGAGAATCAAAGCAATCTCGCAGATGACTGTACCAAGCACACAGAGAGAAGTGCGTGCGTTTTTGGGTATTACGTCATACTGTAGGCAATGGATCCCAAATTTTTCTCTCATGGCGAAACCATTGGTAGCCCTGACTGGAAAAGGTGTTCCGAGCCCTTTGCCATGGTCTGATGAATGTCAGCAGAGCTTCTCCGACTTACGTGATGCGTTGTGTTCAGCTCCTGTGTTGGGTACTCCTGACTACAGTAAGCCGTTTACACTATATGTCCATGAAAGAGAAGGTTGTGCGTTGAGTGTTTTAACGCAACAATTTGGTGACAAACAGCGGCCTTGTGCATATTTCTCATCCACATTAGATCCGGTAGCCAGAGCATTGCCGAGTTGTTTGAGAGCTACAGCAGCAGCTGCAGTGTCTATTCGACAGTCTGCTGGACTAGTCATGAACAACATGTTAATAGTCATGGTTCCACATGCTGTGGATACACTCATGAATCGAACGAAAACTCAGCACCTCACCAGTGCTAGACTATCAGGCTACGAGCTGACACTTTTGGCAAGTCACATTCAGATCAAGCGATGCAACATACTGAATCCAGCAACGTTGTTGCCGACTACTCAGAAGTCGAGTGATTCAGAGCCCCATGATTGTTGTTTCAGAACTGAGGAAGAGACAAAAGGTCGGATTGATTTAAAAGACACTCCGTTGCCAGATCCAGACGGCACTTTATATGTCGATGGGTCTTGTTTTAAGTTACAGAATGGTGATGTGACGGCCGCGTATGCAGTTACGACTTTGAGTACGATTGTTGAGACTGCAAGAGTAAGTCAGAATTCTGCCCAAGCTGCAGAATTAATTGCACTAACAAGAGCGTGTGTTTTAGCTGAGGGAAAGAGAGTGAATGTGTTTACTGACAGCCAATACGCCTTCGGCGTATCACATAACTTTGGACGTCTCTGGAGAGAAAGAGGTTTTCTCACATCCCATGGGACTAAGATCCAACATGGACAGTTAGTCAGTGATCTATTGGAATCTCTGACCCTACCGAATGAAGTTGCGATTGTGAAATGCAGTGCACATCGGAAGATTACGGATGATGTTGGCCGTGGAAATGCGTTTGCTGATGAGGTCGCCAAAGAGACGGCCAAGAACATGACGAGCCGAATGTATGTTGCAACGTCTGCAAGATGGATTGCTGAATCAGGGATGTGTGAGAATACGATTGAAAGTGTGAAGGCAATCCAGAATGAAGCAACTGAGAATGAGAAGAATGAATGGAAGGAGAAAACGGGTAAAATGGATTCAAGTGGATGTTGGGTTGATTTGTCCGAACAGCAACGTTGGATGTTACCTGATGCGTATGTACTTGCGGTAGTCACGATGGGGCATGGAGCGGCGCACATCAGTTCGAAAGGGATCTGTAAAATGTTAGCTCCAGTATGGAAAAACGATGGAATTACTAAGTGTGCGGAAAGAGTGGTGAAAAACTGCATGATATGCCTGATGCATAATCCTGGCAAGGGAACCCCAACCCCAACTGGTCATTTTGCTCCCCCTTCTTGTCCCTTTGAAGTGATTCAGTTGGATTATATCCACATGGATAGGTGTAACAATCTTAAATACGTCCTAGTGGTAGTCTGTGCCTTTTCAAGATGGATTGAGGCATATCCGTTGAAGGATAACACTGCTATGTCCACTGCCAAAATCCTCCTCAAAGAATACTTCCCCAGGTATGGTATGCCACGGATTGTTTGGTCGGACAATGGAAGTGAGTTTGTAGGGAAAGTTATGAAGAGTGTGTGTGCGGGTCTGGGTATTAATCAAAAATTCCACAGTGCGGATCACCCACAGTCAGCGGGTTTGGTTGAAGGGTACAATGGCACCCTGAAGCTGAAACTTGCTAAAATTCAAGCTTCCACTGGTCTCTCTTGGCCAGACGCACTGCCTTTAGCTCTACTGTCCACCAGAGCGACTGTACACTCTCGAGTAGAGCTTAGCCCATATGAGATTGTGTTCGGTCGTCCTGCTAATGTCTGGGGAGTCCCTAGGCCAAAGGAATTCAAACAGATTGAATACCCAATGTTGATTGATTATCTTTATGATCTGACTGCTAAATTAAGCCTTATTCATCAACAGGTATTCGAATCCTTGCCTAAACTGCCAGAGAGTCCAGGCCACACGTTGAAACCAGGCGACCAAGTTGTAGTTCGGAACTTTGAACGAACTCGGAACCTCCAGCCAAGATTCGTGGGTCCGTTCCAGGTACTCCTCACAACAAGAACTGCAGTACGCCTAGCTGGAAGGAAAAATTGGGTGCACGCTAGCCATACGAAGCGTGTCCCTCTCCCACTCCCCTATGACAATTGGGTTAGACAGGGACTTGGTGTATCCGAGACAGAACCTGTTCCTAGGCACATCCCTTTCAGTGATGCAGAGTACATAACGGACCACCCACGAACTGAAACACAGAACTTTGACACCTCAGCAGGAACCGCTCCTTTGAATCCTGGACCGAGTATTGTACAAAGTGAACATTTGCCACCTGTGGAGTCGAACATTTCCGCACCTGTAGAACAGCTATTTCAAGATCAGACAAGACCCGGAAAGTACAGATATAATCTACGTTCTCATGTTATGAACCAATGACATTGCATAATTGCCTTTCCGTTTGAAAACTGTTTTGATCTTACTGCATTCCATTCAGTCAGGAAGTTTGCTCTAAATTTTTATCTTTTTGTTTTTATTGTTTCTCTCATCTTGCCGTCTGGGTTACCGTAGGGTCGTAACGTGTGCCTTGTTTTAATTTGCAGGGAATCAGACATAAGGTCGGTTTCTTCTGTCTATCTTGGGAACCCCCGGGGTAAACAGAGGCAAATTTTTAACAGGTACAAACCATCCGTTGCGAACGGTTGTAGAAGATGGAGCTTCCTGAACTACGACGGGTTAATGTCATAAATGTGCACAAGACAAAGCTATATGACATATTGTATAGCAAATGTTTTCTAATGCAATGTACTCTGACACTTCTAATTGTTTTGATAACTTTGGTAGGAGGAATTATTTTTGGTATTCAGTTGATCTTTACACCTGTTACATCTACAGTATCTCCCTCCCCATGTTCCTGTTTCTCCGACTGTTGTTTCTCTTCATTCTTTCCACCCTTTTCCTGCCCACGAGCAAGCTCGACGCTCTGAGTTTATAAATAACACTTTCATTCAGCTCTTGCACCAACATCAACTAGTGGTTAACACAACAAACTGCTGGGTGAGTGGCTTGATACCACATACCATGGACAAGGGCATCCCTTATCTGGTCCTGCCCTTTAGTTATAATGGATCATTCTGGGCATTTCAGACCATGTTCGCTTATGCTCTAGAGACCTATCCTCCACGACCTCCGCGTTCCACTCGGTATAACTCTGCTAATAGAGCCTTGGTAAAAGGAATCACTGACATGGTTAGAGATGTCAATAATACTCCGTTCATTCCCAAGGATGAATTGCGAGTTTACATGGGTTGGAATGTTACGGAATATGGCATTACTCTGGGTGAGAACAAACGTAAAAGCTCGACTCCGATCTGGGTCGTACCCCACCAAGGTCAGGTCTGTTTGCAAGGAAATGGGAGGAATCCGAAAGCTCGACTAGGGAAGAGTGACTGTATCGAAACATATGTTTTCCCGTCACAGTCTTCCCCTGCATTCTTAGCTGCTAAGGGTACTTATTTTGTTTGCCAAGACAGAGCATACACATGGCTGCCTGCTGACTTCTCAGGCTCATGTTATATCGCTCAACTGCTACCTCCGACATACACTGCTACACCGGACTATCACAAAACTAGAGCTGTGAGAGGTGTTTTCAGTAAGGAAGATACTACTGGCCAAGAAGCAGGAGACTTCTTCAAAGGTTTCCTTCCGTTCTGGGGGCCTATGGCCAACAGTCGAAACCTACGTCAACTAACACGGGTAGTTGAATCCACTATCACCGAAACTGCGGGTGCCCTTGGTAACCTGACAGCTGAGCTTCAAGCGGATCGCCTCATGACGTTACAGAACCGTATGGTTCTTGATGTTTTACTTGCAGATCGAGGTGGAGTGTGTAAGATGATCCAATCGAGTTGCTGTGTTTTTATCCCAGATAATGCGCCAACGGTGTACAAGGCCATCTCTAAGTTACATAAGATCTCTGACTCTATTCATGTAGAGGAAGGTGACTGGTCATTAATGGGATGGTTCTGGAGCCTGTTGTCTGCGTGGGGATGGAAGGTTCTGATAGTCACTGGTGTTGCATTAGTATTTTTATTTTCGTGCTGTCTCATTGTTCAGTGTGGTCCTGCCTTATGTAACGTCTGCATTTCAACATGCGTAAGAAGACCACCTGTTTTTAGAGATACGCCACGGGATAGAGTAATGCTCCAACAACATATCAGTGACCTGATGAACATAGAAATGGATTCTGACATAGAGTGAGTTATTGCCTATGTAAGGGCAAAAGGACGGTCTGAGGTTCTGTAGCGATCCGAACCCGTGAATTCGGTATCGTAGTACTGACACGATTTTGGTACCAATGAACCGCAAATGATCCATTACATGCATGACAGTGTTTTCGCTACGCAACTAGCATGAATTCACTGAGAAATAGGGCATTCTGTTGTAAAGTCATGGCATCCATTTTAGTTACGGCATCCATTTTGTTTCTTGCCCTCACATTGTCAATGAACGGGCGATGACCCCGGCAGAGTCACCTTGTTAAGGACACGTAAGCCGAGCCCCGAGAAAGGCTGACAATACATGACTAGGCAGAATCAAGCTGCCTCCCCTGCCTGAGGCCAGCCCTGCTATACTGGTTCTCGTGTCCGTTGTCCTGACTGAAAGGCCGAAGACGGTAGCCATGCCCGTTTATGATCCATAAACACCTCTTATCCTACTTTTCAATCCTTTGCACCTGGCTTTGCTCCTCTCCTTCTGGGCTTTTACAATGGGGAGGTTACGATTTTTATGATGGGGAGGATCGGGTAAAGAATGGAAAACTGACAAGGGGATCTGATCGAATACCGAAATCCTACAAATTATTGTTTGATGTCTATTTACTGTTTGTTTGGGATACCGGGTTGGGCATGAGAAATATTCGTGTAATGTAGCCTAAAGACATTTTGCGTGTATTTAAAGAGTAACCCACTTAACGCAATTTGAACAGTCTCGTAGATTCCGCCTCTGTGTGGTTCCTATGACTTCTGTGTCCCTGCAGTAAATAAACTTTGGTCTTTGACGCCACCATCGAGAAGCCCGTGTCTCTGTTTATTTGTGCACCGAGACAGGAGGAACTCAGGGGTCTTTGGGTGTTGTTTCCCTGACACCTCTGGACTCTTAAAAGTCCAGAACCTCAACTTGTTCATCCTCACAGGTAGGCGCCTCTGCCAAGAAGCAGATCTGGATGAACGCCGTCAGTGCCATGAGGAGGACGGAGGGTCGCAAGCGGCGTCTGGCCTAGGTGAGAAAACGCTGGCAGGATATCCGGTGCTGGACGCGGAGGATTGCACGGGTCCTGCTGGGGGACTCACCTGAGACCCATAAGAACCGCGGGCGCCGCCGTCTGACCCACATCCACAAGCGTGTGCTGGCGGTGGTCTTTCCAGACTTGGACAGGCGCTTACAGGAGAAGCAGCAGCAGGAAGGGGGTAGGTACATGTGTGTTTGTTGTGTGTCACCAGCATTTGTAAGTGCACAGTTGCATGGATACACTGCCAGGGTTTAAAGGTGCTGTGCAGATCCGGTTACCCACAGTATAGCGGTGCTCTCTGGCCTCCCTTCCCCTCCTTGCAATGTGTTCCCTGGTCTGTGTGTAGTCACTCTTTCACAAGGTTATCTAGGCTGGCACTTTATCCACGTGAACAATGCCTGTAGCATCATGTGTGGGGGTGGTGTGTTACAGGTTTTGGGACCTTGCCTGTGCCCTGTCCAGTTTAGTACTTGTGGGTTCCATGTCAGTTGGCACTGATGCTGAGTCCAGACATGGGAGTTAGTCTCTCAAGTGTCATGCCTTACAGCACGCATGTCCTATGTTGTGGCCTGTGACATGATGTGCATGGGTGTGCGATACGCATGGTGCAGGGATGGTGGCGTGTGTTGCAGTCATTCCCATTCAGGACCATGGAGTTGTGTGGCCACTTCTGTCCCCTGGGGCATATTTTCCTAGGTGTCATGTGTGTCATCACAAAATGTGGACACTCTCAGTGTCTACAGCATAGGTTGTGCTCTGTGCCATTGTCCCCTGGCACCATGTATATTGACGTAAAATGTAGTACAAGTGTCCACTGTACAGCCTGACCTGAATTTCCTTTTCCATACTCACGGTGGCCAGTGCCTGTGTGTCTTGTTACAATCATCTGATGATGACCATTTGTACATGATTATTTTGACAGGCGCACCTTGGGTATTTTGTGTCCAATCTTGCATTTATCCAGCCCATGTGTATTTCACCCAGACTAAGAGATGTAAGTGCTTCCTGTGTCTCAACAAATTGTCTCATGTAGGGGGTGGTTGGTGCGGGCAAAGCCTACATGTCAAAACCTGATATCTCCTTGCTAGGTCTGGCCAGTGTGTGATGTTTGTCTGGACATACACTCAAGGTGCAGTGAGCCAGTCATGGTGGGCATGTTTTCAGTATTACCTATGCAGCATGTGCCTCAAGTTCATGGATATGGTCCCTGCTCATCCCAATTTTCGGCAACGCTGTGTGGTGCAGATGCAGTGCTGGATTTTCCCCAGAGCCTGGCTCCTCTGTCAAAATCCATTTCATGTCATTTGCTATTATGACATGCTCTCCATAGTTTTTCAGTGGCATGGTGGGTCAACCAATTGTGTGTTGCATGCCCTACATATGTACCTTGTTTTGTAGATGTTACTCATCTTTCTTTTCAGGCTATGCACTGTAACCTATGTGGATTGGACTCAGGTGACATATGTATACAGGTGTATGATTAATTGCTGTCTCTTCACCTTGCCCACAGCATCGTCGGGGGACACGGAGGGAGTCATCAGCACAGACGGAGCGGAGGGACCGAGCACCAGTGCCAGTGGTGACATCTTGGCTGGCACATGGAGTGGAACTGAGGAGGAGGAGAGTGAGGCCGAGGACCTGTCCAGTGCCACCACAGAATATGAAGCTGACGGGTCCGAGGATGAGCTCTCCGAGTGGGCGGAGGCTGCACCAGCAGCTGACAGCGGCACAACATCTCTCCCCGCCCCTTCCATTGCCATCAGCCGCCTCCCACTTGCTCGTGTCCCTTCCCAGCGTGCCCGGTCACCACATGTCTCCTTCCTGCCAGGCACCGCACCCCCTGCCCCTGTCTCCACTGCTGCCGCCAATGCCGAGTCTGTGGACATCCAGCGGCAGTTGCAGGTTGGTCAGGCTGCGATGCTTAATGTCCTCCATGGCCACAGCCAAGTGCTGAACAACATGGAGGCATACTTGGAGGGCATTTTCTCATCGCAGGCTGACCAACGCAACTTGCTGAGGTCCATTGACTCGACACTGACTGCAGCAGTGGGTCTCCTGCAGCGCTTCGTCCAACCCCCTACCCCTGATCCTTCCGCACTTCCCACTCCCATGCCTGTCCCACGTACACCCAGATGTCAGCATGCACCCACCACAACAGACACAGGCACCACACCAGCAGGGAAGGTCAAACGCACACCTCCTGGCACGCACACACAGGGTGAAGTAGGCACACCCACTGGGTCGGGGGGCAAACGTAAGACACGCAGCCAGAGTGGGAGTCCGCATTCCACAATATCCACTCCCTCCAAATCCCCTCCCCTCAGCTCTTCTGGCCAAAAGTCTGATACAGGGTCAGTCCTGCCCAGTCTGTCCATCAGCCCCAGTGTGGCACCACCCCGCAAGCGGTGGAGGCAGGACACCGGCAGGGGAGTTGAGTCCCCCCCCCTGTCCACACCCTCCCCCAATGGCGCTGCGACCCATCCCTCTGACCCCCCCTCCTTGGGGCCTGTGGTTCCTTCGGGTGCAGGGGAGTCGCTGGAGGACCTTGCTAAGGTGTGCAGCGACATCCTGGCCTCCGCCTTTGGCGCTGCCCCACCCCCTGTGGTGGAGTCCTCCATCCCTGCGCCCACGACGCCTACCCTTCGCCCTCATGTCCCTGCGGTGCCTGGTCCTTCCCCCCACATGATGCCCCCCCCTTTGGAAGACGAAGCAGTCTGACTGTTCAGGCAAGCTAGGGGACACGCGTCCCACTGTGTCCCCCACCTGGATTTGAACTTTGGATTGCCCTATGGGCATTGTACATTTTGAACTTTCAAGGGACAAACAGATTTTTGGATGCTGAATAAAGCAATTTCATTTTCCTTTGTACACTACCGTCTGTGTGGTATTGCTGTTGGTGGACCTGCTCCATTATTTTGGGTGGTGATAATGTGTTGGGTGTGTGGGAATTGTAGTCTTGTGCTGGTCATAGGGTGGATCCTGGTATCTGTGTGCCGTCACAAGCTGTTGGCTACATCGCTTTGTTCATGTAAGCAGTTACTGCATGGTGACATCGTCCCAAGGTGTGTTCCTTCCTCTGTGTAACCTGACATCTTCCCTGCAGGGTCATTCCAATATGTGGTGCTGAGCTGTGTCTACATTGGCTGGGTGTGTGACGGACTCGTAAGACTTGGGCCATGCATGCTGAGCGATGTCTCCACCTGCATCATTCGTGGCTTCCTTGGTGGTCACTGTACTTGTGTATGTAGACTGTTGTCATGACTTCATGTGGACATGTTTTCTTTTCGGAGCTATGCATGTGTATACTCCCAGCCTCGCACACATGTGGTACATGTACTGCAGGATCTTTGTGCACCTGAGTGACATTTGTGGCCATTGGATCTGTGAGTACTCCACCCTTTTCTTTGCAGGGGCACTGCTGTGAGTGTTAGGCACCCACCCCTCCTGTGTCTGGGCACTGCTGGGAGGACTCTGCACACACCCCTCCTGTTTCTGGGCACTGCTGGGAGGACTCTGCACACACCCCTCTTATGACTGGGCACTGCTGGGAGGCCTCTGCACACACCCCTCCTGTGTCTGGGCACTGCTGGGAGGACTCTGCACACACCCCTCTTATGCCTGGGCACTGCTGGGAGGCCTCTGCACACACCCCTCCTGTGTCTGGGCACTGCTGGGAGGACTCTGCACACACCCCTCTTATGACTGGGCACTGCTGGGAGGCCTCTGCACACACCCCTCCTGTGTCTGGGCACTGCTGGGTGGACTCTGCACACACCCCTCCTGTGTCTGGGCACTGCTGGGAGGACTCTGCACACACCCCTCTTATGAGTGGGCACTGCTGGGAGGCCTCTGCACACACCCCTCCTGTGTCTGGGCACTGCTGGGTGGACTCTGCACACACCCCTCCTGTGTCTGGGCACTGCTGGGAGGACTCTGCACACACCCCTCCTGTGTCTGGGCACTGCTGGGAGGACTCTGCACACACCCCTCTTATGACTGGGCACTGCTGGGTGGACTCTGCACACACCCCTCCTGTGTCTGGGCACTGCTGGGAGGACTCTGCACACACCCCTCCTGTGTCTGGGCACTGCTGGGAGGACTCTGCACACACCCCTCCTGTGTCAGGGCACTGCTGGGAGTGTCAGGCACCCACCCCTCCTGTGTCTGGGCACTGCTGGGAGGACTCTGCACACACCCCTCCTGTGTCTGGGCACTGCTGGGAGGACTCTGCACACACCCCTCTTATGACTGGGCACTGCTGGGAGGACTCTGCACACACCCCTCCTGTGTCTGGGCACTGCTGGGTGGACTCTGCACACACCCCTCCTGTGTCTGGGCACTGCTGGGAGGACTCTGCACACACCCCTCTTATGACTGGGCACTGCTGGGAGGCCTCTGCACACACCCCTCCTGTGTCTGGGCACTGCTGGGTGGACTCTGCACACACCCCTCCTGTGTCTGGGCACTGCTGGGAGGACTCTGCACACACCCCTCCTCTGTCTGGGCACTGCTGGGAGGACTCTGCACACACCCCTCCTGTGTCTGGGCACTGCTGGGAGGACTCTGCACACACCCCTCTTATGATTGGGCACTGCTGGGAGGACTCTGCACACACCCCTCCTGTGTCTGGGCACTGCTGGGTGGACTCTGCACACACCCCTCCTGTGTCTGGGCACAGCTGGGAGGACTCTGCACACACCCCTCCTGTGTCTGGGCACTGCTGGGAGGACTCTGCACCCAACCCTCCTATTTCAGGATATGTACGCTTAGAACATACACGGGTGTGGGTTTGCTCCATGCATACGCAGGTGAGGGTACGGGTCGTACATACACGGTTGGGGTGGGGGTACGCTCCATGCATACGCGGGTGAGGGTATGGGTCATACATACACAGTTGGGGTGGGGGTTCGCTCCATGCATACGCGGGTGAGGGTACGGGTCGTACATACACGGTTGGGGTGGGGTACGCTCCATGCATATGCGGGTGAGGGTACGGGTCGTACATACATGGTTGGGGTGGGGGTACGCTCCATGCATACACGGGTGAAGGTACGGGTCGTACATACACGGTTGGGGTGGGGGTACGCTCCATGCATACGCGGGTGAGGGTACGGGTCGTACATACACTGTTGGGGTGGGGGTACGCTCCATGCATACGCGGGTGAGGGTACGGGTCGTACATACACTGTTGGGGTGGGGGTATGCTCCATGCATACGCGGGTGAGGGTACGGGTCGTACATACACTGTTGGGGTGGGGGTACGCTCCATGCATACGCGGGTGAGGGTACGTGTCGTACATACACTGTTGGGGTGGGGGTATGCTCCATGCATACGCGGGTGAGGGTACGGGTCGTACATACACTGTTGGGGTGGGGGTTCGCTCCATGCATACGCGGGTGAGGGTACGGGTCATCCATACACGGTTGGGGTGGGGGTACGCTCCATGCATACGCGGGTGAGGGTACAGGTCGTACATACACTGTTGGGGTGGGGGTACGCTCCATGCATACGCGGGTGAGGGTACGGGTCGTACATACACTGTTGGGGTGGGGGTACTCTCCATGCATACGGGGGTGGGGGTACGGTCCGTACATATCTATACCCACGTTGTGGAATGCTTGTGCGGGGGCCTACCCAGGCCTTTGCCACATGGGTACAGCCGTCCCGCCATTGTTGGGGTGACGTAGGTGTGGGCGTGGTACGACTCGTACCCACGCTCTTAAGGCGTGGGTACAGGACGTACCTGTATTGTTGTGTTACCGGTTCGCGTCGTCAACCACTTCCGTTGTGCCGGACGCTGGCTTTGCTGGACACACCCCCACCCCCTCGTAGTGACCAGGGCCTGGGGGTCAGGTATGTCCAGGGCATGTTTGCTGTGTGACTTTGGTGGGGGTTTTGTGGCCTTCCCCTGCTCCTGCCCCCCCCTTTCCCCCTTCCCTTTGTTGTTCTGACCTTCTGCGGCATCTGCGTCGTAACCTGTAGAGGAGGTCGACTGCTATGAGGGCCGGGATGACACATAGGTTCGGGTCCTTGTCTGTCCGTCGCATGCAGGTACTCCCGTCGTCCTGATTTCCCGGCAGTTTTTGGCTGCCGGAAAATATTCTCCGTGCGGGATGACGTCGGTGCGAATCGTACTTCCTGGTTCGTGAATGGCAGGCTGCGTGCGTCCCGACGTCACGTCGGCGCTTTCCCGGATCACATTTGTATGTATATTTTCGTCGGTCGGTGTTTTGTACGATTCGTACGGAAATAGTATTTCCGTGCGAATCGTACTTCCATGTTTGTATCTTGTTACGACCGGGTACGCGTCAGACGGGGAATATGCTCCGTCCGACGGTTCATACCCGGTTTTTACAGGATCGTAATCGGCACCTCAGTCTTTGCAACACATGTACCAACTTGCCTGGGGGCCTAGATATTGTTGTATTGATGCATTTGGGGGGGGCAAGTAGTCAGCACCAGAAGTAATACAATTGTTGAAACTCTTGATGACATTGGGGAGGCTGCTGCTGTTTTTGGGTAAGTGAGTGTTGAGAGCAGTGCTCCAATGCTTGTCACTGATGGTGTTCCACTGCTCTGTTGGTGGTGCATGTGAATTGGACCTGGATGTTGTTAAAGGTGGTAAAAATAGAATCCAGGTGATGAAAAATACATCTTCAACAGATCCTGTGTTGCATGGCCTCATATCATTAATAAATATTGATGTTAAAATCTATTTAAAAACTAATGGCCATCTGGATAACATCAATTGCCATGGTAATCTTACCCTGGCAGCATGGGAACACAATATATTGTGCATCGAGCCATTATGTTAACTAATATTGCTGTAGAATATGGTACTGCTAGGAAACTATTCTGCTCGAAGCACAACAGACATTCAATAGAGTGATATCTTTGGGTGGTCATGATGAGGATCAGCTTTGGTAAAGATCTCATAAATTCTGGACAGGCTTTTATAAACCTAGAAACAAGATTTTAGTTCTGGGTAAAACTTATACTAATCAGCTGCAGCACCCACCAGTACTGTCCTTGCTCTCCTCTTTTAATTGTGCTATATCTTGAAACATTTTTGCAGAAACCTATAATATCAGAAACGATTAAGCTAGTACTCTATATAGACAATTCAACTAAAGTATTGGCCTGTTCAGAAGATTTTACTGTTTTTACGCAGTTTCAAGGAGGAGATGCTGCTATCCAGACAATTGAATTTGAAGTGGCACATATCTGGATTTCATATAAAATAGTAAAATACACAGATTGCTACAAATAACTTTGTATCACACTAGATCAGCGAAAGGTGGAACCCATTATGTATGTAGAGGTTGTTTTGTCCGCTAACATTAGTAACTTGGTGATTCTTTATTATGAAAGATAAAACCTAATTTAAAGAACTTGGATTGCGTACAGCTCAGCCTTATTGGTTAATTAAATATTGTTAAAATGTCACCTTTTTACATATTTATAGAGGTAAAACATTGTTTTAATACATATCTGCTTTACTTAAATTGATTCAGCAATTAGTAGTGGAGTAGCCCTCTGGGCCAACCCACCTATCATTGGTTATCATGTGAATATTTTCTTCACCAACTGAGAGGTAAAGGGTGTTAGCACTGAATCAATCAATTTCAATTTGGGTACACAATAAGGACTAGGAATCAGTGACTATAGTTAAAAAGGCTTATTACAAGTTAGCAATCAGGTTAAGACAAACACATCTCAGTACTGTTAGAAGGCGACCTCAGAAGGGCCCGGAGGGGGCCCTGACTGCCCTGAGACCCACCCTCGAGGTATCGTAGCCGGGCACTGGCGGGAGATTCCTCAGGGGAGGAACCTCGTATCTAGGATCGCACACTCGGCACCACACGACAGAGAGACACCACACGAGGAGTTCTTACGAGCAAATCTTTATCAGATTGGAGTAGTAGGATCTTTATGATCAGCACAGCAAATATATACAAGCAGAGCGTGGGCTCTCAAAGTCTTGGAGGGGAGTAGGAGGTAGCGGGACAGTCTTTGGGGATGTGGATCAAATGCAGGAGCGTACCCGTCGCACAGCTCACAATCCTCGAGCTGGGGGATACGGTTGTTGTCGTGGGGTCCGGCGGGACCAAGAGAGTCTGTGGGAGCCGCGAGTCACTCAGCAGGGCTCGGTTACAAGTTCGGTGATCTTACGATCTTCGAGGAGCCGCGAGTCACTCAGCAAGGCTCAAGCACAAGTTCGGAGGTCTTACGATCTTCAGGGAGCCGCGAGTCACTCAGCAGGGCTCAAGCACAAGTTCGGAGGTCTTACGATCTTCAGGGAGCCGCAAGTCACTCAGCAGGGCTCAAGCACAAGTTCGGAGGTCTTACGATCTTCAGGGAGCCGCAAGTCACTCAGCAGGGCTCAGGTGTTCCAAGGCGAATCTGCCGGACAGTCCCAGAGCACTCCTTGTTATAGGGCGACCCCTCTTTGATGTCCGGAGCCTGTGCAGGCAGGGGTCTTGTCCCCTGGGGGTCGCTTGTTGGGGGTTTCCTGCCATTGTCTTTTGATCCGTTCAGGGCCGGGTCGGGAGGAGTCCCAGACACCCAGCAGGCGTGGAGCCAGCCCTCGGGGAGGCCGGCAGGTCGATCGAAACCCACCGTCCCAGGGAAGCGCAGAGGTGTGATAGAAACTGCTCCTCCCTCTCTCATCCCAAGGGGAGCGTGATGTCCTCCAGCCGGAGTGGCGCCTCTAGGCCAGGGTCGCGCTGGGGCCGGGCGGCCATCTTGTTGCATGAAGTGGGCACGCGGGCCCGGTGTGGCCGAAGGGCAGAAGGCCACGGACGGGGAAGTCCGGGTTGGGTGCGTGCGAGTTCTGGTGGGAAGGATCGGCTAGGCCGTGGGTCTGGGGGCTGGTGTGAGGTGCAGGGGTCAGGTCTAGCTATGTTACGAGGGCCGGGTCTAACAAGTACCATGCTGTAAAGAATTAGAATAAAAACTGGAAAACACAAACTCCTGAAGAAGTTTAGGCTTACCAAAAGAAGGCAGATTAGAAATTCAGTTACCGCAATACAAAATAGTCTAAAATCTTCTAAGTGAAGTCCAGGCTAAGGAGAATAGTTCAATAACCTAACAGGATCTCAGGAAAATGCAGACAAATTGGGAAAATGCAGGGAAAATGTGTGAATGTGTCAGCATTTCAGAAGCTCAGTCAAGTCTTCTTGAAGGAGAGAAATACGTACCAGCCTAAGCCACACTTAGAAAAGAATCAAAGGGAAAGCATAGAGGTTTAATTCAATCAAAGTCCAAATAAAAGAGGCGTAAATTCAGACAGTGTGAACACTAGCTATTCCCACCAAATTTCCAGACTACCACCCCTCTGTTCCAATCATCCGGGGCACCATTGTCCTTTCCATTCTCACATTATAAGCTGCAATATTGACCAAATATCCCAGGCCGAACATGCAAGTGGTACTGTTCTTTGTCACCTATAAATATTTGCAACAGAGCTGAATGGCCGCTTTCAGTTAATACACTAGCTCTCCATGTTCCTTGTCGAGGTCTTCTCGGCCTCTCGCTCTCTCACTAGTACAGTTTTGTATCTAGTCTCAAACTAACAATGCATGTGAATGTACCTGCAAGGAAAAAGACATGCAAGCAGAAAATGGAAAACACTATTTTATGCAAAAGGAAATATAGGCCTAGTCAGGACAACTTAAAGTTTTAAGTCAGTAGTGCATTTAATATGCATGCGCATTTTCAAACTCAGATAAATGTAAAATGTCAGTACAATAGAGTCATATCAAATGTGGCATATAGTGAATTCTTGAATACATATGTATAAGTATGAGTTTATGGCTTTATTCAATCACCTAAACAATAAATGCTCATTTAATGCAGTTAAGGCACACCGCATATACAAATTCTCTAATCGTTAATCGTACAGTGTAGGCACTTCAATAACACTTTACATTACTATTATTAGGGCACACAGAGAAGATGTGCGAAGTGCACTTTTACATCACGTATTTGTGATGTGTGAGGGTAGAGCCAAAATGAAGCTGTTACAGTAGTTTTAATTGGGGTTACAAGTGCCCTAAAACAGCAATAAGGTTCCTTAAACTTCCTCCAGAAAGAGGTGGCTCGGTTCTTCCCAACTATATAATTTGTCCTTCTAAATGGCTCCTTCAGTATGAGTTCAGGTGCTACAGGGCACCTACCTCTCTATAATTTAAGTTTACAAGAGGAGCATGAGGGATTTCTAAGTCAATTTTCATTTATTATAAAAAATGATCACTTTATGACAGTAAGGGGCTTTTTTACAATGATGTGGTGGATCACAGGTTAGCTCTAAAATGGCTAACACTGCACTCCGTTACTTTAGAAATGCAGGGATGCACTATATTTACAATAATACGGTGTACCCCTGTTTTTCTCTCTGCACTGGCACTAAATGTGGCTGCCTAGTGCCAACACAGGCACCCTTGCACCATAGTGCAAGGTTGCATGCATCGAGGGAATGATTTTTTTATGTGCAGGAAGGTGTCCCTTCCTGCACATAAACAATCCGGAATGGTGATTTATAACCTCTATGTGTGCTGCATTGAGCAGCACACACAGAAGTTGCAATTTGTCAATTTTTTCATGACTTTAAACAAAAATTCATGGCAATTTGCTGTTTCTATTTGTGCTGCACAATGCAGCACAAAGAAATAGCAAAAAAAAGAAGAAATAAAACATTTCTCCTCGTTTTGCCATTTTAAGACCAGGTTTTTCCATATCTTAATTTTGGCGCTGCTTCCTATTTACGCCACCCTTGTAAATAGGGGGCAGGGTCAAAATCAATCGGTGTTGCTGCAGAACGTCCACAGCAACACCCATTGCCCAGCCCTTTCACGCTAAGTATAACGTGGAAGGATGCCTTATTTACAAGGCAGCGTTAAGCTATAACAGTAAAAGTGATGTTCCTGTGACAATAGGGCTTTGTAAATATGCCCCTTGAGGTTTTCTACAAGTGAATGGAAAATATGGATCCAAAAATGTAGCATTATCCAACTTAATAATCATACTCTTTTATGTAAAATCTACCATCCTTCTGAATATTTTTCATGATCATCTTTGTAGGATGTGGTAGAGTTAAGGAAAAAAGCAAATGTTTTGTGATGTTTTGTGACTGTACAGAGTTCACGTGTCAGCTACTAAACTTGCTCTAATTAGACCTTGCAGCTCTGCGTCATGGAGTGCTTTGGGAGCACTGCACTGGCTGCCAATCAGGCAGAGGATTACGTTCAAGGCCATGTGCACTGTGCATATGGCCATACACGGCAAAGGTGCGGTGCTGTTGCAACAAAGGATTATAGCCTACACCACGGGGAGACCCCTCCGCTCCGCTCGAGTACAGCAAATCTGATTTGTGTGAATAAATTTCACAAGAAACGACAGGGGGTCGTGTTTTCACAGTTACCTTCTTCTCTTAGTTCAGTTACGGATCTGCTGAAATTTAGAAAGGCCTTAAAGACCTGGCTCTTTCCCAAGTAATTGTCCATGATAGCACCATGTTTGAAGGAAGCTCTAGCTGTAGGTGTGTCTATCGCTTAAGCTATAAGCACCAGGATACCAGCATGGTTACAGTTTGCACTTTATAAATGTAATTAATAATAATATTAATAATAATAATAATACTAATAATAATAATAATGATAGTACAAATAATAATAATAATAATAATTCCATTATTACTTATGCCCAGATTGAAGAAAAGTTTAATTTACACAATCAGGCATTCTTTAAATTCCTTCTGATTAAGTACTACTCTAAAGGTTAGATAAGGTCAAAATAATTGTTGCACAAAACCTATAATTGATTGGAATCTTCAAGGAGAATATAAATCACACCTTGGGGCCTATTACACAGTCTTTTTTACGAGTACAGCTGGTGATCTGGTATTGCAACCTAATTATTAGAAGGTTAAATTAAATGCTGACGTAAACCTGTCTGCCTTGTAACAGTCGATAAGTCTTGGGAATACATTATTGATGTCAGCGAGCCTTGAGATACAGCACTATAAAATCATATTTTGTCTTTATCACATACCTGAAAGATCATTTATATGTGGTCTACGTAGCAGCTCTGCCTGGCCACAATACCAGCTTGATGAAGCCAATATAATTGATGTTTGCATAATGTTCATGTGTACAAGATATCTGGGCATAGATATTCCACATCATAAGTAAAGTACTTCAAACACAGGTTCAATTCTCCACCTGATAATTAAGTTAGGTACTGCTATTGTCATTGCTAGATTTTACATTGCTGTAGCCTGTCTTAGTTAGGAGCCACTGGTGCTCACAGGATTGACAACATTTCCAGACCACAGATAACATGCTTAGAGGATTCTTTATGTGAGTGCAGAGAAGAGACAAGTGACATGTTGAGAATGGTATGAGGAATGGATAAGGCACTCTTGCTCTCATGTGGATGCTGCAAATGGGCTTCAAGACACGGTTGAGAACATAATTCTCCAACAAGTAGCTTGGTAGCTACTGGCAGCTCACCAGCACTCTAGACGTAGATCTCAAAAATGAAGCCAACACTGTACAATATTCAGAGGATATATGTTTATTAAAGAAGGCGATGGACATGATGCAGCCTGAGTACGTGTGGCTGAGATTAATTCAAGCATTCCATACATCACTTTCTTTGTATACTTTAGTTTGTCACCCTTAGTGGGACGGGTATACCCAGGCATTGGTCCCATGCACACTGTGTCACAGTAACCAAGCTGTACCAGGTTGGTGAGCCCATAACTAGGGCAAAACGTGTCCAGGGTTTCTTGTGTTCCAGTTCAGAGAGGACATGACTTAGCAGATCAGGCTAATCTGTTCCATTTGGAGCAGGGTTTTTTAGAAACTGTGGTTTCTGGTTAGCAAAGTTATGAAGCTTGTCAAGCAGGAACCACAATCCTAGGTCCACAACCTTAATTATCCTATAGTAGCTTGGCACAGAGGAGTCAGGCCAAAAGTTTAGACGCAATATGGAAAGCATTTTTGCAACACTTCATACAACAACACAATGAAAGCACCACAAAAAGACTCCACACCAAGTTAGAAAATAGAATATAATTTAATAGGTAACAAATATCAAAAGAAAAATAATGCATCCAGTAGAAGTCGACATATCAATTTTTAACAGTGATATGCAAATTATAGCTCTTAGAAGCAAGTAGCGTCTAAAGAGTTAATTCGTCATGCTGAACCAAGACAAAGTCAAGTGTTCAGGCTGATCGCGATAGAGCATGGGCTGAATACATGACCCATGCAGGCCTCAGAACAAAAGTAACATGATCCTGGTTGCAACAGCGAGATGCGTTGGTGATCCCCATGCAGGTGATGTTTTGCGATGAATTTCTCCACACAACTGCGGTGATGTGTTAGTTTTGAGAGCGAAGCGTCGGTTACAAAGGGCAGCTGTTTAATATGTGATGCACCGGGTTTCTCCATGTTACAGAGGCAAAGCCTCAATCTTCTCCATGCAGTGGTGGTGATGCATCGGTTTCAAAGCAGTGGTTCCAAGTGCAATGCAGTGGTTCTGTGTGCGATGCACCAGTCTGGTTCCTGCAACAATGGCGATGCGTCGATTCTGCTCTCACAGCAGAGGATAAACTTCCAAGGGTCCGGGACTGGGGTGCACCACTTGGCAGATTAGACTCACAAGCAGATGAATCCAAGGACTGGAACAAGAGGGTTCTAAATCTTTTGAGTCCCTGAGACTTAGACAAGAGGAGGCAAGCCAGCAAGCCCTTGGAGTAACTCTGAATTCAAGAGATGCAGGTCGGGTCCTTCTTACCCAGGCAGAGAGAGAACAGCAACCAGCAGGGCAACAGAGCAAGGCAAGAGCTCAGTAAATAGCAATTCCAGTAGAGAGGCAGTTCTTGAGCAGCACAGCAGATCCTCTTCTTTTGGGCAGAGTGGTCACAGGTCCAGACCTATACTGATTTAGCAGTGCCAGACTTCCAGTACTTATACCCAATGGTGCTTTGAAGTGAGGGGGACTTCCTAGCACAGATGCCCTCCCTTTCTGCCTTGGCTTCAGACACACTGCAGGGGTGTGATCATTCCTTTGTGTGGGGACAGGACTCATCTCTTTCAGGTGTAACTGTCAGTTACCCCCCTCCTGTTTAGGATGGCCCATCTGCATGCAGAGGACCACTCATGCACACTTACCTTTCCTTTGTGTGTGACTGCATAGAGGGAATGCAGGAAGCCATCTGTCACCAACCACAGACGTGTATTTCAGAGATAGGACGAAGGCACCAAATAGCTAAAGTAAATCAATTCTAACTTCCTAAAAGTGTAATTTACAAAAATGGAATTCAAAATCCAACTTCACTATAAGGTATGATTCAAAATTTTGAGTTCAGTGACACTAAACTTGAAAAGTCCATCTCTTCACAATTGAGAGTTACACTTAAAAGATGTAATAAGGTAATCCCAATGTTATCCTATAGGAAAGATGGGTCTGGGACATGGTTAAAGGGCTACTTATGGGGGTGGCACAACCAGTGCTGCATGCCCCGTAGTAGCATTTAATGTACAGTCCCTGGGAACATGTAGTGCACTTTACTAGGAACTTCTAAGTAAATTAGTTATGCCAGTTGAGGATAAGCCAATGTTACCATGTTTAGGGGAAAGAGCACACACACTTTAGCATTGGTCTGCAGTGGTAAAGTGTGCAGAGTTATAAAACCAGCAAAAATGAGTTCAGAAAAATGGAGTGAGGCAATCAAAACGTTGGGGGACGTTCACCCTAAGACTTCCAGATCGGACAAATCCAAGTCAGATTTTCATACTGATGAGCCAAAACTGAGGTGACATGGTGTGCCAAATAATGTTGGACTGGGATGCGGCCCATGTAATTACTGGTGGCTGAGATTAATTCAAGCATTCCACCCAACACTTTTTTTGAATAGTTCATTAAAGAAGACAGCACTGCTCATCTCAAGACCCTTAGAGGGACAGCAAGACAAACAATGGTAGGGTCTCATGATAACATTCACACACACACTGTGCTAGCCCACGGGTCTGTCACTTGATAATCTGCTTCCACTCTATATGTCAAATCATCTTTATTCGGTTTTGTGTATTAAAACCATAAAAGCACACATTAAAATATAATAAAACATAGTGAACATACCTCATTGATACATGCCAAGTTGGATAATAACCTGTACCTAGGTTAAATCTGAAGAACAAAGACTGCAATATCCCACAAAAAGTACCAGATACAAGGAATCGCTCTAATTAATACAATAAGTCACACCTCACAAAAATAATTGATGATCAGCTATGCGAGCAAAGCGACACAAGGTGCATAATGCCATAAATAACGTGTAGAAAACCCGGTGATCAATCACAACTAGACTGGATCTTGACTGCAGATTTAAAAAAATTAAGCCCATAAGAAACAGTGCTGCCCATAAGCATTTCTAAATAAAATAAAAGCGGGTCGCACTTGCCTAAAATTTGCCTTTTTTCAACCTGGACTAAAAAGGACTCTCTGGGCGTGTCATAAAAACTACAAAATATTATAAAATGAAACATGTCCTGTGGATTTTTTCCATCACAGCCACAGAGCAATAGGCTAAGGGCAGATGTAAGACCGTAATTTTGCAAATGGCAATTCGGCCCCTTAGCCTGTTGCCCCCTAAATTGGTCAGCCCCATGTACAAACCATTTTTTGTGAGTCTCTAACCTATTAGCAACTTGCAAAATAAATGGTTTGCGACTCCCTCTTAGGTAAGGACGTGACAAGGGCGTCTCTTCCTAATAGCGAGTCTGACTGCAATGTACTATTGCTTTACGACCGCATTTGCATTTTCAAAAAACACTTGCATTTTACCATCTACTTCAAGTGGGTGATCAAACATTCACAAACTAGAAGGGATCCCCTTCCCCTTTGTGAAAGGGTGTGCAAATATTTTCTAAGAGTAGGCAGTGCTACCACTGCCTGCCCTTGATAAAATGAAATTGGAAAGTTTAATTTTTCTTTTTTAAATGCATCCCGTTTTCCTTTTAAGGAAAACAGGCTGCATTTATAAAGAAAACTGCTTTATTGAAAAAGCAGTCACAGACATGGTGGTCTGCTGACCCTAGCAGATTACCATCCCTGTGAGTGCTAGCAATTCCCAATGGGGTCGCAAATTGTGCATGGCTCATGAATATTGATGAGGCATGCAATTTATGACCCCATTGTGAATCGCAAACAAGTGTCTGAGACACTGTTATACATTGCATTTTGAGAGTCGTAATTTGCGAGTCTCAAAAA
Source organism: Triturus cristatus (assembly GCF_964204655.1). NCBI lineage: Eukaryota > Metazoa > Chordata > Amphibia > Caudata > Salamandridae > Triturus > Triturus cristatus. The sequence continues at coordinate 1,123,831,332 of NC_140592.1, forward strand.
AACGCAATTTGCGAGTTGCAAAATGAAAGCTTCGTACATCTGGCCCTTTTACCCTTACTCATACCCCTTGATGGGCTAGAAGGAGGTTGAAGAGCTAGAACATGAACCTGGACAAAAGGAATTGGTCATATGAGTTTACTAAACCCAGTAAGTATTTTCTTTTAAAATCAATGTGTTTATCAATGTCCCCTTGTTTGCCCAGATTTGTAATCAGAGTGACACAGGATGAATCAGTAATGTAAATCAGACCAAGCTCCTCATGTACATATAAAGAGGGGGTACCCTGAGGGACAGATAAAAGTTGTCTCAAAAACTTATTTTCCAGTATCTGCATGTCATCTGAGGTAATATACCCCCAAATTACACTAGCATATAGCTTTTTCGAGATACACTTGGCCTCATAAATCTTTAATATTGCTCCCACTTGTCTTTTTCCCAATCTAGAGGGAAAATTCAAAATAGCTGCAGTCTCCCCGATAAAATTGTTTTTTTACTAGTTAGTTGGGGGCCCCATTTCTTTTTATCATCTAGCAGTAACGCTAGATGTGAGAAAACACTTGTCCTTGGGACCAGGGTGGGCCCTACCTTGAAAGTATTAGGCGTCCTTGTGCGAGCCCCTACTTGCATAATGTAGGACTTTGAATTGTTATCCCACATGAACTGAACAAAGGAATTTAAAAGCGCTTGCAAACCCTGCTCTGTCCTGGCCATAAAAACTGCATCATCTGCATAAGCAGAACTGGGATGCCACGGCGCCCCACCTGAGAATAATCCGCCTTGCTCTCCAAAAGGGTTTTCTCTAGCTTATTAATGTAAAATTTGAATAAAGAAGAAGCCAGGATGCAGCCCTACCGTACCCCTCTCTGGATGTGGAACTGGCGTGAAACCATCAGGTCACCAGAGTATCGCACCACCGCCTTTGTATCTCATGGAGATCTTGTAGAAAGAGAACTATATCCCTATTCACCCCCAGGGACAGCAAGGTCTTCTACAACTTGCTTCTGATCACACAGTCGAACGAGGAGGAAAGGTCCATAAAGGCCAAAAAGATGGTACCAGAGCGGGCAACTGTGCACTTATTCATGATCATATATAAATTTAAACATTGATCTATCGTGGACCGCCCGGGCGCAAGCCATATTGAAAGTCTGACAGGATGTTGATCCCGAGAGCCCAGGTGGATAACCTATCACGTAAGATCCTTCCAACCACTTTGACCACATAGTCCAGAAGGGAGATAGGCCTGTAACAATGAGTGCTATCTCTATTCCCATTTTTAAGAATCGGGACTATGATGGATATGGCCCATGAGGCCGGCTTACCGTACCTGACGACTGCATTAATAACGGAGGTGAGCAAGCAAAGCCACAAAGTGAGCAGCCATGTTGTAGGGCCTGCTGTATCGCTCACACTATGTGTGTGAACAATGGGCAAGGAAATAAAAGTACCAGCAGCAGCTAGAATAGTAAACAGTGTGGACTCACCAAAGTGTGGGACTGTAGGAACCAGTTTGACAATGTTTGAGTTGGGTGCACAATCAGCCCTGGAACTGAGAACAGCAAGGTCTGAATTCTGAGCTGAAACAATTCAGTGTCTGTGTATGTGTATGCATGTGTTCATATTTATATGTGAGTCTGTGTGTGTGTGTGTTTGCTATTTTTTCCTTCAAAAATAAACAAGATTCATCCATGGATGCTATGCCTATTGTTAAGGGCCGCCAAGATTACGTGCTGCCCCGATCATTAGGGGTTAATTGCAGGCATAATTGTATGAGTTCATGGAACATTGATGTCATCCTTGAAAAATGGTTTTGTTTTCCTTGATATATTCTGGGCATTTTGGTGAATTGTGGCATACTGATGGACATCATTGTCATATTAAGAGCATTATTGGTCTAATTATAGCCATGCCTGACAAAATGGTATCCACCCTTTGCATAAGTGTTATGAATTTTACGTATATTCTTACCACTTGAGCTGCCTCATTGTGCCAACTTCTCTGAACTATTCGGAGAGAGGCACGCCCCTCTACAGTAATGGGATGAAGACAATTGGTCATGTGTAGGTCTTTTGACATGATTTGTGGGTATACCAGCCTCTATCACAAGGCTTCTATTATGAATTGATCAGTAAACACTATGGCCAATTGGCTGGTGAACTAATGAAGCTATGTTGTGTGGATTCCTGCCATTGCTGCACCTCAGCGCCCGTAATGCACAGTCGGATAAGGCTGCGCTTGGCCTACTCTTTGTCACTCTTAAGTCACCACTCATTGTCCTTCTGGTAAGTACCATCCACTACCATTATGGTTAAATGTAAGGCTGGTGAGGCACTAGTGGGTGTGGCTGATATTCTTTGTTTGGCCAGAACTATTGATAGTATGTTGGAAAGCGCCATGGGGATAAATTTGAAGTTGATTATGCTGACAGAGTACAGACTGTCATTAGTCTGTGGCCCGATGGAAGGGTTTGCTTGGATAATCCTTCTGCGAGCAATGTTGTAACAAGTCCTGACATTATAGGGCCTTCTGATCATCTACGGATTTCTACCACTCATCAGGACTTGGTTAACAATGGAACAAAAGGGTTACCAGTCTCTCAGAATCCGGCCAGTGTTCTATCAGAGCCTGACACTGTGTTAATAGGAAAAAGGTTGTTGCAAAGCCACTGGTGGGGGCCAAAAGACCACATATCGCATCACAGGGCCAACTTTCCTCATGGTGTCTTAACCAGTCACATACCCAGTCGACACAGACATTGATCTGCTCTAATACAGCTTCACCTAACTATGATACCCTGTGTGAAAGATTATGTGCCCTTCTAGAGGATAAACTGAAACCAATTAAGCCACATTGAAAGTACCATGAATGATATTATCCATGAACTAACCACTTTTCACAATGCCTGTCCTGCATCAATACAGTTATTTACTCCTATTGCGAATAACAGAGTGGTCTTTTCAAGTCAACCTCCTGCAAGTAGAAGTACCACAGTAATTGAAGGCGACCATTAGAAATCAAAGGACAATAATAGACAGGGCCCACTCAGGCTTATTGCCTAACCCTTCATGTGAGGGTCTCACGGACTCACTAATACCTGACACATCAGGGAATTCTACCACTGCTCATATTCAATCTGGAACCCGTTTAATTGCTAACAAAGCCCAACTGGATTTGTCCTCCTTCATCCTGTCCTTATGTTCTGGCACTGGCAGTAGTTCCTCCCCTTAAGGAATCCCAAACAAAATCATGGCTAGCGCTACGAAACAAGAGCGCTGATTGACTTATCTAGTACAAATGTTTTAACAGTTTGAATCTCAATGAGATAATAGTGTTGTGCAGGGTAGAGTGGGTGGGCTGCTCCAGGAGGGATATAGATGTGGACTGCATTTTTGTGAAATTTCGTAGACCCCATATTGTGGAGGTAACTGGTAATATTGACATCAACATTTTTTCACTCCCATTGGGCTCTTTTTACAAACCTAATGTGTTGGAGGCCCTATGAAGATCTCTAAATCCTAACATTCCCATCTCTCTGTTTGCATTTAACAACAGGTTTTCCCCTTTAGGTGGACTTGAGGGGTGTAGACAGTGATGTGGCCATATTCCCCCTACCTGCCACAATGTGTCACAGTCACATCCTCTGGTAATACTGTATGCTTAGAGAATTTTGAGCTGGAACGTGGCTGGCCTTTATTATAAAAATATAATACCTGACTGGTTAACCTTTATAAGGCAGTATGACGTTCTCATGTTTCAGGAAACCTGGATAGCACATGAACTACTAATGTATAGGTTCATTGCCTAGCACCCCTGCTCTGGGAGTGCCTCGAGTGGTTGGGCTATTCGGGTGAATCTCTCTGCCGGAGGTAGTACCAAGTCAATTGTAACTAGCAATGATAAGTTCCAGGTTGTGAGATTCGAGAGAGATACAATTTTGTATCTTATCAAGTTTTATAATAATGATTTTAACTATGTTCAGAATTACACTTTTTCGATTTTATTTGATTATATCTACTCTTTGCAGAATGAAGTTGCTGCTAAAGGCTTACTGGCAGGGGTCTGTTTGGCTGGAGAGTTTATTGCCAAGCTCACTACTGATCCAGAGGATTACCAGCTTGGGATTACACACACACCATATACTCACCTGGGCCCATAAACATTCATACAATAAGCTAGTAGGGCCACCGGAATCAATTTTGTTTTACCTGCAAAATTTTGTTATCTTTACCAAAATCTTACCATCCCAATCTCCTTGTCAATAAATTTCCTCTGGTCAATGAATCTAGTAGCTAGTAGAATAGGTAAAATTAACTTTTAAGGTTTTCTCCAATAATCACAGACTCAAAGAGTTTTTAGAGTTTTATCTAATCAAAATTTTGTGAGTCAAAGATCAAATACATGTTAACATCGGGTTCATTCAGGAAAGAAATCAAATTTAGTTCAATATAAGTCTCATTAAAATATATTGTGATGACAGTACCTGAAGAGGGAGAAAAACAGAGAGCAGGTACAAGGGTAGATTTCACAGAATGATATTTATCTAAAATGATAGATGAACCCAACTCCTTCATGATGGGTCAGATGAAGTGCAACGCCAGCATCGCACCCCTCTCTGGCACTACTCTCCTCAATATTTCTTCCGCGACTCCCCTTCTAGATGATTGGATTATCGATCAGTATTTCGGTCTCTCGAGCAAGGCCTCTGGCATCTGCAGGGTCTGAGACAGCGTCTCTGACAGAGTCTGTGGCAGCATCTGTGTCGGGTCTGTGACGGGTCGTAATGACGGGTCTGACAGATCTCTAACTAACTTACCTCAATTATACTATTCTGTGTTCGTGTTCCAACCCCAAATGTTTCAATATCCTGACTCCCCTATTTCTGATTGGACAGGGCAAGGAGGTGAGTTCATCACACCATGCTAAATGTAATATTTTACTTTAGGTCCATTCTTCAATATTCCCGCCCCTTAATTTACTTTCCCAAAGCTTTATTCCCACCCGTATTTCACATTATGCACAATACATTGTATTCACAAAATGTAATTTCTTCTTCCTTTGTCCGGGTCAATGGGTTCAGTTCCCATGTGCTTCTTGCCAGCTTGACCTTGCCTGGGTTTCAATGGTGTCATCATAGTTCCGGGCAGGGTTTAGTGCACGTGCACACAGATCAGGTGGGGTAGGGATTTCAGTCACCCTTCGAGGCCCAAATACGAATTAATAATAAAGTCAGAAAAAGACATGCTAGAATACGGAAATAAATTAATTCACTGTATACCACTTATCTCTACTCTATCCCTATATACTTATATAAATCTTTCACATTAGTGTTTAGTAGAACTTATGAGGTTTAGTTTAAGCAGTAGCATGTGTATTAACATGTGAGTTTCAAGAGGCCATTTTAGAAGCTATTACGCAGCTGCAAAGGTTTCCCTCCATGCATAGAAAACGTCATACTACGTAGATGCAGTAGACACATGCGCAGTAAAATTCCCACGTTTTGTCAGCCATTTTAAGACACTTGGGTTACTGGTTAGTAATACACATAGGAAAGCTTCCCCTAGATTAAATATATTGTGTGTAATGCAATATTTGTACTTACAATAAAAATTGATTATGGTATTATACGTTATTTGAGAGGATTGCATCCGAGCAAGTTTCTTCTTTACGAAACCTTGCTCCATCACTACTGATACCAATTCTTTGCTCACTTCCACTTTAGATGTAGGAAACATCCCAATTAAATCGATGATTGTTACTGATACTAGAGATTGAGAGTTGTTGAGTCATTTGGCCTCCCAAGATGTATTTAATGTAATGGATGTTGTTGGCGGTGTGGATCATACAATTCCTACTCATAGGGGCAGAGGCTATTCTTCCACAATAGAGTATTGTTTTCTTTCCAATTTGACTGACTAAGTATTACAAGGGAAAATACTTCCTTCCACTTACTGGGACCATAACCCCATTCAGGTGATAATTGCCTTGCCCCCTAAACCTAAATTTAGAGTGGAGTGTGGAGCCAGTAAATTGCAAGTAACTACTGATAGCTTACGGTGACAATGTGGAGAGGTGTTGAGCTTGCCAAACGTTTCCATGCTTTGATTATTGAAAATCCAAATTTAGTTGAGATCTGTTTAGCAGACAATAACTCAGACCATCAAGTGGTCTGGGCTTTCACCCCGCTTTGTTTGATTATTAGGAACAAGTTATTATGCAGTTATTAGGGGAGAGGAGTTGGCCTAACGGTTAGGGCGCTCGACCTCGGACCTGGGGGAACTAAGTTCGAGTCTCGGTAACGACGCTAAACATCCTGTGATTCTGGGCAAATCACTTAATCTCCCTGTGCCTAACAAAAAAATTAATATGTGTCCTCATGTAACGTAACTGGTGCTATGTAAAGTGCTCTGATACCTGATTGGATTCGGGTCAAGTTTGCGCTATATAAAACTCTGCTAACAATAACAAGTACACCAGTTACTAAGCCTAAGTGGTTTAATCATGAATACTAGGAAGGCAAACCAGCAGTTGTGTAAGATGCTCACAGCTACCCCCAGGGATTCGTCGGAAGTGGCAACCTGTTGTAAAGAGTATAAAGAGGTTACCTCTAGGAGGAAGAGGGATGTGCTGCAATATCAATTGGATTTCCTAGTGCTGTCAGCAGCAACGATGAATGTCAAACCATTTTAAAGGGTAGTATCTGACAGGAAGTACCTGAGTCATGCAGCGACCCTGATAGCTTGGCATATTGCCCATTTTACCAAAATGTATGCAGCCTCTGAAGCTCGAGCACCCCTTTTATGGAGAATACCCTTGGGGAATTATAAGTTCCCTTGAGTGAGCTGGAAGACGCCATCTGTCAAAGTATAGGTGGCAAGGCCCATGACCTGGATGGCTTCCCATTTGATCTTATAAAGCATAGTCCTGAGTTCTTTGCACCTTTATTGGTGAATGTTTCTAACGGCCTGACCCATTCCCCACTAGCCACCTCTTGGAACACCTCCATCATGTGCCAATCTTAATGGGAGATCGCTCACAGCCTAGCTGTGATAGACCCATCTCGCTGATTGGCACCACGGTAAAGATTCTTAAGAGGGTTCTCTACAATTGAATAAGAGAGTGGTTATTGAAGAAGTCTATCCTGTACCCATTGGCAGGGGTACAGGATAGACTTCTTCAATAACCACTCTCTTATTTTTGGCTTTAGGAACCAAGTTGGAACAGCTGAACAATGCTTAAATTTGTCTCTTATCATCAAAAAATAATACACCACTGTAAATCAATCTTCCCTATAGCTGGCCTGTATGAATCTGACCTCAGCATTTGATTGTGTTAATTGCTCAAAGCTGTGGTCAAATCTTCTCTTACATGTGATGGATAAAGTACTAGTGTACTTTCTTCCGTATTTGCAAATGGAAATGAGGGCCAGGGCCAGAATATCCACAGATGGGGAGGGCACTTAGACAAGGATGCACCGCTTCTATTTATTTTATATTTTTACAATCTCCATCATTTTTGTATTGAACATTACATCAGATGTCCAAAAAAGCAAAGGCTGCACACTACCCTATCTTCTGTACGTGGATGACGCTGTCCTGGTGGCATGTAAACCTAGAGCCTGCGTCTTTAAAAATCATGGAGTTGTAGATTTGATGGCCACACTTGACCTGCAGATACATTTTACTAAATCTTATATCATTTAATGGACTGCAAACCCAAGAAATGTAATTTTTACACATTTTTAATAATTAATAGTACTATTAATTGCACTAGAACTAAGTCATACTTGGGTATAATATATGCTGCTACGGGTTCTTGGGTACCACACATTACACACTATAGGACAAAATTCACAAAGGTGATTGGGACACTTCATAGCTTACCTCAGCCTACAGGAGGCAACACTCTTCCACCCCTACTGCAAATCTTTAATACAAATTGTAACATAAGGGGCCAGAGTTTGTGGGTATCCACAAATGTAATATCATCCAGACTGAAGAGAACAGGCTTTGCAGAAGGGTTTTAATGGAAACTATTTTGTCTTCTCACTTAATCTGTCATAGAGAAGTGGGCATCTGGTATCCCGTATATAGAAGACTATATTAGAGTCTGGTCAACCTTATAGTTGGAAAAATAAGGAGGCGAGTCTCACGAGAAATATTATTAAGGACTGCTTCAGCTGCGAAAAAGGCTCTGAGATCCCTTGGCTTGCCAGTGTGGAATCTAGCCAGCGCTTAGTTAACCTTAAGACGTTTATTAAGGTCCCAGAGATTCACCCTAATGTTAACAAAAAACAGTTACGCCAGGCCCTGTATGATAGAGCTAACACCGAAAGAACATTCATAGAGAGGTGGAAGATGAGAGGGGCCCCTGGGATGGGAGGTCTGGTCAAACATAGCTCCATTTAAATTTTTTGTGTGGACATTACACTCAATATATTTTCTGTTTCCCCTTAAAAAAGTGACATATTAGTAATCTCAGAGAAGCCCTAAATGTACTCAATTTATGGACGATGAAGTGATAATTCATCTAGGTGCATTTCTGAGAGTAATGGTAGGAACTTGTGGTTCTATGAAAACTGAGTAGACGTTCTATAATGTCCGATGTATTGATTGTCTTTTATTTAAAGGAATATTAAAATTCAGTTGATCATTTTTATTAACTGTTTTAGTATGTATATATTTGAACATTTATTTCATTATCTATATTCCTGCACTATTTTAGATACATTTGGTATTTGAATAAAGTTTTTGAATCCGAACCTGAACCAAATGAAGCTATTACGGCTCTTCCAGGAGGTGGCAGCAATACTGTAAGTGTATGGTGACAGTTCATATCCTGACATATTTTGTAGGGTATTGCTTACCTCACCCTGTGTTATTCTTAGGTAACCTTCCTTCAAAGTGCAACGCATGTTGTATCCTTTATAGTCCATTTATTGTATGTATTTAGGTATTTTGAATAAAAGTATCTTGTGGCCAAACGCTTATTCATAGTGCTAGTTTGTTTGCGGAAATTCAGCCCACCAGTTTTGTTCTTTCACATTTAAGTTTGTAGTTGTATGTACATGAGTCAAAGCGGCATATTTTTTACCTCATTCATAAATGTGGTCAGACAGCGCATGAGGGGGTGCTGCCCTTGTACGATGATGTGGTAGCTCTACTGTTGACCAGAAGGAAAGCCTTTATGAAGAGAGTCGTCTTTAGATGTATTTTGAGTGCTGTCATGTTTGGTTGGTTTCTCTCACGTTAAAACGTGAGTTTCAGATTGGTGCCCCAATGGCCAGAAATATTTAGCATCCTTGTGTTCTGATTTATGTTATATGTTCGAACATGAATATAATATAGCTCCTTCTTTACATTTGCTTGTGCCAATGTCCTAATGTTTGAAGTCTTCTACTTGCAATGTCATTGTTGATCTAGTAGGGTGGACCCTAGTAGGCGTTGACATTGTAACTTTTAAATTGATGAATAGAAATTCAAGAACGAAAAGTTACAAGTGAACCACCTAAGACCCTAAAATGTATCCCCGGTGCTTGGAATGATGTACAATCTGAGGGATGGTTAAAGAGAAAGGATTTTCTGTACCAGTCTCATTATGTTTCTTTGTCCTCCATACTTGTAGCAGGATTGTTTATTACAAGCTAACAGGGTGTTGTTGAGTAAATGTGACATTCTCAAGACATAACATTGTGATGTGTCCGCTTTGTCTAGTTTGCTCATTGCAGATCTTGATTAAAAGCATTGAGATTCTAATGACCCTTCTAAATATATGTTTACAACTACCTAAATTCCCAAATCTCATTAAACTGTGCTCTGAATTCTTGATGATGCACATCTCAAAATTGGGCACTCTTAGAAGCCTTTGTTATTTTCTACTCTTGCTTCAAGATTAAAGGCTCCACAAAAAGCAGCCAACAAAAAGGTTGGTAATCAAACCGAAATAAAAAGGAAAGATGATGCTAGAGCATGCATTTTCTATTTACTTTGAAACCCTTTCTACAAAGAAAAAAGTAGCTAATATTCATTTTATGGCAGCAAAATGTATTCACTAAGTCCCCACCATTACAAAGCTTTCTAAAACAGAAAGGGATGAGGGCAGAGCATTCCATGTGCACAGCTGCATTTTGGTAAAGAAGGAAAAACATTACCCTTCAGCTTTTTATCTCCTTTGTTACCAGAGGAGAGTGGATGCAGAACAGTTACCCTTGACCCACTTTGAAAATGAATGATTCTTTGAAGCGTATCCCGCTGCTTTATAGAGATAAAATCCCTTTAATCACAAAGGGCATTATTTCATAATACAGCGGCAGGTAATGTGTACTTTATAAACTATCAGAACTCTCACTGAATGATATTAGTCTTTATAGATATTTATTGAATGAGATTTCTTGGATTTTCTAGTGTTCAAGGCTGGATTTAAGACTACATTTGTACCGAGTTTAATTTGACAGCTCAAAAAGAAAAATGTGAAAACTAAATACATGAAATGTAGTCATTAATGTTGGGTCTCCGATTCGAGTAACTTTACTCAGTTAGACTTAAATAAGTCACAGCAAGTACGAAAGGTATCTTTCTTTCTGAGAAACCTAATACAAATGGATTATGCGTCTTTTTTGGCATTTGAACTCATTGCAAGAAGAAGGCAGGTAGCCCTCACTCCTTTGTTTTGCTTCAGCAGCAACCACTATGTTGCATATCAGTATATTGTTTAACATAAATATCTTATCTTAAACTTGGTTTGCAAAAATGTCCCATTTGTGTAGATTATCTTGTTAATTCCAATCGGGCAATAATTTGTCAAACTATATTTAGGGTGAAATATTTATATCACATTATATTCGGACAAATATATTCGGTGTCTCTATTGTTCTAAAGGTATCTGTCCTTACCTGCTGTAGGAATAATGGCATGTACTAAATTAAGGACCAAAAGCATTTGCACTTTTTGGCAGCTTGCAAAAAGTGGCTACAAATTGTACACCAACTATTTGCAACCTGTCTCGGGTTTACAAGGAAACCTATATACTAATAGGTCATATCGCAAAGCCTCCAGTCTCTTGGCAGTGGATAACGACTTACCTAAGGAATATAGGGGGTCATTGCGATGGTGGACAGACTTCTGTCTGCCTGCCATCGTGTTGGGAGTGGGACCGCCCGCTTACAAGGCCGCGGTCCCACAGGGGGTATTACGATACGACCACCACCGTGGCGGTCGCATCTGCTATATTTAACATTGTGGCGGGTGCTAGTAGCTGCAGCACCCGCCACAATGTTAAAAATGCACTATTGACATTTCCCTGCACTACGTGGCAGGCCGCATGCAGTGCCTGCCACATGGTGCAGGTAAAAAGGTGCTACCCAAGTGCACACACCAACTGCCCCTGCACAAGGGGGGCCCGCAAGGGGCCCCCAAAGTATATCCCTGCCAGCCTTTCCATGGCAGGGGAACCGCCACGGAAATGCTGGCGGGGATCCAGCATCCAAATCTGGCAGGTGGAGCCTGCTAGGCACTGCCACCATTCTGTGGATGCGGGCGGGTCTAACAGGCAATCATAACGATTGCCTCTGTCGGACCCATGGCAGTTGAGCTTTCTGCCTGCCAGCACACCACCCGCCATCCCAATCTGGCTGGCGGTGAATGGCCTTACAATGACGGTGAACCAGCCACCGGCAGTCTGCCGGTGGCAGGTTCACCGCCATCGCAATCAGGCTCATAATTTGTCAAATCCCCATTTTTGGCCCCCAGTGATTACCTACAAATACAAGTATGATAGCCAGCAAGTAACATCACACAACCATTCGTATGATTGCAGTAAAAAACTGACATTTTTAAAGAGCCTGTATTCCTTTAAAGAATCGGGGAGGCCTTAATAAACGTCTCCTCTTTTGGAACATATCAGGAGGAAGAGAGTTGTCCTCTGCCTGTCCCCCTGAGGCAGTTCGACAGGATTACCCGATGGGAAGCCGTGTAATGAGAAAGATCCAACAGGGACATTTTCCCCTCTCTGTATCTGACACCACCTCCTTTGAACAGTCAGTCCATTTAAATGGTATGTGACTGAAATTGTAGCAGCAAATCATAAATACATCTCTTTGCGACTCACAATTAGTAGGGGATGTTCCTTTCAAGCCCTTCCCAACTATAATTCAGAATGGGTTTCACAACCCATTTTGTGTTTTAGGTGGAAAGTCTTTTGTAAATCGCAAAATGTGTTTTAGTAAATATTAGAATGTAGTTTTATGGCTAGAAAAACTGTCATTTTCCGAATCACAGAGTTTGCTACTGCAAACTACTTTAGTACACCCAATCCTTTGCTCTCTAATTTTTGTGCACAAGCAATATTTGGGTGGAAGCACCAACCTGGTATTTCTTCAGTCTGGTACCAGCATATCGTCATCAAAATATTGTCTGTCGTAAATAACATGCACTAAATATCTTATACAAAAATATTGCCTCATTGCAATTATTAATCCAAAATGTACAACCAATGGGATGATATTTTTGCATATGATATTTAGGAAATTAAATGTATTTCTGACTAAATATTTTGACGCATAATCATTTCTGAACATCTGTTAAAACCATCTCCGAAGAGCTTGTTACATTCAATGCAGCTTACTAACCAGAATTCTTCTTTACTAAAATACCTCTATGAGTTATCCATTATGTTTATGTAATGGGCCATGAAATCAATTATTAATGTTTTAATGTCATGTACGACCTATTAAATCAATGTGTCAGAGAAAATATTTGCTCAAATCAATCCCATTATCATGTTAATAATCTCCACAGTTTTCTCTTCTACATAATCCTTTTGTAGAAAACTGTTTATTTTTAGCAAAATGTAACATGTGTCAATAGGTAAATCACTGCCATGCATTAATTTCAGTGAACAATTAGGATTTACTGTAACACTCACTATTGCATGAGTATAACCAAAAATGCATTTAACCATTTAGAAAATAAATCTTCATTTCATACATCTATCATCTGAACGACTATGAAGAAACATGTTCATATTTGCAGGACACACCCATTAATGTTAGCTTGACCATGACTGGTGCTTGGGGAATTCTCAACTCTGAAATTTGCTATTAGAACAGTTGGGCAACATCCAGGATTATTGAATAGGCCCCTCCTCCTTGACAATAAATTGTCCCAAGTAATATCAATATTAATAAAGTGCACTGTTCCGCTAAGGGTTCTAGATATTGTATTAAGTGTCTAGACCCATGTAGGTCACTGGGAGCTTTAGCTATGTGGAGAACGAGCCCTCACCCAACCGAAGGTGGCATGCTTCATCATCGAGCTATGCTCTTTGTTGGATGCCCAGCGGTCCCCTCTGGGGGCTCTTTGCTGGAGATCTTTTTGCCACCTCTTGGGTTGCAACAGTGCAACTCAAATGCATCCAATGTGAAATGTACAAAGAAGATTATCTAAGAAGATTAATGAGGAGCAGTGGAAATTAAAGTGAACTATAGCAACCCTACTGCCGTAGTTTATTCGGTCCTGGAGTCTGAAGGCAAATCAGACAATAAGTAGGTTGATATTTTTCCTTGTAGTTTCACCTGGCGGTATTTTCCGATTTTGAGACACTCACATCGGATATAGTATTTTGCCTTGCCCTGGTGGAAGATTTTGACTAATTACGATGGTGGTCAGTCAGCCTGCTGATTGCCATCAAATCTGGCAGGTGACCATCTGACAATGAGTCGGTGGTCCCACACGGCCTATTACAATCTGACCGCCATGCAGGTGGTTGGAAAGTGCTTTTTTCCACTGCGTCTTGTGCTGCGGCCCAGGAAAAGGGCCACAGCACAAACCGCAGTAGAAAAATACACTTTGTGCACATCCATGCACTGTGTGCCAGGCACCATGTGGTCCCTGGCACATGGTATATGGATGTGTCGAGGGGCACTACATTTGCTCCCAGGGCCACTTAGCAGTGGCCCACTACGGGCAGGGGCTCCCTAAATCCGTTTCCATCTGCCTTTTCATGGCGGTGGGACCACCATAAAAAGGCAGTTGGAAAGGGACATTCTAATCCCCATGGCAGTATCTGCACTCCTGTAGGGATAGGATTCTGACAGCCGCCCCAACAGGATCTTGGATCCTGTTGGAGGTGGCGGTCTTTGCCCCCAACCTCTGTGGTCTGACCGGCTGCAGCAAAATGAGGTAGTCGGACTGATACCCTGAATATCAGGCAGACCGCCACAGACAGGCCGTCTGTTGTGGTCTGCCTGACATCGTCATTCGGGCCTAGCTCCGAAATTAAAAACTTTGTCGTGGGTGACCCGCTTGGTGTATCCAACTACAGCTTCAATGTAATTGGTCTAAATCAAGCTCAGTTCCAGGCCAACTACAAACTGACTTTCGATTTTCACTTTACTTTTTCTTAGCACTTTTTGTCTCAAAAAATCTTAAATTCATAACTTCAGTTTCTCTTAAACTATTCTAATGATCATAAAGCCTATTTGCAGATAATTTGTGAATATTTTCCTAATATAGTTTGATTTTTTTTTTGTTGTGCTTAGCTTTACAATTGCTAGTACTGCTTATACTTAGCACACACTTCTCTGAGGATTGTCTGTGGCTTGTACCATAATTACATGGGGTTAGGTACCCATTCTCCCAAAACTATGTTTTGGCATAATCAGAGTTATTTTTCAATAACCCCATTGCACCTAGCAATGATTGTCTAGCATGAGAAGAGGTACTATGATAGAGGTGTTGATAAAGGTACTATGAGGTAAATACAAAGAATGATTTTCAACTTTTAAATTCCATTTATTTGTAATCATTAGAGGAAACAGGTTTGGTTAGAAGTAGTATTAGAGCATCTTTTATCCAGCAACACATACAATTGTGAAAACACACAGATGAGGACCATAATTCAGCTTTTTGGCAAGTTGCCTACATCGGTCTCCCTACTGGTATCATTGAGTAATGGGAAGCCTGCCAGAAATAGGACAGTGTCAAAGACACAACATTGTAGAAAAATGAATATTTTAAAAGCATTGATTTGCCCTGGAAACTAATACCCTTTCTGGCACATTCTATTGAATGAATTGCATGACAATTTGTCAAGGGCTGTGACTCTTACTTCACTATGCTCCGTTTACATACCTTTCTCCACGCAGTCTCACTCACATCGATACTTTTGAGGTCCTGTTGCCACCCAGGGAAGCCTCTTTATGAGTGGCCAGTTAATCCACAAGGGGGCTATAAGGCTACTTACCAGCCCCTTAGTATGTCCTTGTACGGTATATTCAGCTGTAATGCAAACAGGTCCTGCAACCCAAGCTGAGCAAATATGAGTTACCTTCCAAGTCCTCACAATAACCTTCCTCACAAATACCTAATTGCACTTCTCTAACTTTGTATTTATTGCCTGTTGTATTATTTCGCCTAAAACGTTTCTGAAAATTGCTCACAGACTGCTACTAAAGCTGGGCGTTTATGCTTCACATTCCATGCAGAGAAGCAGCGGCAGGCATTTGAATGCAGTGAAGGTGATGCCACCATGTGATAGCTTACTTAAATAGATGAAAGTCTGAAGGTGCCCAGGAGCAGGAAGTTCAGAAGCTTCAAGTGATGGCACCCTGTGGCTAAAACCACTTTTCTAAAGGCCTTTAATCTGGTATTATTTATAACACTCTATCTCATGAATCCCATGCATCTATCACTAATTGGCTTGAATTAATTATTTTTTGAGAATTACTAGATCCATCATTTTTAATTAGTATATAAATATTTCTCTCCTGTTTTATGTATTGTTAATGCAAATTACTGTACGCATTGACTGTTGCAATTTCAGATGGATCACTTTGCTTAAAAACTTTGCCTTTATTTGTTTTTGAACTACCACAAAACATTACTCTTTAGTCAATCAATATTAATGAGCATCATTAGGTGTAATTATTGAAGATGGTGAAATGTTTAGTCAAAAGTTTCACTTATTTTACGGTACTGAATTATTAAATTAGGACTAATCAAAGGAAAGTTTTCAACTCACTCTTGATTAGCAATTATCTTCTCAATTAATTTTTTTTTATATCTGAAAATGAATCTGATAGTATCCTCAGCCTTTAATTGTAGGTATGGAAGCATTTAGCATGACATTGACACAAACTGTGACTCTCATCAAATCAGTTTTCGAGTAAGCAGGTCCGAAAACATTTACCTTGATTGGAATTTATGGAACAAAGACTGCTCATCGCATGAGGAGGAGGAGTGGAGGTGTGAGAGCTTTTACAGGGATGGGCTTGATTGCGTCTAGATGTGATTCGGGTAGAGTGGCTGTGTGATGACAGGAAGAAAGAAGATGCAATGAGGTGTGGTGACTAAGGCTGAACAAAGAAACACCCCCAGGTCCACAAAGTTGGACATAATTGGGGAATTTCGGACTTAGGAACAAGGTAGGACATTTCTTCCACTGAGGTATATGTACTATCCGATGTCCCTCTGAAGTAATCACGCAATATCAAATTATGTTTCCTGATATCAGTCAACGGGAGCCAATTAACAGGAACTGTTGCTTTGTAGTTCGTCTTCTCCTTGTCTGATGCAGCAAGTCCCTCGCTGGCACCTCCAGCAGATGGGAGAGTAGAGATGTGAACTGCTGCTGGAAACAACCATGGTACGCTGCACAGAAGCACGAACATTCCCACTTCAGGTTCTTGAGCTCTTCTTTCAACTCATATTGTTGAACACTTGTGCTAGACTAAGGGGCATATGTACAAGCACCCTATCGCCACGGGAACGTCACTTTTTGCGACGTTCCTGTGGCAATAGGGGCTTCACCTTATTTACAAGGCAGCATTGAGCCACTTAACGTGGCTCAACGCTGCCTTGTAAATGAGGCTCCCTTTCACTCTATCCTTAGCGTGAAAGGGGAGGGCAATGGGTGTTGCTGTGGACGTTCCACCCCAACACCCATTGATTCTGACACTGCCTCCTGTTTACAAGGGAGGCATAAATAGGAGGCAGCACCAGAATTAAGACCAGGGAAAACCTGGTCTTACCCTGGTGCAACGAGGATAAATGTTTCATTTCTCCTCGTTTTTGCAGTTTTCGCCTTGAGCAGCACACATGAAAACGGCAAAAGGCCAATGATTGTTTCTGTACAGGAAGGTGCATTAAGCAGCACATATAGAAGTCACAAAACGGTAAAGCGCAGGAAGAGGGACCTTCTTGCACATCAACAATCTTCCCCTGCACACAGACACCCTTGCACTATGGTGCATGCAAGGGTGCCTGCATTGGGGCTAGGCTGCTAAGTGTAGCACCAGCAAAGGGGGAAAAGCAGGGCTGCACCATATGCTTGTAAATATGGTGTAGGCCTGCGTTTCTGAAGTGGCGGAGAGAGGCGTTAAGAAAGGAAGTGCTCTGACATCCTTTACTGGTATAAGTGGTGCTATATAACTAATTCAATACATCAGAGAGAGCGGTTATGGAGACTTGGTCACTGTTAAAGGGTGCTAGAGAGAGAATCCATGGCGGAGGTGGTCATTGGGGGTGCGCCAACTAACATTGTCGCACTGTGCGCCACCAGCACTAAAGCCGTCCCTGGTTGTGGATGGATTGCTGTTCTTGGTGGTACGTTTTGATTGGCATAGTTGGGTGATTGAGGCCAAGGGAAGTGCTAAACAACAGTTTAACCGTGTGGAATGGCCAGATGTTCTGACTAAACTTGGTATTGGACCATGTGTCTCCCATAGTGACAGACCATTTTATTGTGCTTTCTTTTGTTTCAGCCTGTGCCAATGTCTGATGGTCCTCTTGTCATGGGACAGGAGGGAATGTGAATGTTGCTTCGATAACAAGCTGCATTTTTCTATTCTCATGTTGATGCTTGTGAATGTTGTTGTGTTGTTGATAGAACTTTATGTGTTTTTGTATGCATCATCACATACTTCCCCGTTCATCTCTGTCCCATACAAATCTTGCAACCATAGTGAAATTTGTATATTTCTATGTGTGCCCCTCCAACTGCATATCCACTTGTGGCTTCTGTATGGTGGCTGTGAAGCACTAATCCAGAGTGTATGTACTATTTCAAAATCTGAAATTCTGGTTCTAAATTTACAATATTGATAATATTGTTGTATGTTCACAAAGAACTTCTGACTCATAATTTCAATAAGATGCCTTAGTTCTTATTGGAAAATTGTTGAATTGCTGGGAGTATGGGGGGGTTCCATTAAAGTTTTTAAGGGATGTGTTATCATTCAGAGGACTCATTGAGGCCATTCCCTGGAGTTTTGCCGTCCTTCTGAGAAGAAATGTGTCCATTCCACCCCCTATTGGTTTGTGTTTGATAACAATTGAGATTGTCCATTTAGAATGTTCTTCTGTGTGCCCAAGTTGTACTAAAGGGCTTCTCCAAAGCTGTTGGGACCTTATCTAGGATTCTGCATTTTATATTACAACCCCTTTTACAAGCCTGATTAGTTTGCCCACTAGGGCTGATTCTGTTTCAGGCAGTGTGAAATTGCCACATAATTCTAGGTGTTAGAGAACCAACCCCAAATTTTATGGCTAGTAATTTCGAATGGAAAAGTCACATGGGGCTTTGTTTTCAGGAGCAGCCAAGCTTCATTCTCCTTTTTTAGTTTGATGGAGCGAGTATACAGTACTACTCTCTGACCCAACAAACCATCCCCATCCCTCCACCACTACCTCACCCACTCCTCTCACCCCATACTCTACTCACATTTTTTGCATACACTTACCACCTGCTCAGTGTAGGGGGTAAAGGTGTGCGATAAAACCCTGTGAATTTTGGATTTTGGTGTGGTTTTATGAGTGAAAAGATTGGTCCTATATGTTAATTCCCCATTCCATAATGTTTTCCTCATTATTGCATGGTACTCGTGCAGATTTACCACATGGTTGCTGTAAAATTCCATGCGATTTTACCATTACTCCAGCGATCTGCTCCAAAATCTACAGGAGCATAAGGTCTCACAGATCATGTTCTTTGTATTACAGTTGGAGAAAACGGAATACTTTATTTTGATATTTTTAAATGATGTCATCTTCTTTGATGATTTGGTCTTCCTTTGATGGCAGTGCGATAAATATTACAAAATATACATAATTCCAATGCCTATGCAAACCTTTGCTTGAACACCGATGGGGATTATGCGCCACACTCTGAACATTTGGAACCAGGTATTCAGTCTTATTTTTCTGCTTATCCCCAAGGACAAGACTATCACTTGATCTGGTATTGAGTTTCCATTTCCATCAGCTGTTGAGGTATTTAGCCTAACTAAATGCCAGTTCTGTCAAATTTGGGTCCAATCTATCTCTATCAGGTCTGCTATATTAGCATCAATCTATGCATTGTTGTTTTATTGTACAATAGTACAGGTATTTTTCCTTTCAATCTTTATTTCGGCAATATTTCAGCCATAAAAGAGTACATAAAGTATTATACACATTAAAATTACGATGTTAAAACAGCATCTAAAATAACTTTGGCAAATACAGATCAGGAATTGAGGTCATTGATAGGATACACCATTATAGCAGTAGCTGAAATTACACAAGCAAAATATAAGCCCGGCTGCTAGGCAGTATTTGATAGTATAAAACTCCTTTTAATCCAGAAAGCATGCAGATACTTAGCTAGAGCAAATACAATGTGTCCTGCAGTTTCAGTCTTAAGGACCCTTAGTGCGTCTGAGCACTTCCTAAATCCAAGGTTCCTACAGATAGGTACGATCCAGTTCCGCCTTGCTCTACTGTATAGAGGACAGAAAAAAAGAATATGACTTTCGTCCTCTTTGATCATACCACAGCCAGGACAATGTGAGGACCTAGTCGGGGTCCATTTACTTATTAGACACGCTAGGGGGAGTGCCCCAAACCTCCATTGTATGTATAGCTTCCTAGCCAAAACAGGGAAAATTACATCCAGAAATGCTTTGAATGAGTAGACAGATTTAATCTCTATAAATGCTTTTAACAAGGTACCATTCTTTGAGTCATGGAGCCATGCGTTGAAGCATCGAGATCTGTACAACTCAGTGAATGTGTTCCCTGAGATCTCCCTACACGCTACTACTGGATTGGCCCACATATCTGCAAGACCCAAATTCGTAAATTCGGCTTTGATGTACGAAAGCCAAGGGATATGTGCTGCCCTGCGTGATCTCAATATTTCTTGGAGCTCGATTTTATACTGCTCTAGCTCGGGGGTCAGCCAGATCCTCCTCCAGAACCTGAGAGGTTTAATGGCTAATTCCTCCTGGATGGGAAGTAAACCCAAGTCGAGCCTCAGCGGTAATAAAGGTGTGCTTTGGGGGAGCGAGAGCAGCTGTCTCAGGAAATTGTTCTCAGCTTTGATCAATCCTGGTCTATTGACGTGCCCCCAGAGTTCCCCTCCGTATAATGCAGCCGCTCTAGCCCTCATTTTATAGATTTCAAGGCTAGGGCTAATGGGTTTATAAGTGGAGGCGTTTGTCATTTTTAAAATTCCCCCAGCTATTTGAGTCAGTTTGAGTTGAGATTTAGCAAGGTGTGGGCCCCAGGAGAGTTTTTCGCTTAGTGTGACACCAAGGTATTGAAAGGTGTGAACTCTCTCAAGTGCGACCGAATCAAGGGTAGGTGGTGGCCTAGTGTATAACGGGGGATTAAAAATCATGTATTTGGTCTTATCAACATTAATCTGTAGTCCATGCTCTCTACAGAAGTTGTTAAATCCCTCCAATGTACGTTGAATACCCATTGATGTCTTGGAAAGGAGCAAGGTGTCATCAGCAAACATTATAGCTGCTACTTTCCTGCCTGCCAACCTGGGTGCATCATTGTTGGGGACTGCATCCAGACTGGCTATCAGTCCATTCACATATATACAAAACAGAGTAGGGGCCAAGACACACCCTTGCCTAACTCCCTTGTTGACATCGAACCTAGCGGACAATACACCTCCTCTTGCACACCTGACCTGGGCAAAATTCTCAGTATGCAGCCTCACCAATATACCTAATAAGGAATTGGGTACGCCCAGATCACGCAAAACAGCCCAAAGTTTACCCCTAGGAACTGTATCAAACGCAGAGCGTAAGTCGACAAATACCATGTGGAGGCTGCCACCCTCCAATGCCACAGTCTTCCAGTACAACATTACTAAACGGAAGATCTGGTCCATGGTAGATGTTTTACTTCTAAAACCAGCCTGATAGGGAGAGAGGATTTCATTCTCATTGATCCAGTCCAGCAAGCGATCTAAAATAAGTCTTGCCATTATTTTTTGTGGGACGTCAATGAGACTAATGGGCCTGTAATTAACGGGGAGCAGAGGAGAACCCTTTTTATATATAGGTATAATTTCCGCTCCCAGCCAAGAGCCCGGAACCTCTATGCCGTGCAAGATTGAGTTATAGAGTGCACATAGATACGGTGCCCATATCTTAGGCTGATCTTTAAACATATCCCCGGGTATCTTGTCTATACCAGGTGCTTTTCCCGTTGCCAGTTTTCCTATGGCACTCCTAACATCATCTACGGAGAATTCCAAAACTTCGGCGTCCCCCGCAGAGGATGGCTGAAAGGGCAAAAGATCTAAATCAGAGGTGGTGGCGTAAAGGTTTTTGAAGTGGGATTCCCACATCCCCGGATCAAGATTAACTTCGATTGCATTGCGGGGTTCCGCACACCCTGAGTTCACAATGGCCCAAAATCTACTCGATTCCTTGTTAGCAAGAGCAGATGATAAATTTTCCCATCTGTCCCAATCCCAATCTATCTTTGCCTGTTTTAGAGCTTGTTTATGGGCAGTCCTGAGTGAACAGATTGTTAGCCTGTCACTGCCGGTTTTGATGGCATTAATCAAAGCAGATTTGGCACTCCTACATGTGGCATTGTACCAGGATGAGGTGGCGGTCCTGGGATGCCTGGTGGGGGCGATAGGGTTTAAAAAGTCTGCAAGGGTATCAATTAGATCCCGATGGACATTGAGAAGACGTGCAGAGTTATCCTTCGACCGCTCTTGGGCCCAGATATCACTTGCCATTTTGAGCAGGGGAAGGATAGAAGAGTATAATCTTGGCAATGCATCCCGCCTTTCGCACAGGGTTTCCCACTTAATCCTCCTCCTGTTGTTTGTAAGAACCAATCCTAGATCGACGGTTGGTTCCGTGTGGGTGTTAGCAGATTTTGGCAATTCCATTTTCAACAGCAGGGCGTTATGATCGCTGTCCGATCTATTCACAACCTCCAAGTCCACAATTTTGGACCACATCCTGGTCTGAACCATGAAGTAGTCCAGGTGGGATTCTTGATCTTTTTTGTTATAGGTACATTTGGAGGGAATGTCCGAGGGCATCCGACCATTGACCGCCCTAACTGAGAATTGCAGGGTTAAAGTCATAATCTGCATAGCCAATGGGGTCCATGCCTTTGCATAGGTGGTCCTACACTGCGGGATGCCCCAAAACTCATCTTCATCCTGCAGTGCCCCCTCACCCAACCCTTGGAGGGGCTCGAAGTGGCAATTGAGGTCTCCTGCAATTACACAGTGAATATCATGGTCCAAGGATTCAAGAAGGGCTGATAATTCACCTACGGTGTTAGATTCCTTAGCCATAGCAGTGGGACGTGAGTAAACATTCACAACTGCCAGTTTGTATAAGTTAGGCCAGGACAGTTGAACACATAGGATATCATCCGAATTAGTCTGAATCAAATCCACCCTGCAGCCCAGATGTACGCCTATCCATGTTGTCAGACCACCAGAAGGGCGGCCCTTGCCTCCCCACCGTGCTGCGATGTTAAAGGACGCAAACCCGGCTCTATGAACCTCCTCCCTAGCCCAGGTCTCCTGCAATAAAATCACATCAGCAGTGTCCACAAAGGAACCCCATGCAGGACATGCTAGCTTATTCTTTAGGCCTGCCACATTCCATGATAGAAGGTTCATGCATTGGGGACGAAGCGTACAATGAGATGAGGGATCTGGTAAAGAAGGAGTACTACTCTGCTGAAGGGGATCAATTTCCCCAGTAGGGGTGGGACTAGCACTCTGGAAAGTGGCTGGCATTGGGAGGGTAGCAGAAGGCTGCATAGAATGCACTTGGGTAGTACCAATAATATTGCTATTACTAATCCCCACTGTACTAGAGGTGTACCCCTTGGTAACAGGAGTCAGATTCCCTTCCTTAGGCAACTCAATGGGCTCTAAACCTAAGGTACTACCCCCCATGGACCCCTGAGCAACATAGTTGGACTTAGCCAGTCAATCAACCTGGTCGAGACAGCTGAACCTGTTTGAACAGACAGGATAGGCCCAATGTGCACCAGAAGGGATATGTATTGCTTTCCCACCACCTCTCCTTAGCAAATGCGGGATAAGGGTCCAGCCGCTTTCATCTATCTTCAGGTGATCATTTGGGTAAAAGTAGGAAAGGGAACGCACCCCGATTTTGGTGTCTAGACGGGGTTTTACCCAATTGCAGATATAATCTGCTGTCCTGGCGTCCCGAAAGTTAACTATGACACAATCGCCGGTTAAATTTTTAGGGGTGTGCCCTACCCACCCCACCCTTCTGACCATAATGATCTCACAACTAACCTGCGGTGGCAAGGGCCTAAAATTAGAAAGCCAATGGATTGCCTTGTTTTTCAGGTTGGAGAACTCCTCAATGCTGTGATCATTGATTTCGGGGACCCCTGTAAGGACAACCAGGTAGGGACTAGCTTCCGGGGGCAAGTCTATTCTAGAAATAGGCCTGGAAGCCTCATCCTGGATTCGCTTTCTCGCTGCCCTCACGTTGTCACTATTATTAATCAGGGGGGCCTCTCCCGAGATGTTACTATCTATGTGATGGTCAGTGGGGGACCTAACTTCATGTTGTACTAGTGAGGGAGTGTTAAGAGTGGCTGGAGGTGCCAATGCTGTGGCTGTTGGGACGGATAGTGGCCGTGAGGCTATACATTGGGCCATAGGGACTGGTAAAACCCCAGCTATAGTGGTACCATGACAATTACAGGAGCATGTGGGGAGTACTTTACTATTGATGGCACCCTCAGTTAGACCCTTAATTTGGTGTTCTAGCTTAGTAAGAAGGGTCACTATTCCCTCCAACCTAGATTCCAGGGGTACCAATAACGTACGCAGCAGAAGATCTAATTTCTGCGGAGCCAATGGGTCCCCGAGTGACTGCGGCATAAATGTGGGAGAGACTGGTACCTGAGCAGGGTGCTCCCCAGGGGAGTTGGAAAAAGTCGAAGCTGAAGGAAGGGTACGACTGCCCTGTCCCTCTCTGGCCACCGAATCGGTAACCAAGGCTGCGCCTTGTTGTGCGGATTTAGCTCCCCCTGATTTTGATTTAACTTGCCTAATTGCTTTTGGCTTGGTTTTTGAAATCGGCCCTTCCTTGGTAACCCTTTTTTTCCGCAGAATCGGTCCCAACCTAGTCACGGGGGGGGTGTAATTTTTAAGTTGATCGTAGGATCATTGTCACTCGAAAGATCACTAATTGAGGTGTCATCAACAAATTAGGTCAGAGGGAGGACATTACTGCTCGCACCAGTGCCATTTGGGGTGCGTGCAGATGCAAGGAGGCCCAAAGAAGACCTTCTTGCTTGGGCCAAATCCTGCGACACTCTGCGCTCCATGAGGACAATACCCTGATCAATCACCGAATTAGCTCTTACTATAAATTGATCTAGTGTACCGGTGAGGTTGCCTTTAGTCGCATGGTTTCTACCCTCTTTAGCTGCCATGCTCGATTAAAATGTAACACAATAAGCAGATAAAATTATAAGCAACAATGTACCCACCACAGGTCAGTATAAAAATAGTTATAACCAAGTGCAATAAGAGTACAGTAAAATGAGCACGTACGGAATGGTCCGTGGGTGAAAGAGAGGTGGCCCGGTCTGGTCTCTCTCGGTCTCAAACGGGCTACAACGGGCCCGCCCTTGGCCCGGGCTTCGCCCGCGCTGCGATCCGCGCTGCGGATTCACGTGGACGGAACTAAGTAATGAAGTGGGCGGGGCTTCAGCAAGGGGAGCAGATGAGCCAGATTAACGGAGCGCAATGCTCCCCGGTCCTCGCAGTCCCGTAGTTTCAGGCGATTCAAGGGCCCCACAATCAGCGTAGCGTCCTGGGCACAGGGAGCAAAAGGGAAACCCAACCTTCGATGCACCAGCCGAGTTCTTAAGTGATGGTGGTGGAGCCTGCGAGCGGCCCCCGCGCAGCGGGGGCCGCGAGGCGTGGCGTCGGTGAGGTGACCAGCGGGAAGAGGAGCAGGTGAGCCAGATTAACGGAGCGCAATGCTCCCCGGTCCTCGCAGTCCCGTAGTTTCAGGCGATTCAAGGGCCCCACAATCAGCGTAGCGTCCTTAGTAGAGTGCACCCTTTCTAATCGCTTGTTTATTAGGCAAAGTCCAATAGTACAGGTATTATAATAACACAGCTGGAATGGTATAGGCGAATCAGCCATAATTGTATAATGTTATTATATCAGTGAACAAACCGATAGTGGTCTGCTAGCATACCACAAAGTAGACAGTGATGAAAACGGATTCTTAGTCAACAGATGGAAAATAGGTGCCCAAAGCGTTGTCGCTTGTAAACAAGTGTGTCGACCCAATATTCCAATAGAATGACATGCCAACTTCCTGGACTCTACCGAGGTGTGTATGGAAACACGAAAAGATCACCAACCAATCCTCCAGAAAGGCCACAAATTAAATACTTACTGGTATTAGCAAATATCCAGTACCACTGTTATCAAAGAACAGCTAGAATCTGTGGAAAATGAACAAAAGAATTAACTCTCCCTTGTTCTATTGCAAGGTAACACATGACACCACTGTTAAAGTTTCTAAGTCTGAGACATACCTGTGGATAATAGGCATGCTGAAGTACACCATCTGCAGCTCATCCAGTCAAACTTCGGAACAGTTTGAATTACCTGATACCCTGTTTCGAGCAGCGAGCCTACTGCAAAAGCACAAACAAAGACCCTATCTCTTTCCTTTCTAGTGTGAACTTCGGAAAAAGCTCACACCCTCAAGTGGACATACCTGTGAACAAATGAACTTGTCTTCCCAAAGCGACGGTTCATGATGTATCGGAAAGTCTATAACCGGTGTTACACGCCGGAATTTCATTCCTGTGAACACAGAAGTGGCTCCATCAATAGAAACAACGTAGGACAACTCGTGAATAATACATGCTAAGCCGGGTCGAATGGGACGTGCCATGTTGAAATGTATAAGGGAGACTGAAATGAGATGTTCACTTGCTCAAAAAATACATTATCCCTCTCAGTCAGCAATCATAAAAAGTACTAAACGTGAAGAAGCTTTGCAAATATACCGATGTACAGTGAACAAATCTGTAAATGTAAAACTAAGACAACGACCAAAGAATAAGGAAAGCATGAACCATGGAAGTAGCTGCAGGGCATAAAAAAGAAGGAGTGAAGCAATACATAATTAGGACAGCATCTAAAACATTTTTTACACACATGAAAATAATATATAATAGTGAATATACCAAATTGTGTATGTACACAGTCAACATCTAAACCTTCCTGACATATTGCAATGCCTGAGTCTATCAAATATGGTGCCACCCTCATGAGTGTTTAAAAAGCTGAATGTATCTATCCCGAAACCCATGAAAGTGTGTTTACGAAAGCAATTTAAGCCCAATTTATCATTAAGACCCGTTGGGTTCATGGTGTCTAACTTCCTTATCCAGTATGGTTCTCTTTGTAACAATAATTTGGAATTGTTTCAACCAGGGGTAACGCTGAGTACTTCTTTAATCTGAAATTATAGTTGAGCTATGGTGTGTCTGTACTCTGTCCAATTTTTGGCCAGGATAGAATTCATGTTTTTATTGCGGATTTTGCTCTTGTGTTCAGTTACTTTGATTTTGATCTTTCTCTCTGTCTTTCTGACATACATCAAACCAAATGGACATTTAATGCAGTAAATCAGGTTACTGGAATTACAAGCAGCCGAATCTGTAAGACACATCTTTCGACCTGTTCGGGGGTGGACAATAATATTGCCTGTTGTGACATGCTTACAATATATGCAATTAAAACACTTCTCAGTGCCTTCAGCCTGTTTGATGTTGGATGCTATGTGTAGCAACATAATTTCCTTCAGATTTTGGGATTTAGTATGTGCCTGAAGAGGTTTCTGGTCAAAGAGGCCATTGAAATCAGGTTCATGCTGCAACAGTTCCCAACATATATTGATTATACATTTGATGAAAGTGGACTTAGTAGTAAATTTTGACATGAACATGAATTGCTGAGATTTTCATCTAGCATCAGTCCCTAGCCTGTGCTCATGAACTTTTGAATGAAATGTGGTCTGACTGTTTAACATATATAATATGACACAGACAAGAGCATCATTCTGAAAGATTTTGCAGTGGATTACTCTTCTCCTTCTCAGGCTTTCTCCCAAAGTTCAGTAATAATCCAGGAGTATTACAAAAGTGACTTACACTTACCCTTAATAAACATATTTGTGAATTAGGCCTTCACTTTACTAGGGCAGATCGCATTTATTGATCAAGTGTGCCCAACCTACTTGTAATCGATTCCTAGCATTTACCATGTCTCGTTTTTTAAATCATACCATATTGTCTCTGTAATGCTGAGTAACCCTGGGCGTAGTTCGCGAAGTAGCACTTCGCAAAGCTACGCAAAGTGCAGTTCGCACTACGCGAGCTACGCGTAGCACTTCGCGAACTGCGTAGTACCTTGTTCGCACTGTGCCAGATGTCGTTTTCAATGATTGCACAGTGCGGACAAGCAACCGGCACTGTGCAATCATTGAAAATGGCATCTTGCACAGTGCGAGCTGTAGTTTTCTGCTGCTCGAGTAGATTTTTACTCGAGCGGCAGCTTTCTCAACGCGAACTGGTAGTTTCTCATCGTGAGCGGTCGCGAGCATACGCGACCACTCGCAATGAGAAACCTGACCTCCTCGCATTGGGAATCTCACCGGGAGGTTTATTTTCCATACTCGCGATCGCCAACTTGATGTTCCTGATCGCGAACAAGGAAAAAGACTCGCCGGGATGTCATTTTGCTTGCTCACGGTCGCCAACTTGACGTTGAGGACCACGAGCAAGCATAAAAAAATGACAGCGGCACTACGCAACACTACGCTACGCGTGTTTGCACTGTGCTACGTGCAATTCGCGTAGTGCGAAGTAGCGCGAACTTCGCAAACTACGCAAGCGTAGCGTAGTGCTTTGCCCAGGCTTAATGCTGAGTAGGGTATTAAATGCAAAAAGAGCTATTGATGGACAGAATGCAGAACAATGTCATACATTCACCACTGTGCAGAGATCTAGGCCTAAATCCATCGTTTGTTTGCTCGCCATTCCAGTTTGAACCCAGCCATATGCAAATCAATCTTGACCCTGTGCCCAATGGGAACAGTCCAGCCCGAAATGCCAGGCCAGGTCCTCCATGGACTAGAAACAAGCATCCTAGGACTGGTTTCAGGGTTTCACCCCTCTTCAGCCAGGATAGCTTGCTTCCAGTGGCATGGAGAGCACGGGACTCACGTCTAAGCATACCCATCCCTCTTGGGGTGACAAATGCAAAAAGAGCTATTGATGGACAGAATGCAGAACAATGTCATACATTCACCCCAGTGCAGAGATCTGGGCCTAAATCCATCCTCTTTTTGCTCACCATGCCATTCCAGTTTGGACCCAGCCATATGCAAATCAGTCTTGACCCTGTGCCCAATGGGAACAGTCCAGCCCGAAATGCCAGGCCAGGTCCTAGGGTATTAAAGGCATTGAACTTTCCTTCTTCAATATATTTTGACCGGACATATTTCAGTTAATTTCTTATTTAGTCAGTTTTGAATAAATCATCTGCGTGCCTTTATAAAGTAAATATTATTATTTCGTCACCTGTTCGATTTTTCGAAAGCTTCAGTCTATCTTCTAAAACACATATTTGAAACTAGGCAGGGCTTTCTCATCAGTTTTTCTTATCCTATTGAACTTTGTGCACCTTTATGCTGGCAAAAAGAGGCATTTTTGTTACGCTAAGACCCAAACATGCAATTTAAAGTCTCATCTCTCTCTAAACTATGCAAACTATCTTAACACAGAGCAAAAAGATGAACACAGCATTAATTAGAATGCGCTCTATCGAATGTCCCAATTGATTCTAGCTAAAATACCCTAGCATCCGATACCTCAAACATCACTATTCACTGAAGAAGTTGATCTTAGTAGCAATGTTTTTAGATGTGGGTCCAACACAAAATCAAAAAGTATAAAAAATGTGAAGTGGGTCAATTAAACAGTAAGTCAATAAAAACATTACATCCATTTAACCGTACCTACCTTGAGGAGAAAAGAAAAAAATGTAACCTAGTTTAAGAGAAG
The DNA here is from genome assembly GCF_964204655.1 of Triturus cristatus. NCBI lineage: Eukaryota > Metazoa > Chordata > Amphibia > Caudata > Salamandridae > Triturus > Triturus cristatus. The sequence goes on from NC_140592.1 coordinate 1,123,860,731, forward strand.
AAATAATGTTCAAACCTAAGAACACAATTCTTCAAAACAATTTCGTAAGAGATCATACCTATAGGAAGTTTGGAAATGATGCTACTTTACCTTTTCTCTGAAAGGGAGTTTGGTTTAGTCTTTGATTTCCACACCTGTCCACCATCATAGTCCTTATTAAAAAGACTTGGCGTTTTGGACTCTTCACAACAGTTTAAGTGTCATAATGAATTGGAGCTAAGGCAATCAACAATTGCTCAGAATACGACGAGATGTAGATGAATAGACCCAAATTTAAAACATGTTTCATAACCAAAAACACCGTTGTCGAGAGCATCTTCATAAAATGCATATAAATTTATCTTTCATTGAAGTTATCATGTCACCCTGAAATCTTGGAAACAAATATTCAACTGACCCGGTTGACACCCAGTTTACATGAAGATCAACTCTCCTCTCACATCCAGTTTTAGAGAGATTACCCATAAACTGTGGAAAAGGAGAGGGTCATATTTCAAATAATTGTCAGGGCCCCCCCAAGGCTTACCTTCCGCTTGGTGGGGTGATCCTGCAGAGGCGACAAGAACCACCACCCCGTTTCCCGCCTCGCCCTAGTCGGGTTGAGCACCGCCTAGGACAAGGAGGTACCCGGGGTAGAAGCCAGATAGGCGTGAGTCTGGATGGTGCTGGGACACCAAGCTGTGTGGGAAAGAAAGGAACACGATTACCCTTCTGCCCGTTCCTTCTCTTCCTTCCTCTGTGTCACGCCCTCCCACTGACCACGGGATTACCTTGTGCGATGTCACGTGACCACCCTTAAGAGACCGATTCCCAGCTCCTGGTTCCAGGACAGCAGTGGCCGCAGGATAGACGCGCAGCTCAGCAGATGGTGCAACCAAAATTAATGAAACAAAACCAGCGCTCCTGCGCAAATAATAAAGGTTCCCCTGTGCACCTGTCCAAAACTCTCCTGTGTGTTATGAAGGGAAATGGCATTTCCCCATAGTACCACCAGTTTGCCAATGCCTGCACGGGTTCTTAATCCTGCTAGTTAGGGATGTAACCAAAATTAAGGAAACAAAAACCAGCGCTCCTGCGCAAATAATAACTGTAGGGCTTGTAACCAAATCCGCCGTACACACGCCGGTGTGCAGTGGTAGGAGAAGTACACTGTGTCGAGACTGCAGAGACAGACGTCCACCTAGCCTCGGTGCACCCTCTGCTAAGACAGTACCTGTGCCTTTCGAAGTCCGAAGCAGCGTCCCTTCTTCTGTGATGTTCGAGAGATCCGGAGTGGCGTCTCTCCTTCCGTGGCGTTGGCGAGAATTCAAAGCATTAGTCCGCCGGAGTTCCCGGCTGTTATGCGCGAGAACCCGGAAGTGAGTATTTCGGCCTCCCGTTCTCTTCCGTGAGAACTAGACCGCTAACCCTTCTTCCTCGGGTGGCGGTGCGGCTCGCGGAACCATGACAATAATGTCTCAAAGACAGAAATCACAATCATGAAGATTTTAGTCTAATTGCCCACTCACTTGACTTTAGGCAAAAGAAAATCACAAGTAGCACTCAATACCTCTAGGAATGTATTTAAAATGTCAGTCAAAATGGCATATTTCCAAACCAAAATCCTTTATCAATGAGCCTTTATAACAAATGTATCCAAACCAGTTGGCTTAGTTACCCATTGGCTTGATTGTGCTAATCTTCTATTAACGGAAGGGGTTTCCAATGTTTATCAAAAGATCGTAGTGAATCCTTTTTTTTCTTTTTCAAAAAACGTTATTCATCATTTAGATTCATCATAGGCATTTACTTTTGATCCATTGCGATAATCAAGTGTTTTGTTATGCGGATTTAAAACTATACCTAAGATTCATTGACGATATATTTATCGTATGGAAGGGTCCGGTTCGCATTCTCAAAAATCATCTTGACAATCTCAATCAAATCGATCAACGTCTACAATTCACCTCAAACATTCATCCACATTTAATCACATATTTGGATGTCAACATCACCAAAACATCCACGGGATTTGAAACAGATCTTTACAGAAAAACCACGGACAGAAATAACACTCTCCATTATCAAAGTTTCCATCCTCTACCACTCAAACAGCATCTTCCATATTCCCAAATGCTCCGGGTAAAGAGAATTGTTTCTAACCCTAACAAAGCAACTGTCCAACTCAATACCTTAATACAGAGATTCAGGTCACGCGGCTACCCAGATCAGGTACTACAAGAAGCGAAACAGCGGTCAACCACCAAAAATCGCAATGAACTCCTTACCGTCCAAACCAAACCTGTCAAGAACCAAATCACAATAGTATCCAAATACTCCACCATGAGTGCAATGTACAAACGCACTATCAAGAAGCATTGGCAACTGCTTAAATTAGAACAGGATTTCAACCACATCTTTGATGAAGAACCAATCTTCGCCTATACCAGAAACAAAAACATTGGCGAAATACTCAAACAACCACAACAACCACTCCTCCACTCCACATTCAAGGGAACCATTCCATGTTTAAACTGCAATAGTTGTAATAACATCATAAAAGGCGACTATATCACACACCCCATGAAAGGACACAAAATCAAAATCAGAACCACCGCGACATGCGACACTTCCAACATCGTTTACATGCTTAAGTGCCCGTGCGGCAAAATCTATATTGGACAAACCGAGAGAAAAATGAAAATCAGGCTTAACGAACACAAATCCAATATCAGAACTAAACAAATGAAGTCATCAGTCGCACAGCACTTCGTGGAAGCTGGACACAATGTCAGCCAATTGAAATTCTGCATTCTTAAAACCATCGTTAAAAAAGAAGGGAGGGACAATCACAACTTTTTACTTAAGCGAGAAAATCACTGGATTTATTTACTGAACTCTATGAAACCGTACGGAATGAACGACCGTACAGAATTTACATGTTATTTGTAACTGTTCCAACAACATTTCGTATATACCATTCTTCGTTACTATTGTGTTCTCCATGGATTGGTATCTTTTTTGTCTTAGCTATCGCTTAAATTTAATATTCATGTCTGATGTTCTTGTTCTTACGTGGTATAATACCCCATCATTGTGATGTCTAACAATGGTTCTTTTTTCACACCTTTTCCCTAGCCCACTAGAGCATTTTCACCAAACTACAGTTCTCCAATCCTTGGTAATATTTTATACATCGTTATACCCCCCTTCTTATCCTCGCATCATTATCATTGGATTAGTCTTTCTTCATCCTAACATCGCAACAGTCTCTTATTCATGTCTATCACCCTCTTCCACGTCACTCTCTCAGTTCTTAACTTCTGTATTGGAATCACCATCAGCACACCTCTCGCGTAAACGTCAGCACACGGGTCCACACGGCGATGTTTCCTGCACTCGGTAAGCGTATACTTACTCCCCATAGTCCGTTTAGTTTACTACCTCTTCTTTGGTATCCATTTACTAACGCTATCGATACAATCTATTAAATTTAGATATTATCGTGGAGTAATTCACGTAATAGACGTTAACGGGTCTATATTTTACAACCTCATTCTTAAACTGCACCGGGATATCCTTAATCTATACTCCACTACTCTTTTCACCCTTAACATTACAAATATATCTTTATACCTACTATACGAAACCCACTTCCCTCTCACTTAACATTGTATCATCTACTACATTTGTAACCCACCTTGTTTTACCGCGTTTTTTCACCACATACTTCACTCTTCTTTCTCCGGTTTTTCCCCCCTACGTCACACTGCATGGGTGAATATAACTTCTTATACATCACACTCATTACCACATTCATCATTCTTAGATGTCCCCTGATGAAGGCCTAAGGGCCGAAATGCATTGGGAACGCATAACAAAGCACTTGATTATCGCAATGGATCAAAAGTAAATGCCTATGATGAATCTAAATGATGAATAAAGTTTTATGAAAAAGAAAAAAACGATTCACTACGATCGTTTGATAAACATTGGAAACCCCTTCCATGGACCACGTCAGTGCCTGGGGGACACACCCCAGAATCTGGGGGTGCATCGGGAAATTTATAAACACACTCGTCATCGGAGAGTGTTACCCCGGAGCACGACACAACCATTAAACTCAGCTATTGAACGTTCAGGAAGTGCGCGCACTACATCCTTTTTTCCAATCTTCTATTAACCCCAGGTCCCTCCTGTCCTCATCCCATTCATGAGAAGTGGAGATAATCATCTCCCGACAGGAACAAAGGACAGAAGAATGCTGGGACCCTAACCCCAACCCCTCCCACTTGGAGTACATAAGCAGTACTTACACAAAATTCCGCCTGTTCTTTCTTTCTGTCTGTCAACAGGAATGGGACGAGGTGCTGGTGCTGCTCCTGCTGGGCTTGAGCGGCGTTCTTCTTCGGTCCCCGTCCTGCTGCCTGGTTGTTGTAGATGGGTTATATGGTGATTTGCCTCCCAGCCTGCCGCCCTTGCGGGTGGCTTTGGTTTTTCCGGCTGGCTCTTTGCCATGCATGCTGGCGGGCCCTTTGTGGCTGGTACGCCAGCCTCTCGGTTGGTTCCATTATGGAGGGCGCATCTTCCTGTGGCCTGGCTGGGTGGGAGACACGCCGTGGTTGCTGGTCGGCTCCTCAGTAATGTGATGTTGGTGCCCTTGGAGTGCATGTTGGCCAAGCTGTTTGCTTCCGGCTGCCCTGGCGAGGTTGCTGGTGGTCCGTTAGAGGCTGGCTGAGGGGGTGGGGGGCCTTGTTTGGAGTCTGCTGGCTGCCCCCTTGGGTGAGTACAGCGTAGCGGTTTTGCTTTTTTTCTTCTGTTCAGCACTGGGCAATGCAGATACTTGAAGCATGTTGCCCTGGCGCCTCCTTCTTTCTTGCCCCTTTTTTGGGCTTGGCCTTCAATCTTGCCTATCTGTACGTGCTGACCTCTGCTGTATTCAGTTGTTTCACTTGCTCTGGCCTGGTTGATCCCTGGCTGGGCCTGCCTGGGTATACTGGGTGCTGTTGCTGTGGGCTTCAGACCATGCCGCCCTGTTGGCTCCAGCTTTTGCCTTGTGCTTTCGTTGTGTGTGTTGGCTGCCTGGGTCTGTTGTTCTCTGGCAGGATCCTGCAAGGGTGGCGGGTAGTGTGGGTTGGTTTTTGACATGGTTCTGTGGTGTTCTTGTGTTCCCGTTTGGGGACTGCTCACCTTTCTTGAGGCGGTTTGTTTGTTCTTGGGGTCCCTGGCCCCTCTTTTGCCTTGTTTTTGGGCTGTGTTCTTGCTGCCTTGTATGCCCCTTTTCTTGCCTGGTTCCTGGTGTTGTGCTGGGTTGGGGCTAGTTCATCTCTAGTTGGGTGTCTGTCTGGAATTGCCACATACTGTCGTGTTTATTACCTCTGTGGTGGCACCATGGTGTGCTGTTCTTCTTCTTTGGCCCTCTGTCGGCCCTCCCTGGTCTTGTCTGTTCACCACTCTTTTGGTGGATGAGTCCTGTGTTTCGGGGGCTATGGTCTTCTGATGCCGGCTGTTCTCCTCTGCCCTCTGCCGTTTGGCAGGGTCAGGCCTGGTTGGGGGTCTACCGGGGTCCTGTCACGTGCTGTAGGATTATCAGCTTTGCCTGCGGCTGTGCTGCCTTGTATCCCTGCTCTCTTTTGCTCTCAGGGGTTTCATGGGTTCGGTTTGGTTTCTGCTGGCTTTGTGTCCACCTGGTGATCCCGGGTCTGTTTGCTGTGGGTTGCCCAGGCGCATGGTTGGGCCGCTTCTGGGTTGGCCGGTGGGGATGTGTTTGGGGCTGGCTGTGTTGTTGGGATTCTGCCGGTTCTGGGGTGTGTTTCCCCCACCTTTTTGATGTCTGTCCTTCTGGCCCGTCTTGTGGTAATGGAGGGGGGGATGCTGGGTTCTCTGACTTGCATGGTCTCAGTCTGTGGGTGGCTAGTCCCTCTGAGGTCGGATCCTGGTCATTGCGGAGTGGGGTGGGGTGGTCCTGCCTTTGTGGTCTCAGCCCACTAGTCTGGCTGGGCCGGTCTTTGCCTGGGCGACTGCTCCTGTCTCCCCTGCATGCCCCCCATGGGCCTGCTTTCGTTGGCGGTGTCTAACGGTCGGTTTTTGCCCATGATCCCCTCTGTCCGGGGTGCGTGTCATGGGGTGTTTGTGTCTTGCCTCTTTTGGGTGCCTAACCGCCTGGCTGCTGGTTTTCCAGGGCTTGCCACTGGGGTTTGGTTGGGGTCTTGTGCCTCTGGCTATCCTGATTCCTCCTGTTCCTGGGCTATTGTCCCTCTGCCTGCAGCTCTCATTTCTGGCCTGTTTCGTTGTCCCTGTGCCCGCTTGCTCTGCGCCGTCTTGTTGTGTTTGGGCCAGTTGGCCTGCTTTGGGGTCTTTCTCTGCTTTGGCCTCTTCTGGTTTCTGCTCCATTGTGGGGGGTGGGGGCTGTTTGTGCTCTGTGGGCATTGGGCTCCCGGTCTGGTTGTGGGTCTTAAGCTGCTGCCTCTGTTTTGTTTTGGGCCTGGATGTTCTGTTCTCGACCCTTGCTGATCTGAGCTTTTGGACTATTGCCTTGTTTTGGTTTCGGTCCTGCATGGTCTGGCTGTTCTGTGCTGGGGTCTCTGCCGGCCTCCCTGTCCTTTGCTTTTGTCTGTGCAATGCTGGGGCCTTCCTCGAAGTGCGGGTTAGGCCGTCAGGTCTTCCTGTCTCGACAGGTTGTTTGGTTTCGGCCCTGGCTTCCCGGCCTCTTTTTGCGATCTGTTGCCTTGGTTGTGGTCATTTTCTTTGTATCTTTCTGCCCTAGGGCATTTTCTCCCCTGCTTCTGCCCTCCTCTGGAGCGTGCTGGGCTATGGCTTTGATTTGACTGTTTGGTCTGCTTGGCTTCTTCCCTGGCTTCTGATGCCTCTGTGTCTTCGCTAGTTTCGGGGTTGTGGCTGTGGGCCCTGTCTGGACCCTTCCAAGCCTATGTTGATGGCCTCCAGTCTTGGCTGGCTTGTCTGTTGTTCAGTTGGATGCCTGCTCTACTGGTGTTGGCTCACTTGCGGTGGTCCCTTGGTGTGGTCCTTGATTCTCTGGGCCTTTTTCTTCGCTGGCTGTTCAGTTGGGGGGGCGTTGTGCCTCTTCTCTGGTGGTCGGTGTGTGTGCATTCACCAGGGCTGTGGTTTTTGTGCTCTGGTTGACCCCCGGGTTTCAGGTTGAGGTGTCCTCCTGGGGGTGTGCTGTTTGGGACTGGGTCTTCCCTGTTGTGCCTTTTGTTCTTTGGGTTGCCCATGTCTTGGTGGCATTGGGGGTTTGGCTCGTCTGCCTATGCTGGTCATACCTTTTGTGTCTAGCCCGGCTCTGAGTCTGTTTGAGTCGGTGTCTGGTGGTTTCCACCCATTGGCCTTTCCTATGGTGAGGCTCTGTTTTTGGCCTTGTTGATGAGTACAGGCCCCAGCTAGGCCCGCAGAATACAAGGGTTCGCTCTCCTGTAATGAAAGCTAAACGGAAGTTGGCACGGAAACTGCAAATACAAAGACAGAGTTTATTAACCCTTAAGGGTGGTCCTACAACCTACACAACACTCTTCAGTATTGCATAGAGTAGCACAAAGAACTTGCGTACGTGGTCCCCTTTTATACACAACAGAGGGGCTCATAAGTGGGTGGATACAACATAGAGCAAAATTCATTACCATTTATGGACATTTTCGATACAGGATCTATATATGGGCGGAGTTAACAATTTCCTGAGCCCGCGAAAACATGGTCAAACAAGGACTAACTGATAACAGATGTGGTCAAGTCTGGGCATGCGCCAGACGGACAAAGGAGCTATTTATAGACTGTTACTAGGCAGATTACAAGAGGAACTAGCGAAAAGTTAGGACTCTTCTCGTGCAAAGCATGTGGAGACATGACAATACAAAATGGAGACCGGACATTAGTCAACATAAGACAAGAAACACATTTTAACTAAAGAGAATCCATGTCTTCAGTGAATGCTTAATCATATCGCTGTTTTAGTTTTCAACATTGTTCCTTGTGGGGCTTTGGGCTTCCAGGGGTTCTGGTTTCTGGCTCTTTCCCTGTCTTTTCTGCTTTGGTTGGGGCTGGGGTCTGGCTGCCTGATTCTCCTGGTTGGTCTTTCAGCGGCTGGTTTTCTTTTGGGTCTGAGGGACTTGTTGGGATGCATTCTAGGGGCTGTGTCTGGGTTTTCCCAGCTTTCTTGTGTTTGCCTTGATGCTTGCCTCTTGGCCTGTCATGGGCTGCGCTCTTGCTCCTTCAGCCTTGCTGGGTGCTTGGCGGTTGTCCTGTGTTGGCGTTGGTGGTTGCTGTTGGCCGTTCCTACCCTGGGCCCTGGTCCTCCACTGTGAGTTTAGATGGCGTGTCCTCTGGGCTCTCTGGGGGGGCTGGGTCAGTCTGGTTGGGAAGGCGCTGGTGTTTTGTCGGTGCTTCCCCCTTCCTGGTCTGGTCTGTGTGGCCCTGCCCTTGGTTGGTCATTTGCATTTGTGCCTTGCCTTGTTGGTTGGCCCTTTTCCTCTTTAGTTTTGGATTGATCTCCAGTGGGTCTTCCCAGGGGTGTTGGGGTTTGTCCTGTGGTTGGCCCTTTTTCACACTTCATGCCTGGTTGAGGCGGTGGCTGTGGGTTCTTCCCATTCTTCCCCTTGTCTTTCTTTGAAGTTGCTTGGTTGCCTGCTTGGCTTTCGGGGCTTCCCTTCCATTCTGGCTTTGACTTGCTCTGTGTCTGTTCTGCTGCCGGGTGGTGCTGGGTTTGTTGGTCTTTTGTCTGGTGGGCGCCCTTGTCGGTTGTTCGTGTCCTGTTAGTGCTTACTCTTTCTGGTCCTTTGGTTGCCTGTGGTGTTGGTTGCTTTGGTAAAACAAAACTACAAATGCTCCCTCTAGCCCTGTCTAACTGTAAAACTAAGGAGTTAATCACTCATGGGCTCAATTGTCAAAATAATTCACATTACTACCACACAATTGTAATTTAAATTATTCAATACTTTTATTTATCTCATTTCTTTGTGTAATTTATCACATATCATTTTATTCTTTTTTTAACGTTTCATTTTTTCTTTCTTTTTTCATTCTAAGAGTTTTTTTCAAAAAATATATACATTACAAAGAAGAAGAACATCAACATTCAATACAATTGTGTTAGATTTGGGGGTCTCTAGTTGGCACAGGTAGGTACTTGTGACAAATAGGGTCCCTTGACTCTAGTCAGGGTAAGGGGGTACACTCCTAAAATAACCCCTGCTCACCCCCTTGGTAGCTTGGCACGAGCAGACAGGCTTATCTCAGAGGCAGTATGTAAAGCATTTGTGACCACATACAGTAATCCAGTGACAACACTACAAATGGACACCACACAGGTTTTATATCTAAAATACGTATACTTTATATAGATTTACCACAAGACCATAAACGACAAAAATACATAATACTATTACTTTAAGATGGTAGTTTTTAGCTTAGTTCAGTTCAGTTCTTAAGATGCGACACTTTGAGTCAATGTACCTTACGATGCGTTGCGCTTCCACGACAAGTAATGTCGCAGCGATGGAAATGCGGCAAAATTCTGGTGCAAAGAAATAAAGACGTGAAGATCTTCCAGATGCGGCATGCTTTTCCGGGGATGCGAGAAGTTCTCGGTTCGATGCGTGGACTGCAGCGGCGACACCCTTGTTCAAAAGTGCGACGGCAACAGCTCCAACTGCGACACTATTCCAACGATGCGTGAAACTTCCGCACGATGCAACAACTACAGTGGCGACATCCTTGTTAAGAAATGCGACGGCAGCAGCTCCGACGACGGCGCGCTTCTCGGGGATGGGAGGCGCTTTTTCCAATGCGGTGCAATGCGACAGTTCCAGCGGCGACACCTTTGTTCCGAAGTGCGACAGCAGGCAGCAGCGACGGCGACACCCTGCCTCTTCGTTGCGAGACGCTTCTCTCGATGCGGTGCAGTGCGACAACTCCAGCGGCGACACCCTTGTTAAGAAGTGCGACGGCAGCAGCAGTGACGGCGACACGCTTCGGCTTCGTTGAGTCGCGCTTCCAGCTCCTTGCGACACGCCGTCCCTCAGAAGGCCCAAAACAGAAGCAGGCACTTCCAAAGAACTCTGGGGAGCTGGGGGTTGAAGTCTGTTGTCCCTGAGACTTCAGCAGGAGGCAAGCTCTGTTCCAAGCCCTTGGAGATCCTTACAAGGTGAAATAAGCACGCAAAGTCTCTTCTCCTTCCTTTGGCAGTCAGGCAACTGCAGGCCAATCCCCCAAGCAGCACTTCAGCTTAGGGAAAGTCTCTCCTCAGTTTCTTCAGGTTCTGCTCCTCAGTAAAGGTTTCTTCTTGTTCCAAAAGTGATCTAAATTCTTGGGCTCAGGGTCCCACTACTTATACCCCAAAATCCTTTGTTCTCTGATGGGAGAGGGGCCTTTGCGCAGTCCAAACCAGTTCCTGAGCACTCTGTTTACCAGACTTCTCCTTTCCTTTCACAGTGCAGGGCAGAAACATCAGCCGCCCCACAGGAGGTGGAGCCAGCATTGTGGAAGGCAAGTACAGCCCTGGAGCACTTTGTTGCCAGGCTTCCTTCTCCTTATTCACTGTGCAGGGCAGAGACATCAGCCACTCCCCAGGAGGTGGAGCCAGCATTGTGGAAGGCAGGCACAGCCCTATTCAGGTCCCAGGTGCAACTCCTCCCACCCATCTGGATGCAGATCTCTCTATTCACCACTGGGACACCTCACCCTATCTCCTGGGATTCCCCAGCCCTGTCACTCAAACTCCAGACAAAGGAATACCCACAGCCTAGCAGAGGCAGGTTTGAATGGTTAGACAAGAAAATACCTACTTTCTAAAAGGGGTATTTTCAAACACAGAATGTTAAAACCAACTTCACTAAAAGATGTTTTTTATCATTCTGAGTTCAGGCATACTAAATTCGAATTTCTACCATGTTCCCTGAGTCAGTTTAGGATTATGAGATGTAATAACCAAACTGCCCATTCTGGCCTATGGACAACAGGTAGCCTTGCAATAGTGAAAAACGAAAATGGCTGTAATTCACTATTAGGACATGCCACACACACACCAGGGCATGTCCTTCCTTATACTTACAATGCACCCTGCCCTTGGGCCTACCATAGAGGTGTCTGATATGAAGAAAAGGGAAGGTTTAGGGACTGGCAAGTGGGTGCCTTTGCCCAGTCAGCATGACAGTACCAGACTGCACGCAGGCTCTGCAATGGCAGACCTTAGACACCTTTTACAAGGCCGCTTCTGTGGGTGGCACAACCAGTGCTGCAAGCCCACAAGCAGCATTTGGATTTACAAGCCCTGGGCACACTCAGTGCACTATACTAGGGTCTGACAAGTAAACCAAATCAGTCAATCATGGAATCACTAATCAATACATTCATTTACAATAGGGAGCACTTGCACTGTGGCACTGGACAGCAGTGGCACAGTGCCCAAAGCATCTAACACCAACAAAAACATATGAGGCAACAGCAAAAATGGAAGGGAGACGCACACCAATGATGCCAGGTCTAACAAATTGTTACATCAAATATAACAAAGACACAGTACTAATCATTTTACTAAGAACACCCCTGGAGAATCTATAAAATTGCAGCAATCATACAATCCTCATTCAAATACATACACACTTCCACAACCTACATACAGTTGGCATCTAAGTAAGGCGGGGATCACAGGTGACAAAACAAACCCCACGACCAGATGGAAAGATTATATTCAGAAAACCAAGTCTGAATAATCGGTCGACGGACGTTTCGGTGGTATAAGAAGGATAATCAAACCACCTTCATCAGGACCTTTCCAGATACCTACACAGTTATCACAACACCCAGGGGATCTGCAACGACATTAAAACATAACTGTCATGAGCCCACAACTTATTTTACTGATTGGACCAAAAATGTCAAGGTAAATATGCTAAACACATGACTGACAAGCAGTAAAGATCTCTCTTCTGCCCTTCCCGGCTAAAGTCATCGAGATTGATTGATTAAAGATACCAACCACCAAGATATCATAATCCCAACACCAGTGGGAGTATCGAAATGAAAACCTCCAATAGTGAATAACAAAGAAAAGAAAATCATGCATAAAGTGTCACAAAGTATGATATGTGATAAATTACACAAAGAGATGAGATAAATAAATGAATTGAATAATTTAAATTACAATTGTGTGGTATTAATGTGAATTATTTTGACAATTGAGCCCATGAGTGATTTCATCCATAGTGTAACAGTTAGACAGGCCTAGAGGGAGCATTTGTAGTTTTGTTTTGCCTTTTTTCCCCTCTGCTCCTTGGCCTAAAAGTAAAATTGTAGAGGGGTCCCCCATTTATGCAGTTGGTTGCTTTGGTCCCTGTTTCCCTTCTTGGAACTTCTCTTTAGGGTCTCATGGGGTGCCTCCTTTTCGGCCATGGTTTATTTGCCTTGTCACCTTTGTGGCGTCCTCCCTTCTGCTTTGCGGTTTGGGGTTTGCCCTTATTGTGGCCTGGGTGCACTGTTTCTCATTTCTCTAGTTGGCTGCCTCCTTGGTGTCACTGTCTCCTTCTGCTTTCCGGGGTACTGGTTGCCGGACCTTGGTTGTGTCCCTGTTGGCTTGTCCCTGGCTTGCTGGTTGGTTTGGCCTCTTGAGTCTTCTTTTTGTGTGGCCTCCATACTGTCCTTCTGTTGTTGGCTGACTCTGGTGGTTTCTTGGTGGGTTCTCCTCTTTCATTGGTTGTTTGAAGGGTTCCTGGTGTGTGTTTTTGCTGCCCTTTATGTGGTGGCACTGTGGGTTGTTTCCCTGTTTTTCTCGCTTTTGGCTTTTCCTGCCAGTTTTTTGGGCGGGTGAGATGCTGCGATTTGTTCGGGTGCTTTCCCGGCTGTGTGCTCTGCCTGTGGTTTTCTGCGGTTTTCGCTATTGCTTCCCTTGGGTTGCTGCTTTTGGTGTGGTTTTCTAAGGGTTTTGAAAGGCTGAGTCTCTGGCTTTGGTATTCTCCTCTTGTCACGAATGGGACGAGGACAGAATGGACCTGTGGGTAATGCCCTATTACTTAGCGGTAATCTTCATCACTCCTCGTCCCATTCATTACGCCCCACCCTCCCACCTGGACAGCCAGCATTCCTGTTGAGGACGGGGTAGTTCAGACAGAATACAGGGTAAGTACTACTTATGTACTCCCAGTGGAAGGGGTTGGGGTTAGGGTCCCAGCATTCCTCTGTTCTTTTTTTCTGTCAGGTGATGTTTATCTCCACTTGTCATGAATGGGATGAGGTCAACGGGACCAGGAGTAATGAAGATTACCCGTAAGTAACAGGGCATTATTTGTTTTTAGATGACTATGTGGAAAGATGGGATTGATGGGCACGTCATAGCCTGGCACAACTTATGATAAAAAAGATGCAGACACCCAGAGCATTAGGTGGAAGTGTGCAGCATGGTGTGAGGAAGGAATCCTTTAGCATGGCAGGTGCTGAGTCATAGATGCTAACTCTGTCTCCCACATCTAAGTTTCAGAGTTGCTTGAATTCCCATGTGTATGGGTCATTGACTGTCAGTTCATTCTGGAGTGAATTTTTTACGACAAAGCTTAGATTTACTTGGATATTGGTGGTTGTGATCTGTAATACCAATAAAGGGCTACACACACAATGAAATTGAATGTTGCATAGAGAAAATTCCATTGTCTAAGGCTGATTCAACCATTTACAACCCTTTACATTCAAATTCCGTGTGATGTGCCCTAATCGACATGCTATGCTTGGATGCGGGTTCTAAACAGGTTGTGCTAAATGTGCACAAACAACATCTTACTAATGAGAGCCAACAGTACAGCACCTGCAAGGCATTCTTCTTCAGAGGTGTTGTGACCGAATTGTTTGACATGGGACCTAGGCTGATTTGTTAATGGTTGTTAATGGCACAGGCAAACTAAAGATATGATGGAATACAATTCTACAGAGAAAAAATCCAGGCATTAATGCATCCACTTTTGTCCATCAGCTTTTTCTATATCTAAGGGGGGACTGCCAGCAATGTTCATCATGAGTGGTACTGCGTGCTGATTTGTGCTACTGTAAGTCGTGGGTGGGAATAAAGGCTTCCATTTCACTCTTGCCACTTGTTCTTGCAGATGCATTATTGCTGCCTCCGGTGTGTCTTCATAGATCTCGTCAGTGAAGTGATGTTGCAGACAGACCTGTTGTGTGGAGTAGTAACATCTTTAGTGATGGATAGAATGGTGTACTGGTTTGTGGGACTGTGTGGCCCGGTCACAAAATTCAGGGCCTTATTTATGGGGATTTAATGTAGGGCAGCGCAGAAAGGCACCTTGCTGTGCTGCCCTACGTCAAAGTGAAAGGGCAGGAATGCACTGCATTTATATAATACGGTGCATTCCTGTCCTTTTCCTCAGCACAAGAGCCATTTTGCAAGCCTAGCACCAATGCAGGCACCCTTGTACCATGGTGCAAGGGTGCCTTTTTTGTCAGCAGGATTGTTTTTGTGCAGAAAGGGACACCAATCAGCACAAAAACTATGCTAGTAGCCGTTTTCCTCTTTCTATGTGTGCTGCATAATGCAGCACACATAGAAAGAGGAAAAAAGGAGGAGAAATAAACATTTCTCCTCATTAAGGTTTTGGTGCATCCCCAGGTTTACATGGGCTTGTAAATCTGGGGATGCATCAAAATCCATGGGTGCTGCGTGGGAACACCCACTGTAACGCCCTTGTAACGCCTCCCTAGCGCAGAGGAAGGCAATGCAGCAGCTTGCACTGGCTCGCCTTACTCCATATCTCTGAGGCCATTTAAAGCCACACAAAGTGGCTTTGAGTGGGCTCAGAGATATGAATTTGTAGTTTGCACCACCAGGGCATCCCAAATGGTGATGCTCCGGCGATGCAAGCGGCTCATAAATATGCCCCCCAGTCTGCAACTGACTGCATCCAGTCTTTGAGGATCACCTCTTCTTGTCTTTGGTCCACATTTCGGAGCTGTCTTTCCAGTCTGCTCTAAATGTAATTTCTCCAGTCAGTCACACAAAATAGGACTAACACTCATGTGCAGCAAAAAAATGCATGTCCTTTTTTAGGACTCTTCAGTGCCATGTACAAGGTAATGCTCTGAGCAATAGGAACCTAAAAGGTGTCTTGCAAAAACAATCTCATTTATGTTGCAAGAAGAAGTAGGAACACTCATTAGGTGTATAATATACAACAGAAAGTAACATTCCCTATGATACTGACACATAATAGCACAGTTTTGTAAAGTTTTCACAGCGGAAACTTTTCTTCTTTTCACAACCATAATGTTGTTGGACAGTACATTTGCAGTAAAAGTCCATTTTGTGACCATTGATTTAATCTGGGAAGAAAATTGGAAACAAAATGTTCTACATTTCTCTGTAAGGTGGGGATAATTGAGAGTCTCTGTGGTTTCCCATCGCTTTTCATCTTGCAGGACAGCCGCCCAGTCGGTATTTTTAGCATCCACAAAGACAAAGAACGGAATACCGACAGCCTGAAATTGGCTGCTATGTTTTAGAGCCTTCTCGGGAAAGATTATAAAAAGTTAATAGTTTTCTTATGTAGTGAAAGTATGAAATACTAAAGTTCTTTCATATCAATTCAATCGCGCGTATGTATTTGCTTGTTTTTACTGGTTAGCCCTTTCCAATGTACTTTTACAGGTCCATTGAAGAATGAAAGGTAAGAAGTGTATTTTATCACCTGGGGTCACCTGTGTTGGTGGCGGTGTTACTGGGCTGTACCTTGATGGGACCCAACTAATTCTATGCACTTTTCCGGGTACTAATCTGACACAGTGGAAAGAGGCTCTTGCTTGGATTTGCGGAATTTGTGCTCTTTCATATTCATGATTTTTGTGCACAACAGCAAATGAAGGGGCAGATTTACAAGCCCTGTGCGCCACTTTTGCGCTGCCGTTGCGCCACTTTTGTGACGCAGTGGCGGCGCAAAGCTAGCGCCATGCTGCGACAGATTTACAACGGGACGCATCTAGGGAGATGCGTCACGTTGTAAAGCCCTGCACCACATTAAACCCGCGTCAGGTTTAATCTATGCAGGGTGGGCGTTACGTCGGAAAAAGCCTCGGAAAAGTGATGTAGTGAAATCAACAAGATTTCACGCAGTCACTTTTCCGACGCTGGTGCGTCAAATCCTTACGCCTGTAAGGCGTGACGCACCATGTTAGGGATAGGGCAGGTTGGAACAGTGCTGGAGTTGCGTCGCGCTTGCGACACAACTTCAGCACTGCGCCAACCTTACGCTGGCAGATGCGTCATGCATCTGCTTCTCCTTGCACCACGATGCACCGCATTGTAAATGCGGCGCATCTGCGGTGGCGCAAGGGCAAACTTGCGTGACGCATCTTCCCTGGCGCATCCCTGCTGATTTGCAGGAATGCGCCAGGGAACGTAAATCTGCCCCGAAGAGTCTTCGACTTGGAAGGAAGAGCAGACTTCCATCTCTGCATTCGTATTTGCAGAGTACCAATATAGCAATCTTTGTCTGCTGTGAAAGAAAAAAATAGCTCATCACAAAATGGGAATCTGGGGTGCATGCATGGACGTCCCAAACCCTTGTTGGCTTTCTCCCCTACCTCCAGCTGTCACTCATGTGGTGAAGGCTGTGGATCACAGTTTCCACTTTGCCATTTACTACTGATTAGCAGGGGCAGTTGGTAATCTATCAAGGATGTGAACCAATCCTATGTTCCCTTGCAAGTATCTACAAATCATGGGACCGTTTGCGAGGAAACACCTTTTCATTGTAAGGAGCTGCAAATCTATATTGTGGGTCACAAAGACATAATGTGTGCAAGGCAGGCTTTTATATAGCAAATACCTTTGTACAACCGGCCCAGAATTTTGTATATAATAATACTGTTCTGCATTTAATGTACTAAAGGGTGAGGTATTCGTTGCCTTTTGGTGTATTGCTTTTACTTTTGGACGTGATTTGTCTTTCATTTCCATGTCTAACCATGCAAAAAAAATCCTGATCATATCTTCAAAGAAATATGTGGGATCGCTACAGTAACTTAGCCAAAATGCCTGTGGCTATTGTGACATTTTAAAATGGAATGCCTTGAAATATACATACCCCCGAAGGCTCAACATCCCCATATCCCAGACTGGAAGACTTAAATAAATGTTTAACCGTGTTCTAATTGGCAGACTAGGGGGAGAGCTCTCATTTCGTCCAGCGGCGCTAGCCTTTTAGGCCATTTCAAGCACTGTACGTTAAAAGCAGGCCTTGAAACAGATGTCTGATTGTATCATCTCCAACATCCATGTGCTGTCCAAAGGGCGACACCAAATGCAGTTTCCATGTTTAGAGTCTTTCATGAACTTGAATGCCTTTACAGTTTTAAAAGGGTTTGAGCAGACATCGCAGCTCTGAGAGAAAAATAAGTCATTTCGGTCACTTCGAAACAGCTGAATGTCACCCTTGATACTTGTTATGTTTAAACCACTATTTTACATTTAGTTGTGGCAACCACTATATAGGAAAATGCGCACAAGTGCAAGCATTTTGGTATTATTTTTACTGTTCCTGCGTTATGCATAGCCAACAGACTGCTTGGTGACATATTTCATTGTTCTAATGAGAGATGTGCATTCATGTCACTGTAATAGAATGAATTTTCACTTGAATGCGCATGGGTTACATTTCAGTAATGGGCTCCTTCATGGGTATGAAAGACCAACATTTGGCTCTGTTCCCTTCTAGCAAGTACTTATTTTCCTTTCATTGATTTACACGCACCCTACAAACATCCCTAGAATGTTCTGACTTTCATGTCATTCGTTTGTCGCTAATACTCCAACAGCCAACCAGCTCTACATGGTGGTTAGATCGTTGCCCCCCTTTCCTTCCGAAGTCAGACAGTTTTAAATGTTTGCCAGGGATTGCTCAGAGAGGGGCTTTGGTCAAGCCCATCCTTCATTGGAGCTATGGGTCAGGCCCCTTCAGCCATTGCTTTTTTGAAGCATTTTTACTGATATTGCCATTTTACAGTTGCAAAGAGGCCGAACTTTGATATTGCAGCTTCCGAGTCCCTGCTCTTGCCCTGCATGGGGGCGGGTTGCAGAAACAGTTGTTTAACCCCTTGGCTGCGGCAGGAATTCCACCGCAGCGCTGGGGGGGGGGGTTTGGGGGCAGCGCGGTGGCGCTGTGCTCATGACGGAGCCACTCCGTCATGAGTCACGGTTGAGCTGTGCTCATGACGGAGTGGTTCCGTCATGACTCCGCCCACTGCGCTAATCGCCCGCACAGGCGGGGAATTAGCGCCGCGTGGGAGGAGCAGCCGCCAACGGCCGCGGCATGACAGAACCACTCCGTCATGAGCACACAGCACCCGTGGCTCATGACGGAGTGGTTCCGTCATGAGCAGGGAAGGGGTTAACTAGTGCTGGAGTCCCTCAACCTGCCACGGTGGCAATGATGCAAAGTGGACTGCCGTCAGTTGTGCACAAGCGTGCGAGCAGGGCATAGAAAAAAGCGTAGAACACTGAATATTGTGAGGGCAAACATCTCATGTATAATGGCCATCACGTGAACATAATTATCCAAATGAGCATATTCTCCTCACAATCAATGTCAACCGCTTCTCCAGCTTCCACACCACACTGATGCATCATGGTTGCCTAAAAAGGGAAAAACAGAGTTTCCCATGGAGACTTTCCAAAAAGAACTCCTCCATAATAATAAGATCGCCCAGCACACCCCAAACATCCATACACTCTGTGGCAAAATAGTTCCCAAAGAATGTGTAGGAAACAAGCAATCCACATGTGAAATTAATCAAATAGACACAGGTCCATGCCTCTAACTACCTAAACCAACTCAAAGCACTTTGGCTGGATGCAGTGCTCTCACCACATCAACTAAAGTCAACTTCTACAAGACTAACAACACTGAAGCAAGCAGCAGAAGCCACCCACTTATCAAATCGGTCAAGTAATACACCAATCCAATCAAGAAACTACAGTCACTCTATCTACCCAAGTAAAACACTTCCAAGCATTTCTTCATCAAAACATCAACATGATCAGATCCTGAATCAACACCAGCTCAAAGCAAATATCCATGCTGCCTCTAATTACCAACACTCCACCCCAAGTGGACAGTCTAAATTCTCCTCTGACTCACATAATCCACCAACACCTTCAACTTTCTATTGAATGTCTTCAGCTCACTAACACTAGTCAAGCAGATTCAATTATGGATAACAAACATGAATCTCAACAGAATCTGTCACCAGCAGTTAGCCTACAGAAATCCAAGACTGCCTGCTTCTAGCTCACTCTCTTAACTATTCTAATTTCCTGTTTATGTTTTGCATGCAGCTACTAAGTTACTTTTTCTTGCAGGAGTCGTGGCAGGAGCAGAAATGCCTTGTGGAAATATCCACTGCACGGCATAGAGAACCTGGACAGGAAACAGTAATGATCAAAAGCTATGCAAGATCGCTTATACATCTGAACAGATAGGGAAATTGGGGATCTATTGATGCAAAGCATTTATAAAAAAGTCCAAGTTTTCTTGCAGACATCGATCCTTTTGTGGTAACTGCCAAATTCATACTTCTCATGAGAATTATGTATGCTAGAAGAAAAGATAATGATGTGATTTAGCCCACCTCTAGTGTGGTTCTCACCCACAACTTTCTAGTCTTACTCTCTCTCCACACGTTCTGGAGTCCTACTCTTACTACTGTTGTTTGCCCTTTTGGTATTTTCTCCTGCTCTGTACATGCATTCTCTCTTGTGTTTGCTCCCCTACCCTGTGCATGTGCCTCAGACCTTGGCGTTTCATCCTGCTCTATTTGCTGTTGTTTAAATATTTGATGGTGTCATCTTTTCCTTAGAGTCTGGTGCTGCTCTTTCTGCTTGCGTTTCATCCTATGATGCCTGCTCTTGTTATTTATACCACACCCTCTAGTGTCTTCTCTCGAAAATATATTTCATTGTATAGTCTATTTTCCTGGTGTATGCAAGCATGATGCGTCTAGTGATGGAGCAAGGATTCGAGAAAAAGAAACTTGCTCGTATCAACCTCTCATTAACAGACACTAACAAATAGACACCATAGATAAATAAAAGCTAACATACACACAACATTCATACACAGGGAAAAAGGCATCTTGCTTGCTTAAATAACAAAGACTAATTCGCTACGTGATTCAAAACCCGCTTGAAACCGAAATTTGCTTTGAGCATGCGCGAACCTGTTTTGTGTAAGTAACCATGTGATTAACCATGTGAGAGGAAAACTCTCAGGTATGCGCAAAGAGTTGCTAACTGTAGGTCTCGAAGTACCGCATGTCTAGCATATGCTTTACTAGACCTTCTCTCTAAAGATGATCAGATAAACACACTTATGTCCAAGCGACCGAGAGTTGTCTATCGTAGAGGCAAAACCTTAGAAGAAGTCCTGAGTCCAAGCTACATCAGGGACTCACAGACACCTATACACACATGGTTACCAGACAAACCTCTGGGTTTCCACATCTGTGGTAATTGCTGCGTAATAGGAATAAGAAATTCAGCAACAATTCACGAGAATACGCAATAAATTGCTTTATTAACTGCAATACCGATTTCACGGTATATATGATTATATGTGCCTGCCAGAAAAAATACATTGGAAGCAGTATACGCAGTTTGAAACTGCGTATACAAGAACATGCAAGAGCTATAAAAAATGGCAATGATAAATATCCAGTTTCAATACATGTTCAATGTGAACACCCCAATGACAAAAATTTCAAATTCATTGGTATCAATCATGTTAAGATGCCAGAACGTGGAGGTGATAGACAATTGATTTTGCGACAACGGGAGGCGTCATGGACATGTCGTCTTAGAACTGTGCAGTATGGTCTTAACATCTATGATGAGATGCATCACTTCCTATGATCTAATTGGGGAAGGGAGTGATCCACAAATGTCATGACTAGGTCGTGCCACATTTACCCAACTTGAGTCTATTATATAAAGACATGTTATGACAATGAATTAATATAATATTGTTCTAAACATTTTTACCGACATGTCGATACGCTGACTTTTTAAAGATACCTAACGTGTACACCAGTTCCGTCAAAATCCTGCCCATATCTTATGCACACTAATCATTAAAAAACATAAATAGATATTTCAAAGTAATGAACAAATCATATACTGTTTCAAACGGATTTGCTATGGCTTCAATATTCACGGTACTGTATTTGATGCCAACAATATATCTATTCGTGAGTTACTAAACCCGCATAATTTGTTATTGTATATTTGGAATGTTGCTCTTGATAAGTTGGCTGGCCTTGATCTGTTTACTAAGATATATGCTTCAATCACATTAGACTATTTCACCACTCTAAGATGGCCGCGCTAGTAGTCCCGACAGCTTTGTCAAAACGAACCAGGTGCCATTTAGGACACGTGATATGAATAAATTTAGTTGTTGGGTTTAAATTGTTATAAAACAGAATTAAAGAAACTAAGCAACTAACTATAAAAAGTAAAAAATTTTAAAGTTGGAATACTGCCCAGAATACTGTAATTAGCTTTCACCCTTAATTTTAAGCGATGATGTTTACAACATATGTGATTTTTACACCATTCCAAGATGGCCGATAGAGTTGCACCAACAACTTTAACAAACACTCTAAACGAGATACAGGACATGTGACCATGATATCGTCGGGCGCCGGATTTAAAAAGCCATGGTCAATACGCACACGGCTTCGCTGAAATAATGTCCTGAGTCGGTGGTTACCAGATCGTCGCAAGTAAGTTAATTAGATAGAAAATCCCTGTTCAAATGAAATGTAATATGGGCTTGGTACAGTTGGAGATTTAAAAGAGAAGGACTTCTCATATTTTTAATTAGCGTACTCGTCTAAACAGATGTATGCCGTTTTTGTCGATTCGTAATAGACGTAACCAATTCCGCGAGTATTCTACACCGATACGGGTTGGGTGGGGTATAAATACAAGAGGCACGATCTTTATGTTCGGTTGTGCGCTTGCGATTCCCCGTTACACGCGGTCATAGTTCATTTCCGAATACATGTCAAAAGATGGTGAGATTGTTTAGTACATGCGAATATGATCCCGGATGGGGCAAAGATTGCTAATTGTTGTTATGAGGCCCACATAGGCGGACATTTACATAGCACCTGTATTTTAGTTACATATGGAGCGAAGACTATTAATTAGTGTCACGACGACGTATACAAATTGAAATTTATTCTTTGATATGGAAAAACATCTCTTTTTATGTCATCTTGTAAACAAGTGAGAATAAGGAAAGATGCTTCTATGTTAATTTTGAAATTTGTCTGTCTCATTGTCACTTATTTAAAGATAATTTGGCCATATTATAAGCCCAAAATGTGACGGCAGTATTGATCCATTTATAAAACATGCTATGTATTACAGCTTTTAAAATGGAATCTATGTTTTTATATTTATTCTTAGCAATGGAACTACATGACTATGTAGTATGGTTTTATTCTTTAAATGAGTTTAGTGTATTAATAAATGGATATCACTACTGACTAATATGGTCAAGTAAAAACTATTTTGGTATGAAGATGCAAAACGTCATTAAGTACAATATTAAGAACATAACAGATATGGAATTAATACTTAAAGACTATATAAACATGTTTATTATAGAATACTTTATGACTTAGACAAAACCTGAATCGTGGAAACCATATCCAAAAGAACGGCAAGACAGAAAAGAATCATACTCATCATATCATTGAGGTATGCAAATTAGATATGACTTCAAGGGATGATATGTAATAGCGATGTAAATGTTTATTCCTGACATATGTTAAGATCACCTTATACAATGTGAAGCTATTTAGAAGTTAAATGCACATATAAAATACTCAGATTTATCGAACTGCATTTCATAGAGTCAGCTCGCATTGCATAATTTCAGCGGCATAAGACATAATTTGAGCATAGGATAGTGGCAATGAGGATATGACATTGGATGATAACAACACTATGTATTTTTTAATAAAGCTTGATGTAATCATAAAGTCCTTACCCAACATGTGATTTGTAGGCAAGTAGGATATCACATATTTGTGAGCTAAGGAACTCATGAGTTAAGGAACTCATGATATGTACTTATGAAGTTACTAATGCAGAGAATAGTTATTGCTAAGAAACAGTAACACTGATGTTTTCTCATGCCTTCTATAGGCTAGGCCCTCCGTCTGTGCTTGTAAAATGCTTTGTGAATGATATGGTCAATGTAGAACTATACAGACATGTTATGTTTTTATAAATTTTTTTGTGAAGGAATCAAAAAATGATTTTTAAACAATGTTTAGAAATGCCAACATTGAATCCTAAAATTCTTTTGTGTATGCTCTTTTGATAGCCCTGAAGAAGTCTCATGGGAGACGAAACGCGTTGGCTATGGCTATGAAAATATGAAATATGACATGGAAGAAATCTTCACTCAAAATCAATAAAGAAGAAAAGAAAAAAATGTACATGTTATATGTGTCGTATGCTTTATTAGAAGTTTACTTGTTACCTGGAAAAGATACAAAAGTGTATAGGTACTTGGAGACCTTATCACAGTACATAGTGCTGAACCTCCCGTGTATTCATATGTTGTTGTAGGACTTAGTCCCACATCGTTGAGAGTAAAGAGGGTAGTACTCTCTGGTTTCGTGCACTATCTGAACTATTTACGTTAACCACTAATATTTGTTTGGTGCGGTTCTAATCAGCCTCCACCCTCCCCTTTTGTATGTATATTGTTTCTTGGGCTGTCAGCACTAACATTTTGGGTTGAAACGTTTTTAATTATGGATTATGATGACAAACGTGAAGAACTCTTAGAAGACTTATTCAATGACAGACCACCGTCAAAGGCACCTCAGAAAGGTGCCTGTACAGATAAAAATGAGGGCCTAAAAAGCAAATTTATGAGACTGGAGAAACTAAAGTAGGCAGAATTAGGCAAATGGTGGGATGGGGCCACTCTCAAAAAATACATTGAGAATAAACGTATCCCCAGAGGACTCAGAATCCTTATCTTCCCTAACTTTGAGGATCTGGATCCTGATCTTTTAAAAGATTGGGAGGAGGGATTGTATGAAGCATCCTATAAAATGATGGGGACGCTAATCACTAATGCTGAGAGGAAGGTCACTAAGATTAAAGAGGAAATCAGAGTGTTAGAATTAGAAATTAATGAGAGCAATCTGAAGGAAACAATACAGAAAAATATGATAATCTTAAAGAAAGAGATAAGTAACTATCAACTGTATCTAAAAGAAAAGAAACATAAGAAGATCTTGAGAGATGAGGGAGATTATAGAAGGGGGCGCATTTTCACATATGCGAGGAAATATGATGACTTACCTCAGAAACCACAACAGACAGAAAAAAACGCTGGTGAAAAACCTTGCAGTGTTTCTTCAAGTAACACCTCGATTTCCTCCATGGGAAGTGATCCCGGAGAAGGAACTAGTAATACATCCAATGTAGACCCACCCTCAGTTTTTTTACAAGAGGTACGGAGGTACAGATTGGGAAACAGGGCAAGACCACCAAACGAAGACGTAGACGAAGGGGTGGCAAGAAACACAAGGTCAGGAGTAAGAGCCAGGGAACAAAACTTGGGCAACAAGAAATAGTGATGGACACTGATAATGAGACACACACTGATTCTGATATGTTGTCAATTGTTAATCTGTCTGCAAGAGCGTTGTCACCCCAGGAAGAACTTGTTCTGAGCAAGGGATTGAATTACTGTCCCACAAACAAATGTGATTTTGTAAACCTGCACACCGATTTATTCAAATTTTTACGTAAGGTAAAGATTAAAAAATACTTTGAAGAACATCCATCTGTTCACCGCACTCCTTCATTAATGTTCAATGATACCAATGTACCATCTATTGCAGAACTACACCATACACATTTACTTGCAACATTATATGACGAGGAGGAGGTTGGGGACGTGAGACAGATGGCTAACCATCTAAACATTACACAGGATTATACAATTGACAGGCGCCGCTCCGTTTTCTATTAGAGAGAAGCTCACGGTGTGTGTTCATGATAATGTGCACCCATTGTCGGGTCCGTATGACTGTGCCTGTGGCAGTTTGTCACTTGATACCCCGCCTGGGGTGCGCGCTGTGGAAAGGAATGCCCCTAATACACGTACTAAGATCTCTGAGCGTGTACTTCGCATCTGGAGTCTGAATGTGAGATCGTTGGTCAAGCACCATCAGTCCTTACGTGATATGATCGAAAAGGACTCTCCTGACCTTATCTTCCTCACTGAGACTTGGCTTCAGGATGCAGATACGGCAATAATCAATCTGGCATTCCCTCCTAATTACACAGTGTTCACTCTTAACCGCACTTCTAGAGGGGGCGGCATAGCTATGGTAATAAAATCTTGCTTCCCGGCTGAATGGAAAGCTCTTGACTTACCAGCGTGTGAGAGCGCTTCCTTTAAGGTTGCCTTCAGTCATCAGTTTACACTTAGCGGTATGCTTATCTACCGCCCGCCAGGGAACGACACTGTCTTCAAGGACGCTCTTACTGACGTGGTCAGCTCTTTAGCTCCGAGATGTGCCAATTTTAACATCGTAGGTGACCTCAATATCCATTTTGATCAGAGGTCATCAGCACCTATTAATACCTTGCTAGCGGACCTTGAAGCCATGCAAATGATCCAACTAGTTACCTCCCCTACCCACATAGGAGGTCATATCCTTGACCCCTTCTTTTCCACACTGGAGCGGGTTAGGGTCTTTGACCCGATGGTGGTAGGCTGGACTGACCATCTGTTGGTTAAAGTTTCATGCCCTATAGATGACCCACAATTTAAACCTGTGGATAGACTGATCCTTAAAAGAAATTGGCACAAGCTCAAACTGGAGGAGTTTTATAAGATCCTGGAGGCGCAGCCCCTGGGCAATCTCCTGAATGTGGAACAAGGATATGAGCAGTTTTGTAAGTGGGTCTTAGCCGCCCTCGACTCTCTTATACCGATGCGCTGGTCGAAATGTCATGCTAAAGTTCCCAGCCCATGGTATAATGACACTCTTGCCGAGCTTAAGAGAACGTGCCGGCAAGCTGAGAGGACGTGGAGAAAATCCTTTGATCCCACCTTGAAATCTTCGTATTTTGCCCAGCTTAAGATCTATCACAGGGCAATCTGTCAAACCCGGGCCGCATACTATGCTTTCGAGTTTCAGAATAGCCCCAATCCGTCTAAATTAATTTTTAAGGCTCTTAAAGACCTTATGGGGAAATGGGCCACCTCGGTAGAAATTTGCACGGACTCTCAATGTGAAAGTCTGGCATCCTTTTTCGTGGAGAAAGTGCAGGCGATCTACCGAGGATTTACGTCATCTGTGCCTGGTGCTGAACAAGCTGGTGTGATGGCTACGGTTCATGAAACCCTGTCCTTCCTGCCTGGAATGTCTGACAAGGTTTTCGATACTCTGAGCCTCAAAATTAAATCCGGTTCTCCATTAGATCCGTTGAAGCCAGAGCTATTCAGACTTCTTCCTCCCTTATGTCGTGAGCCTATACTGGACTTGATCAATCTTTCGCTCGCATCGGGCGTGGTCCCCTTTCACTGGAAGCAGGCAGTGGTCAGCCCAATTCTAAAGAAGCCTCACCTTGACCCCCTATTACCAGAGAACTACCGTCCCATCTCCCTCCTGCCCTGGACCGCCAAGTTGATTGAGGCACACGTGAACTCCATCTTGTCTGCCCACCTTTCTCGAAATAACATTCTTGACCAGAGCCAGAATGGATTTCGTGCACAACACAGCACCGAAACTGCACTGCTCTTTATGACCAAGCACTTGCGTACGGTGCTGGATGCTGGGCAGACAGCGGCGCTCCTTTTGTTAGATCTGAGCGCCGCGTTTGACACGGTGTCTCACGACATTCTGATCCAGCGCTTGGAGGGAGTGGGAATTGAGGGGACTGCTCTCCAATGGTTTTGCTCCTTCCTTTCGGACCGGTCTTTTAAAGTAGCCATTCCACCTTGTCAGTCCCCTTTCCATCCATTGGGGCTGGGGGTTCCGCAGGGCTCTGCGTTGAGCCCCACTCTGTTTAACCTATATGTGAAACCGCTGGCTGCAGTTGTCAGACAATGTGGCCTAACCATGACATCGTACGCCGACGACACGCAGCTGGCGGTGACACTCAGCGGTGACCCCGAGGTGAATGCTCCCAGATTCCGTGCAGGACTCATAGCCGTGGCAAATTGGATGCAAACTAACTCTTTGCAGTTAAATGCCAAAAAAACCGAGGTCCTGATATTAGGAAAGCAGGCGGAGCTCTGGGGAGACCAGTGGTGGCCTCCAGAATTGGGGTGACTCCCATCCCAGCTGCTGAAGTTAAGAACTTGGGGGTTTGGCTGGATCCCACACTCTCTTTCACCAGCCACACGAAGAAGGTTGCAGCTACCTGTTATGGTATTCTGCGAGGGCTGAGACCGGTCCTCAAATTCTTCTACCCCCCTACTCGGCAACTGGTGGTCCAAGCCTCCATTCTTTCTCGACTGGACTATGGGAGTGCGCTGCTGCTTGGAGTGAATCAGGCGGAGGCTACCAGATTGCAAAGGGTGCAGAATGCCGCGGCGCGAGCCATCGTTGGCCTGCCTAGACAGTGCTCTGTCTCTGCAGTTTTGACCTCTCTCCACTGGCTGCCGGTCAGACAGAGAATTAAATTCAAGGCTCTGTGCCTGACATTTAAAATCTTGAAGCTTTCCTCCCCTCCAGCCCTTGCTAAGCTTGTTTCCTCCTATGTTCCTACGCGGTCCCTTAGATCGAAATCTCTCCATCTGTCGGTTAATACACGGTTTAGACTGAGTAGGATGGGAGGTCGCTCTTTTCGAGTATTAGCGGCAGGATTATGGAATTCTCTCCCTGTCCATATTCGAGCCTTGAACAATCTTACTTCCTTTAGGCGCGCCATAAAAACTTTTTTGTTCACAACCACTGACTGATTCCCTCCTTTTCCTTCCCAGCATCGATTTGTTGTGTTGTGGTACCTGATCAGGCGCCGGGACGCCCCTTCGCTGGGGCAGCTGTGCGCCTTATAAAAACTACTAACATAACATAACATAACAGTGGCTTACGATGTAGTTCTAAATTTATACCACCACAAATGAGGAACTCAGCCATAGATGAATTTCATAAAAATGTAACAAAAGATCTTTATGCATTAGAGGATTCATACTATAGTAAACGTAGATGCGCATTCTCAAAAAATCTCAGTAAGGCAGAGAATGAGTTATTACTATCCTTAAAAAATGACAAGGAGTTGGTTATAAAAGAGGCGGATAAAGGTGGAAACATCGTCCTTATGAATCGAACTGACTACCTCCAAGAAATAGAAAGACAACTTAATGACATTAACTGTTATGACAAACTGAAAATGAATCCCATGCCTAGGATAGAAGGAAATATCAATGCACATTTATGGGACTGGCATGAATCCAGTCTACTGACGGATCTTGAAGACAAATTTTTACAGGCACACCACTCTCGGTCACCCTGTATTTATGTCCTACCTAAAATCCACAAAGGGGGCCCTTTTCCACCAGGGCGCCCCATTATTTCTGGAAATGGAGGACCAACTGAAAATATGGCCAAATATGTAGATAACTTTCTTCAACCCATTGTGAAGAATCTCCCCTCCTATCTTAGGGATAGCTCTGACCTTCTGTGTAAACTTGAAGACTTCAAGTGGGACCAGGACAACCTACATTTTGTTACAATGGATGTAGAAAGTCTCTACACCTGTATTCATATTAGGGAAGGAATGAGAGCCCTTAAACACTTTCTCTTTAGGAGAGGCGCACAACATCTAGAACACACAGACATGCTCTTGGACATGGCGGAGATGATCTTAACACACAATGCTTTTCTACACAATGGAGAATGGTTCTTACAGCGACGCGGGACTGCGATGGGCTCCAGATTTGCTCCTTCCTATGCCAACCTCTTTATGGGGCTGTACGAGGTGGAGCATGTCTGGGGCCAAGGCGCCCAAACCTGGGTCCACAATGTAATTTTTTATGCTCGCTACATCGATGATATCATCATGATATGGCATGGCACTATTGAACAGCTAGAGGAGTATCATATTTACCTTAATGCAAACAGCTTTAATGTAAAGCTTACTATCCAGCATTCTTAAACAAATATAGAGTTTCTAGACTTAAAGCTGTTTGTCATGGATGGAAATATACACAGTGACATATATAGGAAGAGAACTGCCTGCAACAGCTACCTGCACGCTACTAGCGCGCATCCACGATCTACCATAGAAGCCATTCCTTATGGTGAAATGGTTCGTGCAAGTCGCAATTGTAGTCTGGAAACTGACTTTAGAAGTAACATCAATAAAATCAAGATCAGATTTAGACAGAGAGGCTATAACCAGGCATGTTTAAATAAGGCTGAAAAGAGGGCTATGACCCTTAAAAGGAAAGTGCTACTGGTTGCGAAAGGCACAAACGAACCAACCAAAGAAAGTAATGAATCTGGGATACTTTTCATTACGGAATATAATGCTCAGAGTCATCTTGTATACAATATCTTAAAGAAAAATTGGCACCTTCTCTCTAAAGATGATCAGATAAACACACTTATGTCCAAGCGACCGAGAGTTGTCTATCGTAGAGGCAAAACCTTAAAAGAAGTCCTGAGTCCAAGCTACATCAGGGACTCACAGACACCTATACACACATGGTTACCAGACAAACCTCTGGGTTTCCACATCTGTGGTAATTGCTGCGTATGCCAGTTTGGCATTAATAGGAATAAGAAATTCAGCAACAATTCACGAGAATACGCAATAAATTGCTTTTTTTAACTGCAATACCGATTTCACGGTATATATGATTATATGTGCCTGCCAGAAAAAATACATTGGAAGCAGTATACACAGTTTGAAACTGCGTATACAAGAACATGCAAGAGCTATAAAAAATGGCAATGATAAATATCCAGTTTCAATACATGTTCAATGTGAACACCCCAATGACAAAAATTTCAAATTCATTGGTATCGATCATGTTAAGATGCCAGAACGTGGAGGTGATAGACAATTGATTTTGCGACAACGGGAGGCGTCATGGATATGTCGTCTTAGAACTGTGCAGTTTGGTCTTAACATCTATGATGAGATGCATCACTTCCTATGATCTACTTGGGGAAGGGAGTGATCCACATATGTCATGACTAGGTCGCGCCACATTTATCCAACTTGAGTCTATTATATAAAGACATGTTATGACAATGAATTAATATAATATTGTTCTAAACATTTTTACCGACATGTCGATACGCTGACTTTTTAAAGATACCTAACGTGTACACCAGTTCCGTCAAAACCCTGCCCATATCTTATGCACACTAATCATTAAAAAACATAAATAGATATTTCAAAGTAATGAACAAATCATATACTGTTTCAAACGGATTTGCTATGGCTTCAATATTCACGGTACTGTATTTGATGCCAACAATATATCTATTAATGAGTTACTAAACCCGCATAATTTGTTATTGTATATTTGGAATGTTGCTCTTGATAAGTTGGCTGGCCTTGATCTGTTTACTAAGATATATGCTTCAATCACATTAGACTATTTCACCACTCTAAGATGGCCGCGCTAGTAGTCCCGACAGCTTTGTCAAAACGAACCAGGTGCCATATAGGACACGTGATATGAATAAATTTAGTTGTTGGGTTTAAATTGCTATAAAACGGAATTAAAGAAACTAAGCAACTAACTATAAAAAGTAAAAAATTTTAAAGTTGGAATACTGCCCAGAATATGTAATTAGCTTTCACCCTTAATTTTAAGCGATGATGTTTACAACATATGTGATTTTTACACCATTCCAAGATGGCCGATAGAGTTGCACCAACAACTTTAACAAACACTCTAAACGAGATACAGGACATGTGACCATGATATCGTCGGGCGCCGGATTTAAAAAGCCGTGGTCAATACGCTCACGGCTTCGCTGAAATTATGTCCTGAGTCGGTGTTTACCAGATCGTTGCAAGTAAGTTAATTAGATAGAAAATCCCTGTTCAACTGAAATGTAATATGGGCTTGGTACAGTTGGAGATTTAAAAGAGAAGGACTCCTCATATTTTTAATTAGCGTACTCGTCTAAACAGATGTATGCGGTTTTTGTCGATTCGTAATAGACGTAACCAATTCCGCGAGTATTCTACACCAATACGGGTTGGGTGGGGTATAAATACAAGAGGCACGATCTTTATGTTCGGTTGTGCGCTTGCGATTCCCCGTTACACGCGGTCATAGTTCATTTCCGAATACATGTCAAAAGATGGTGAGATTGTTTAGTACATGCGAATATGATCCCGGATGGGGCAAAGATTGCTAATTGTTGTTATGAGGCCCACATAGGCGGACATTTACATAGCACCTGTATTTTAGTTACATATGGAGCGAAGACTATTAATTAGTGTCACGACGACGTATACAAATTGACATTTATTCTTTGATATGGAAAAACATCTCTTTTTATGTCATCTTGTAAACAAGTGAGAATAAGGAAAGATGCTTCTATGTTAATTTTGAAATTTGTCTGTCTCATTGTCACTTCTTTAAAGATAATTTGGCCATATTATAAGCCCAAAATGTGACGGCAGTATTGATCCATTTATAAAACATGCTATGTATTACAGCTTTTAAAATGGAATCTATGGTTTTATATTTATTCTTAGCAATGGAACTACATGACTATGTAGTATGGTTTTATTCTTTAAATGAGTTTAGTGTATTAATAAATGGATATCACTACTGACTAATATGGTCAAGTAAAAACTATTTTGGTATGAAGATGCAAAACGTCATTAAGTACAATATTAAGAACCTAACAGATATGGAATGAATACTTAAAGACTATATAAACATATTTATTATAGAATACTTTATGACTTAGACAAAACCTGAATCGTGGAAACCACATCCAAAAGAACGGCAAGACAGAAAAGAATCATACTCATCATATCATTGAGGTATGCAAAGTAGATGTGACTTCAAGGGATGATATGTAATAGCGATGTAAATGTTTATTCCTGACATATGTTAAGATCACCTTATACAATGTGAAGCTATTTAGAAGTTAAATGCACATATAAAATACTCAGATTTATCGAACTGCATTTCATAGAGTCAGCTCGCATTGCATAATTTCAGCGGCATAAGACATAATTTGAGCATAGGATAGTGGCAATGAGGATATGACATTGGATGATAACAACACTATGTATTTTTTAATAAAGCTTGATGTAATCATAAAGTCCTTACCCAACATGTGATTTGTAGGCAAGTAGGATATCACATATTTGTGAGCTAAGGAACTCATGAGTTAAGGAACTCATGATATGTACTTATGAAGTTACTAATGCAGAGAATAGTTATTACTAAGAAACAGTAACACTGATGTTTTCTCATGCCTTCTATAGGCTAGGCCCTCCGTCTGTGCTTGTAAATGCTCTGTGAATGATATGGTCAATGTAGAACTATACAGACATGTTATGTTTTTATAAAAAGTTTTGTGAAGGAATCAAAAAATGA
Organism: Triturus cristatus; assembly: GCF_964204655.1. Lineage (NCBI taxonomy): Eukaryota > Metazoa > Chordata > Amphibia > Caudata > Salamandridae > Triturus > Triturus cristatus. The sequence goes on from NC_140592.1 coordinate 1,123,893,349, forward strand.
TTTTTAAACAATGTTTAGAAATGCCAACATTGAATCCTAAAATTCTTTCGTGTATGCTCTTTTGATAGCCCTGAAGAAGTCTCATGGGAGACGAAAAGCGTTGGCTATGGCTATGAAAATATGAAATATGACATGGAAGAAATCTTCACTCAAAATCAATAAAGAAGAAAAGAAAAAAAATGTACATGTTATATGTGTCGTATGCTTTATTAGAAGTTTACTTGTTACCTGGGAAAGATACAAAAGTGTATAGTACATAGTGCTGAACCTCCCGTGTATTCATATGTTGTTGTAGGACTTAGTCCCACATCGTTGAGAGTAAAGAGGGTAGTACTCTCTGGTTTCGTGCACTATCTGAACTATTTACGTTAACCACTAATATTTGTTTGGTGCGGTTCTAATCAGCCTCCACCCTCCCCTTTTGTATGTATATAGACCTTAAAAGAACGTTTTCACTACTAACGCTTTGCATAACAAAGAAGAAAATAACATGGGATAGTGCAGAAGGGGGAGGTAAACAGTGATAATGACATATTTGAGAAATTAAACATTTGTTTATGATTCTTTCATCAATAGTGAACGTTTTGAGCCTGAAATGCTAAGTCGAAAGAAAGATGGTGGGTGAAACGTAATGAAAGTTGAGTTTGCGCAGTGAAGACCGAGAGTGACCTGCTGGCCGGGATATTGGTCGTCGGCCAAAACCCAAGGACAAGAGCTTGAGAAATATCCTCAACTGAAGAAATGATATAAAATTTGTATCTATCTATTGTATTAGATGTATGGGAAAAGGAAGAGTCATGAAGAGTGAATACTTTAGGTGGGAAGGGTTTACTAAACAAAGAATTAGTTAATAATATTGGGATGACCACATGAGGTGATGACAACTCCCCTGCTTTGGCCCAATCGCAGTTCAGGATTCACAGACATATGCAACCTTTGAGGGTGGGACATGCAAAATTAAAGGTTATAGTTTGTTAGACTGTGATCTGAGAGAAAGAGAGAGATGGAGATGCTGAAATGCTGAGAGACGAGCTGCTGCTGCTGAGGAGAATTATTTGATGCTGAGTGAGGAATAGGCGAGAGAAGAATAGACTGGGAAGATTCAATACAGAGAGACAGCCTGAATAGATTGAAGATTTGCGGAAGAATATGGAGGAGGGAGAGAGTGTAAGAGAGGGATGCGCTCCGGTGCGTCGGGTTTTAGAGAAGAATAGTAAGTATAATCCTATCCTGCACCTGCCCTAAAGTTTTTGTCTACTTACTCTTAATCAGGTGGCCTCCAACAATCCTTCTGGCCAGGGGTTGTATTTTCCTGTTATTTCTGGTAACTATCACTCTTGCTTTAATTTGGGATATTTGCTGCAAAGTATGGATTATTGTGTCTTTTGTCTCTTTATCTATCTCTCCTAATGTATTTGAGTTTGTTGAAAGAGTTGATTTGAGAGAGTGGCGGGTCAGTAGTAGGAGTAATACTGACGTCACAAGAGTCGCGCTGGCATTGGTCAGACAAGAGGGTATGTTGAAAAGTCTGATTGGTCAATAGATCAATAGTGTGCGGGTATTGGGTGAAGACAAAATACGTAGAACTCTGATTGGATTGTTGGTGTGAGTCGCGCAGGCATTGGACGAGAGCTGAATAATAAGTTTAGTGAAAATACAGAAGAGTTTGTATTGTCGAGTGAGTTATATAAGAGATCAAAGAAAAATGAAGTTGATTAACAAGATCAAGAATTTCTTTAAGAAGGATAAGCGCGTAATGACTAGGGAGGGAATTCTTATGCCACCTCCTAACAAACCGGCTTCCTACATGATGATGAAAATTGGATATCATACGTGTGTATGGCTGAAAATTTGGGTGGAGTATGCGCAAGATGATGGTGTTTTAGTTTTTCCTGAACATGGTACTTTTAATGTAAGAGTTCTTCAGAGTTTGAGAAACAGGATGAATACATAGGAACCAAATCCAAGGTTGATACAGTATGAGGCTTTGGAAGAATGGGAAGTTGAGGCATTTGAGTGCCAGAAATATAGAAGAGGTATTAGAAACAATAGAGGATTTTTACCAAGAGATCCATTTGATATGGGAGGAGATCAGATGAAAAGATTTAGAAGGGCTGTAGTGACCGAGGGTTTAGATCGAGTATTAGTAGCTGATGATCAAGAAGGGAGTAAGTGCAAGGGGAAGACGATACATAGAGGTACGACAGGGAAACCCATTGAATGGAATAAGCAAGTGGAGAGATTTGTGAAGGTATCAAAGGTTTTGTTGTAAGATCTAGATAGTTTGTTTGATATTGTGGTACCAACAGACTTGAGGACGGAATGTAAGATTACAGTTGATTGGCCCACCGATGAGTATCCTAGAGATGCAAAAACAGGAGCACCATCAGAGATTGTGATGAAAAAGTACAATCAGGTGATTACCTTCCTAAAAGGGAAAATTCCCCGAAGGAAACAGATTGGGTTAAAATAGACAGAACAACTCAAGAGTCTAACAAGTCAGTGCATGCCTATTATGAAAGGTTACTGCAGGTGTTCAAACAGTATAGTGGAGTTGAGAATATTGGTGATAAAGATATGAGATATTTTGTATATAGATTTGTCTATGGATTAAGATCAGAAATAAGTCAGATGAAAAGATGGAGAAGGGCTGTAGTGACCAAGGGTTTAGATCCAGTATTAGTAGCTGATGATCAAGAAGGGAGTAAAAGCAAGGAGAAGACGAAACATAGAGGTACGACAGGGATAGGGTGTAATGAATCAGATGATGAATTATTAGAGAACATTTTGATAAAGAGACCTCCGCCTTATCAGGAAAGTGCTAGGGATGTCACTCCAAGTGCCCCTATGATAGGAACTCCATTGGTTCCACAATTTCTATATGATTCAACAGTCATTCGAGCATCGCAAGAAAAGTAAAGGGAGACATTGAACAAAACTAAAGAAGAGATGATTCAGAAGATAAAACAGTTAGGCCTAAATGCAAATGCATTGAGAGTACCTGTAACGATTGGTCCTGTGATCCCATTGTATGGTGACAAACGAAGTACATCAAAATCCCAAACTGCAGCATCTTTGCAGAATAGGGCCACAAAGGAAATACTTATGATAGATGATCAAATTAGTGAGTGTGAGTTGAATGTTTCATTAATGGATCTACCAAATATTGAGGCTGTGACAGAAACCCCTTAAAGAATTTCGACCAGAAAATTACCAACTGTCACTTCAGTGCCAGGGAGTTCCACTGGATTTTCTCCTGAAGATCTAGAGGAATGGATAAAAGAATTAGAAAGAAAGGAACAAAAGAAAATAGATTAAGCAAGTTAAGGGTGGACTTGGAAAAAATGATTATTGGGACAGTAGGTCTTGATAGATTGAGTTCCTATGAAGATGAAGAGTTGTTATTTCTATGTAAAAGTATAACATGTAGGGCAAGGAATTTGCATGAGAAACTAGCAGAAGTGGCTTTAGAATTTGGAATAAATATAGAAAAATCAAAAGAACTACATAAGAACTATAGAGCAGAATTTACCGAAAAAGATTTAGAAAGCTTGAATGCGTCAGGAAAGAGACTGCAAATAAAGTAATTAATACACCTTTTGAAGAAATGGGGAGATGTAGATCGTTGAAGAAGCAGATGGACTAAGAAAAGAGAGGAGGCAATTGTTAAAGAGTTACCTGCATTTCCAATGAGAGAAGTGGAACAGGTTGAAAAGATGTGTCCAATGAGAGAAGTTCCAGGTGAAGGATATGTTCATGTTCCAAGTAGCAGACAGGATATTTTGTCTTTTACAAATGACTTTCCAAGGTTGAGAGAGAAACCCATTGAATGGTATAATCAAGTGGAGAGATTTGTGAAGGTATCAAAGGTTTTGTTGAAAGATCTAGATGGTTTGTTTGATATAGTGGTACCAACAGACTTGTGGACGAAATGTAAGATTACAGTTGATTGGCCCACCGATGAGTATCCTAGAGATGGAAAAACAGGAGCACCATCAGAGATTGTGATGAAAAAGTACAATCAGGTGATTACTTTCCTAAAAGGGAAAATTCCCCGAAGGAAACAGATTGGGTTAAAATGGACAGAACAACTCAAGAGTCTAACGAGTCAGTGCATGCCTATTATGAAAGGTTACTGCAGGTGTTTAAACAGTATAGTGGAGTTGAGAATATTTGTGATAAAGATATGAGATATTTTGAATATAGATTTGTCTATGGATTAAGATCAGAAATAAGTCAGATGATTCAGCAACATATGTTGTGCTGGCAAAGTAAGCCGATTGATGACATTATGAAGTATGCAGAATACTGCAGTGATGACATTGATGCAAAGCATAAAACGTTAAAGGAGAAAATGATGTGGGCTCAAGTAAAAATGTCAGAACAGCAAAAAGCAAATTTAACTTCTCAAGTTGACATTCAGATGAATGGATAGAATCAGAGTGGTCAAGTTTTGAATGAGAACAAATGAAAAGAAAGAATGAGTAGAGAGGAAGCAAGAAAGAAGCATCCTTGTCATGAGTGTGGAAAGCTTGGACATTGGAAGAATGAGTGTGGAAACTTGCAACAGAATAATGGGAAAAATAATATTTTAAATTCACAGATGCAGAATGGGGTGGTTGTGAACCAACAGCAACAGCAGCAGATAGTTACTCCTCAGTTACAGGTGCCTCAAGCTCCTTTGTCCAACAATGTGTTATGCTCAGGTGCAGAAATACAGTGTGAACATCGGATTCAGAGGAGAAAGTGGTAAGAATATACAGACTGTTCAACAATATTGCATGTGGAGTGATGCAGATGAATTGGGAATGGCGCAATGACGGTGCCTGAGGGGGGAGGAGGAGTGTATGCTTGGCGCATCCTTGGCGGTAGATCAGTCAGTTCCATTTATTGATGGGAAGGTAGAGGGAAATTATATCACTTTACTAGTGGACACTGGTGCTACCCATTTTACTATGAGAACAGCAGAACTCCAAAACCTACCATTCTCGGGAGAAACTATCCAAGTTGTAGGAGTTTCAAATAAGAAGATTAGGACTCTGATCACAAAACCAATAGAAGTGAATAGTGGAAATTTCAGAGACATGCATCGATTTGTGGTATGTGATTCAAGTCCAGTAAACTTATTAGGGAGGGAGTTGTTGTGTAAAATGAATTGCACCATCTTTTGTAAGCCTGATGGTGTAGCTTTTCACACACCAGATGAAGATGTAGCATTCAAAATGATGCTAGCTAAACAGGGAACAAAAGTGGATGAGATGTTTTCACTTCTTACTGAAGGAGACTTGCCTGATGAACTGAAAGATACAGTGAGGTCAGATGTGTGGGATTTTATAGGAAAAAAAGTTGGTCTAATGACAGAAGTAGATCCTGTCAAAGTGATAGTAAAGGAAGGTGCAATATACCCAAACACCCCAATACAAAATGAGCCCAGAAGTGAAAGCAGGAATAGCCCAAGTAATTGATCAAATGTTTGAACAAGGAATATTAAAGGAAATATTAGGCAGTCCTTGTAATTTGCCAATCATAGGACTCAAGAAGCCTCATGGAAAATATAGAATAGTGCAAGATTTGAGAACATTCAATAAAATAGTGGTACCCTGTTGTCCTGTAGTCCCAAACCCAGCAGTAATTCTTTAACAGATACCATGGGTTGCTCATTGGTATACTGTAATTGATTTGTGCCATGCATTCTTCTCAATTCCATTGCACCCAGACAGCCAATATCTTTTTGCCTTCCGGTTTGAGGACCGTGTTTTCGCATGGTGCCAAGTTCCTCAAGGGTACACGGAAAGTCCGTCAATATTCAACCAGATTCTGAACAAATGGTTAGAGACATTAGTAATGCCAGGAAATTCAGTTTTGGTTCAGTACATTGATAACCTATTGGTGGCATCAAAAACGAGAGAAGCTTGTGTCACTGACACAATTGCCTTATCGAACCATTTGACAGAAGGAGGACACAAAGTGTCCCCAGACAAATTACAATTCTGTAAATAGGAAATTAAATCAAATTAGTGAGTGTGAGTTGAATGTTTCATTATTGGATCTACCAAATATTGAGGCTGTGACAGAAACCCCTTAAAGAATTTCGACCAGAAAATTACCAACTGTCACTTCAGTGGCAGGGAGTTCCACTGGATTTTCTCCTGAAGATCTAGAGGAATGGGTAAAAGAATTAGAAAGAAAGGAACAAAAGAAAATAGATTAAGCAAGTTAAGGGTGGACTTGGAAAAAATGATTATTGGGACAGTAGGTCTTGATAGATTGAGTTCCTATGAAGATGAAGAGTTGTTATTTCTATGTAAAAGTATAACATGTAGGGCAAGGAATTTGCATGAGAAACTAGCAGAAGTGGCTTTAGAATTTGGAATAAATATAGAAAAATCAAAAGAACTACATAAAACCTATAGAGCAGAATTTACCGAAAAAGATTTAGAAAGCTTGAATGCGTCAGGAAAGAGACTGCAAATAAAGTAATTAATACACCTTTTGAAGAAATGGGAGATGTAGATCGTTGAAGAAGCAGATGGACTAAGAAAAGAGAGGAGGCAATTGTTAAAGAGTTACCTGCATTTCCAATGAGAGAAGTGGAACAGGTTGAAAAGATGTGTCCAATGAGAGAAGTTCCAGGTGAAGGATATGTTCATGTTCCAAGTAGCAGACAGGATATTTTGTCTTTTACAAATGACTTTCCAAGGTTGAGAGAGAAACCCATTGAATGGTATAATCAAGTGGAGAGATTTGTGAAGGTATCAAAGGTTTTGTTGAAAGATCTAGATGGTTTGTTTGATATAGTGGTACCAACAGACTTGTGGACGAAATGTAAGATTACAGTTGATTGGCCCACCGATGAGTATCCTAGAGATGGAAAAACAGGAGCACCATCAGAGATTGTGATGAAAAAGTACAATCAGGTGATTACTTTCCTAAAAGGGAAAATTCCACAAAGGAAACAGATTGGGTTAAAATTGACAGAACAACTCAAGAGTCTAACGAGTCAGTGCATGCCTATTATGAAAGGTTACTGCAGGTGTTTAAACAGTATAGTGGAGTTGAGAATATTGGTGATAAAGATATGAGATATTTTGTATATAGATTTGTCTATGGATTAAGATCAGAAATAAGTCAGATGATTCAGCAACATATGTTTTGCTGGCAAAGTAAGCCGATTGATGACATTATGAAGTATGCAGAATACTGCAGTGATGACATTGATGCAAAGCATAAAACGTTAAAGGAGAAAATGATGTGGGCTCAAGTAAAAATGTCAGAACAGCAAAAAGCAAATTTAACTTCTCAAGTTGACATTCAGATGAATGGACAGAATCAGAGTGGTCAAGTTTTGAATGAGAACAAATGAAAAGAAAGAATGAGTAGAGAGGAAGCAAGAAAGAAGCATCCTTGTCATGAGTGTGGAAAGCTTGGACATTGGAAGAATGAGTGTGGAAACTTGAAACAGAATAATGGGAAAAATATTATTTTAAATTCACAGATGCAGAATTGGGTGGTTGTGAACCAACAGCAACAGCAGCAGATAGTTACTCCTCAGTTACAGGTGCCTCAAGCTCCTTTGTCCAACAATGTGTTATGCTCAGGTGCAGAAATACAGTGTGAACATCGGATTCAGAGGAGAAAGTGGTAAGAATATACTGACTGTTCAACAATATTGCATGTGGAGTGATGCAGATGAATTGGGAATGGCGCAATGACGGTGCCTGAGGGGGGAGGAGGAGTGTATGCTTGGCGCATCGTTGGCGGTAGATCAGTCAGTTCCATTTATTGATGGGAAGGTAGAGGGAAATTATATCACTTTACTAGTGGACACTGGTGCTACCCATTTTACTATGAGAACAGCAGAACTCCAAAACCTACCATTCTCGGGAGAAACTATCCAAGTTGTAGGAGTATCAAATAAGAAGATTAGGACTCTGATCACAAAACCAATAGAAGTGAATAGTGGAAATTTCAGAGACATGCATCGATTTGTGGTATGTGATTCAAGTCCAGTAAACTTATTAGGGAGGGAGTTGTTGTGTAAAATGAATTGCACCATCTTTTGTAAGCCTGATGGTGTAGCTTTTCACACACCAGATGAAGATGTAGCATTCAAAATGATGCTAGCTAAACAGGGAACAAAAGTGGATGAGATGTTTTCACTTCTTACTGAAGGAGACTTGCCTGATGAACTGAAAGATACAGTGAGGTCAGATGTGTGGGATTTTATAGGAAAAAAAGTTGGTCTAATGACAGAAGTAGATCCTGTCAAAGTGATAGTAAAGGAAGGTGCAATATACCCAAACACCCCAATACAAAATGAGCCCAGAAGTGAAAGCAGGAATAGCCCAAGTAATTGATCAAATGTTTGAACAAGGAATATTAAAGGAAATATTAGGCAGTCCTTGTAATTTGCCAATCATAGGACTCAAGAAGCCTCATGGAAAATATAGAATAGTGCAAGATTTGAGAACATTCAATAAAATAGTGGTACCCTGTTGTCCTGTAGTCCCAAACCCAGCAGTAATTCTTTAGCAGATACCATGGGTTGCTCATTGGTATACTGTAATTGATTTGTGCCATGCATTCTTCTCAATTCCATTGCACCCAGACAGCCAATATCTTTTTGCCTTCCAGTTTGAGGACCGTGTTTTCGCATGGTGCCAAGTTCCTCAAGGGTACACGGAAAGTCCGTCAATATTCAACCAGATTCTGAACAAATGGTTAGAGACATTAGTAATGCCAGGAAATTCAGTTTTGGTTCAGTACATTGATAACCTATTGGTGGCATCAAAAACGAGAGAAGCTTGTGTCACTGACACAATTGCCTTATCGAACCATTTGACAGAAGGAGGACACAAAGTGTCCCCAGACAAATTACAATTCTGTTAATAGGAAATTAAATCAAATTAGTGAGTGTGAGTTGAATGTTTCATTATTGGATCTACCAAATATTGAGGCTGTGACAGAAACCCCTTAAAGAATTTCGACCAGAAAATTACCAACTGTCACTTCAGTGGCAGGGAGTTCCACTGGATTTTCTCCTGAAGATCCAGAGGAATGGGTAAAAGAATTAGAAAGAAAGGAACAAAAGAAAATAGATTAAGCAAGTTAAGGGTGGACTTGGAAAAAATGATTATTGGGACAGTAGGTCTTGATAGATTGAGTTCCTATGAAGATGAAGAGTTGTTATTTCTATGTAAAAGTATAACATGTAGGGCAAGGAATTTGCATGAGAAACTAGCAGAAGTGGCTTTAGAATTTGGAATAAATATAGAAAAATCAAAAGAACTACATAAAACCTATAGAGCAGAATTTACCGAAAAAGATTTAGAAAGCTTGAATGCGTCAGGAAAGAGACTGCAAATAAAGTAATTAATACACCTTTTGAAGAAATGGGAGATGTAGATCGTTGAAGAAGCAGATGGATTAAGAAAAGAGAGGAGGCAATTGTTAAAGAGTTACCTGCATTTCCAATGAGAGAAGTGGAACAGGTTGAAAAGATGTGTCCAATGAGAGAAGTTCCAGGTGAAGGATATGTTCATGTTCCAAGTAGCAGACAGGATATTTTGTCTTTTACAAATGACTTTCCAAGGTTGAGAGAGAAACCCATTGAATGGTATAATCAAGTGGAGAGATTTGTGAAGGTATCAAAGGTTTTGTTGAAAGATCTAGATGGTTTGTTTGATATAGTGGTACCAACAGACTTGTGGACGAAATGTAAGATTACAGTTGATTGGCCCACCGATGAGTATCCTAGAGATGGAAAAACAGGAGCACCATCAGAGATTGTGATGAAAAAGTACAATCAGGTGATTACTTTCCTAAAAGGGAAAATTCCCCAAAGGAAACAGATTGGGTTAAAATTGACAGAACAACTCAAGAGTCTAACGAGTCAGTGCATGCCTATTATGAAAGGTTACTGCAGGTGTTTAAACAGTATAGTGGAGTTGAGAATATTGGTGATAAAGATATGAGATATTTTGTATATAGATTTGTCTATGGATTAAGATCAGAAATAAGTCAGATGATTCAGCAACATATGTTTTGCTGGCAAAGTAAGCCGATTGATGACATTATGAAGTATGCAGAATACTGCAGTGATGACATTGATGCAAAGCATAAAACGTTAAAGGAGAAAATGATGTGGGCTCAAGTAAAAATGTCAGAACAGCAAAAAGCAAATTTAACTTCTCAAGTTGACATTCAGATGAATGGACAGAATCAGAGTGGTCAAGTTTTGAATGAGAACAAATGAAAAGAAAGAATGAGTAGAGAGGAAGCAAGAAAGAAGCATCCTTGTCATGAGTGTGGAAAGCTTGGACATTGGAAGAATGAGTTAGGAAACTTGCAACAGAATAATGGGAAAAATATTATTTTAAATTCACAGATGCAGAATTGGGTGGTTGTGAACCAACAGCAACAGCAGCAGATAGTTACTCCTCAGTTACAGGTGCCTCAAGCTCCTTTGTCCAACAATGTGTTATGCTCAGGTGCAGAAATACAGTGTGAACATCGGATTCAGAGGAGAAAGTGGTAAGAATATACAGACTGTTCAACAATATTGCATGTGGAGTGATGCAGATGAATTGGGAATGGCGCAATGACGGTGCCTGAGGGGGGAGGAGGAGTGTATGCTTGGCGCATCGTTGGCGGTAGATCAGTCAGTTCCATTTATTGATGGGAAGGTAGAGGGAAATTATATCACTTTACTAGTGGACACTGGTGCTACCCATTTTACTATGAGAACAGCAGAACTCCAAAACCTACCATTCTCGGGAGAAACTATCCAAGTTGTAGGAGTATCAAATAAGAAGATTAGGACTCTGATCACAAAACCAATAGAAGTGAATAGTGGAAATTTCAGAGACATGCATCGATTTGTGGTATGTGATTCAAGTCCAGTAAACTTATTAGGGAGGGAGTTGTTGTGTAAAATGAATTGCACCATCTTTTGTAAGCCTGATGGTGTAGCTTTTCACACACCAGATGAAGATGTAGCATTCAAAATGATGCTAGCTAAACAGGGAACAAAAGTGGATGAGATGTTTTCACTTCTTACTGAAGGAGACTTGCCTGATGAACTGAAAGATACAGTGAGGTCAGATGTGTGGGATTTTATAGGAAAAAAAGTTGGTCTAATGACAGAAGTAGATCCTGTCAAAGTGATAGTAAAGGAAGGTGCAATATACCCAAACACCCCAATACAAAATGAGCCCAGAAGTGAAAGCAGGAATAGCCCAAGTAATTGATCAAATGTTTTAACAAGGAATATTAAAGGAAATATTAGGCAGTCCTTGTAATTTGCCAATCATAGGACTCAAGAAGCCTCATGGAAAATATAGAATAGTGCAAGATTTGAGAACATTCAATAAAATAGTGGTACCCTGTTGTCCTGTAGTCCCAAACCCAGCAGTAATTCTTTAGCAGATACCATGGGTTGCTCATTGGTATACTGTAATTGATTTGTGCCATGCATTCTTCTCAATTCCATTGCACCCAGACAGCCAATATCTTTTTGCCTTCCGGTTTGAGGACCGTGTTTTCGCATGGTGCCAAGTTCCTCAAGGGTACACGGAAAGTCCGTCAATATTCAACCAGATTCTGAACAAATGGTTAGAGACATTAGTAATGCCAGGAAATTCAGTTTTGGTTCAGTACATTGATAACCTATTGGTGGCATCAAAAACGAGAGAAGCTTGTGTCACTGACACAATTGCCTTATCGAACCATTTGACAGAAGGAGGACACAAAGTGTCCCCAGACAAATTACAATTCTGTAAATAGGAAATTAAATCAAATTAGTGAGTGTGAGTTGAATGTTTCATTATTGGATCTACCAAATATTGAGGCTGTGACAGAAACCCCTTAAAGAATTTCGACCAGAAAATTACCAACTGTCACTTCAGTGGCAGGGAGTTCCACTGGATTTTCTCCTGAAGATCTAGAGGAATGGGTAAAAGAATTAGAAAGAAAGGAACAAAAGAAAATAGATTAAGCAAGTTAAGGGTGGACTTGGAAAAAATGATTATTGGGACAGTAGGTCTTGATAGATTGAGTTCCTATGAAGATGAAGAGTTGTTATTTCTATGTAAAAGTATAACATGTAGGGCAAGGAATTTGCATGAGAAACTAGCAGAAGTGGCTTTAGAATTTGGAATAAATATAGAAAAATCAAAAGAACTACATAAAACCTATAGAGCAGAATTTACCGAAAAAGATTTAGAAAGCTTGAATGCGTCAGGAAAGAGACTGCAAATAAAGTAATTAATACACCTTTTGAAGAAATGGGAGATGTAGATCGTTGAAGAAGCAGATGGACTAAGAAAAGAGAGGAGGCAATTGTTAAAGAGTTACCTGCATTTCCAATGAGAGAAGTGGAACAGGTTGAAAAGATGTGTCCAATGAGAGAAGTTCCAGGTGAAGGATATGTTCATGTTCCAAGTAGCAGACAGGATATTTTGTCTTTTACAAATGACTTTCCAAGGTTGAGAGAGAAACCCATTGAATGGTATAATCAAGTGGAGAGATTTGTGAAGGTATCAAAGGTTTTGTTGAAAGATCTAGATGGTTTGTTTGATATAGTGGTACCAACAGACTTGTGGACGAAATGTAAGATTACAGTTGATTGGCCCACCGATGAGTATCCTAGAGATGGAAAAACAGGAGCACCATCAGAGATTGTGATGAAAAAGTACAATCAGGTGATTACTTTCCTAAAAGGGAAAATTCCCCAAAGGAAACAGATTGGGTTAAAATTGACAGAACAACTCAAGAGTCTAACGAGTCAGTGCATGCCTATTATGAAAGGTTACTGCAGGTGTTTAAACAGTATAGTGGAGTTGAGAATATTGGTGATAAAGATATGAGATATTTTGTATATAGATTTGTCTATGGATTAAGATCAGAAATAAGTCAGATGATTCAGCAACATATGTTTTGCTGGCAAAGTAAGCCGATTGATGACATTATGAAGTATGCAGAATACTGCAGTGATGACATTGATGCAAAGCATAAAACGTTAAAGGAGAAAATGATGTGGGCTCAAGTAAAAATGTCAGAACAGCAAAAAGCAAATTTAACTTCTCAAGTTGACATTCAGATGAATGGACAGAATCAGAGTGGTCAAGTTTTGAATGAGAACAAATGAAAAGAAAGAATGAGTAGAGAGGAAGCAAGAAAGAAGCATCCTTGTCATGAGTGTGGAAAGCTTGGACATTGGAAGAATGAGTGTGGAAACTTGAAACAGAATAATGGGAAAAATATTATTTTAAATTCACAGATGCAGAATTGGGTGGTTGTGAACCAACAGCAACAGCAGCAGATAGTTACTCCTCAGTTACAGGTGCCTCAAGCTCCTTTGTCCAACAATGTGTTATGCTCAGGTGCAGAAATACAGTGTGAACATCGGATTCAGAGGAGAAAGTGGTAAGAATATACTGACTGTTCAACAATATTGCATGTGGAGTGATGCAGATGAATTGGGAATGGCGCAATGACGGTGCCTGAGGGGGGAGGAGGAGTGTATGCTTGGCGCATCGTTGGCGGTAGATCAGTCAGTTCCATTTATTGATGGGAAGGTAGAGGGAAATTATATCACTTTACTAGTGGACACTGGTGCTACCCATTTTACTATGAGAACAGCAGAACTCCAAAACCTACCATTCTCGGGAGAAACTATCCAAGTTGTAGGAGTATCAAATAAGAAGATTAGGACTCTGATCACAAAACCAATAGAAGTGAATAGTGGAAATTTCAGAGACATGCATCGATTTGTGGTATGTGATTCAAGTCCAGTAAACTTATTAGGGAGGGAGTTGTTGTGTAAAATGAATTGCACCATCTTTTGTAAGCCTGATGGTGTAGCTTTTCACACACCAGATGAAGATGTAGCATTCAAAATGATGCTAGCTAAACAGGGAACAAAAGTGGATGAGATGTTTTCACTTCTTACTGAAGGAGACTTGCCTGATGAACTGAAAGATACAGTGAGGTCAGATGTGTGGGATTTTATAGGAAAAAAAGTTGGTCTAATGACAGAAGTAGATCCTGTCAAAGTGATAGTAAAGGAAGGTGCAATATACCCAAACACCCCAATACAAAATGAGCCCAGAAGTGAAAGCAGGAATAGCCCAAGTAATTGATCAAATGTTTGAACAAGGAATATTAAAGGAAATATTAGGCAGTCCTTGTAATTTGCCAATCATAGGACTCAAGAAGCCTCATGGAAAATATAGAATAGTGCAAGATTTGAGAACATTCAATAAAATAGTGGTACCCTGTTGTCCTGTAGTCCCAAACCCAGCAGTAATTCTTTAGCAGATACCATGGGTTGCTCATTGGTATACTGTAATTGATTTGTGCCATGCATTCTTCTCAATTCCATTGCACCCAGACAGCCAATATCTTTTTGCCTTCCAGTTTGAGGACCGTGTTTTCGCATGGTGCCAAGTTCCTCAAGGGTACACGGAAAGTCCGTCAATATTCAACCAGATTCTGAACAAATGGTTAGAGACATTAGTAATGCCAGGAAATTCAGTTTTGGTTCAGTACATTGATAACCTATTGGTGGCATCAAAAACGAGAGAAGCTTGTGTCACTGACACAATTGCCTTATCGAACCATTTGACAGAAGGAGGACACAAAGTGTCCCCAGACAAATTACAATTCTGTTAATAGGAAATTAAATCAAATTAGTGAGTGTGAGTTGAATGTTTCATTATTGGATCTACCAAATATTGAGGCTGTGACAGAAACCCCTTAAAGAATTTCGACCAGAAAATTACCAACTGTCACTTCAGTGGCAGGGAGTTCCACTGGATTTTCTCCTGAAGATCCAGAGGAATGGGTAAAAGAATTAGAAAGAAAGGAACAAAAGAAAATAGATTAAGCAAGTTAAGGGTGGACTTGGAAAAAATGATTATTGGGACAGTAGGTCTTGATAGATTGAGTTCCTATGAAGATGAAGAGTTGTTATTTCTATGTAAAAGTATAACATGTAGGGCAAGGAATTTGCATGAGAAACTAGCAGAAGTGGCTTTAGAATTTGGAATAAATATAGAAAAATCAAAAGAACTACATAAAACCTATAGAGCAGAATTTACCGAAAAAGATTTAGAAAGCTTGAATGCGTCAGGAAAGAGACTGCAAATAAAGTAATTAATACACCTTTTGAAGAAATGGGAGATGTAGATCGTTGAAGAAGCAGATGGATTAAGAAAAGAGAGGAGGCAATTGTTAAAGAGTTACCTGCATTTCCAATGAGAGAAGTGGAACAGGTTGAAAAGATGTGTCCAATGAGAGAAGTTCCAGGTGAAGGATATGTTCATGTTCCAAGTAGCAGACAGGATATTTTGTCTTTTACAAATGACTTTCCAAGGTTGAGAGAGAAACCCATTGAATGGTATAATCAAGTGGAGAGATTTGTGAAGGTATCAAAGGTTTTGTTGAAAGATCTAGATGGTTTGTTTGATATAGTGGTACCAACAGACTTGTGGACGAAATGTAAGATTACAGTTGATTGGCCCACCGATGAGTATCCTAGAGATGGAAAAACAGGAGCACCATCAGAGATTGTGATGAAAAAGTACAATCAGGTGATTACTTTCCTAAAAGGGAAAATTCCCCAAAGGAAACAGATTGGGTTAAAATTGACAGAACAACTCAAGAGTCTAACGAGTCAGTGCATGCCTATTATGAAAGGTTACTGCAGGTGTTTAAACAGTATAGTGGAGTTGAGAATATTGGTGATAAAGATATGAGATATTTTGTATATAGATTTGTCTATGGATTAAGATCAGAAATAAGTCAGATGATTCAGCAACATATGTTTTGCTGGCAAAGTAAGCCGATTGATGACATTATGAAGTATGCAGAATACTGCAGTGATGACATTGATGCAAAGCATAAAACGTTAAAGGAGAAAATGATGTGGGCTCAAGTAAAAATGTCAGAACAGCAAAAAGCAAATTTAACTTCTCAAGTTGACATTCAGATGAATGGACAGAATCAGAGTGGTCAAGTTTTGAATGAGAACAAATGAAAAGAAAGAATGAGTAGAGAGGAAGCAAGAAAGAAGCATCCTTGTCATGAGTGTGGAAAGCTTGGACATTGGAAGAATGAGTTAGGAAACTTGCAACAGAATAATGGGAAAAATATTATTTTAAATTCACAGATGCAGAATTGGGTGGTTGTGAACCAACAGCAACAGCAGCAGATAGTTACTCCTCAGTTACAGGTGCCTCAAGCTCCTTTGTCCAACAATGTGTTATGCTCAGGTGCAGAAATACAGTGTGAACATCGGATTCAGAGGAGAAAGTGGTAAGAATATACAGACTGTTCAACAATATTGCATGTGGAGTGATGCAGATGAATTGGGAATGGCGCAATGACGGTGCCTGAGGGGGGAGGAGGAGTGTATGCTTGGCGCATCGTTGGCGGTAGATCAGTCAGTTCCATTTATTGATGGGAAGGTAGAGGGAAATTATATCACTTTACTAGTGGACACTGGTGCTACCCATTTTACTATGAGAACAGCAGAACTCCAAAACCTACCATTCTCGGGAGAAACTATCCAAGTTGTAGGAGTATCAAATAAGAAGATTAGGACTCTGATCACAAAACCAATAGAAGTGAATAGTGGAAATTTCAGAGACATGCATCGATTTGTGGTATGTGATTCAAGTCCAGTAAACTTATTAGGGAGGGAGTTGTTGTGTAAAATGAATTGCACCATCTTTTGTAAGCCTGATGGTGTAGCTTTTCACACACCAGATGAAGATGTAGCATTCAAAATGATGCTAGCTAAACAGGGAACAAAAGTGGATGAGATGTTTTCACTTCTTACTGAAGGAGACTTGCCTGATGAACTGAAAGATACAGTGAGGTCAGATGTGTGGGATTTTATAGGAAAAAAAGTTGGTCTAATGACAGAAGTAGATCCTGTCAAAGTGATAGTAAAGGAAGGTGCAATATACCCAAACACCCCAATACAAAATGAGCCCAGAAGTGAAAGCAGGAATAGCCCAAGTAATTGATCAAATGTTTTAACAAGGAATATTAAAGGAAATATTAGGCAGTCCTTGTAATTTGCCAATCATAGGACTCAAGAAGCCTCATGGAAAATATAGAATAGTGCAAGATTTGAGAACATTCAATAAAATAGTGGTACCCTGTTGTCCTGTAGTCCCAAACCCAGCAGTAATTCTTTAGCAGATACCATGGGTTGCTCATTGGTATACTGTAATTGATTTGTGCCATGCATTCTTCTCAATTCCATTGCACCCAGACAGCCAATATCTTTTTGCCTTCCGGTTTGAGGACCGTGTTTTCGCATGGTGCCAAGTTCCTCAAGGGTACACGGAAAGTCCGTCAATATTCAACCAGATTCTGAACAAATGGTTAGAGACATTAGTAATGCCAGGAAATTCAGTTTTGGTTCAGTACATTGATAACCTATTGGTGGCATCAAAAACGAGAGAAGCTTGTGTCACTGACACAATTGCCTTATCGAACCATTTGACAGAAGGAGGACACAAAGTGTCCCCAGACAAATTACAATTCTGTAAATAGGAAATTAAATCAAATTAGTGAGTGTGAGTTGAATGTTTCATTATTGGATCTACCAAATATTGAGGCTGTGACAGAAACCCCTTAAAGAATTTCGACCAGAAAATTACCAACTGTCACTTCAGTGGCAGGGAGTTCCACTGGATTTTCTCCTGAAGATCTAGAGGAATGGGTAAAAGAATTAGAAAGAAAGGAACAAAAGAAAATAGATTAAGCAAGTTAAGGGTGGACTTGGAAAAAATGATTATTGGGACAGTAGGTCTTGATAGATTGAGTTCCTATGAAGATGAAGAGTTGTTATTTCTATGTAAAAGTATAACATGTAGGGCAAGGAATTTGCATGAGAAACTAGCAGAAGTGGCTTTAGAATTTGGAATAAATATAGAAAAATCAAAAGAACTACATAAGAACTATAGAGCAGAATTTACCGAAAAAGATTTAGAAAGCTTGAATGCGTCAGGAAAGAGACTGCAAATAAAGTAATTAATACACCTTTTGAAGAAATGGGGAGATGTAGATCGTTGAAGAAGCAGATGGACTAAGAAAAGAGAGGAGGCAATTGTTAAAGAGTTACCTGCATTTCCAATGAGAGAAGTGGAACAGGTTGAAAAGATGTGTCCAATGAGAGAAGTTCCAGGTGAAGGATATGTTCATGTTCCAAGTAGCAGACAGGATATTTTGTCTTTTACAAATGACTTTCCAAGGTTGAGAGAGAAACCCATTGAATGGTATAATCAAGTGGAGAGATTTGTGAAGGTATCAAAGGTTTTGTTGAAAGATCTAGATGGTTTGTTTGATATAGTGGTACCAACAGACTTGTGGACGAAATGTAAGATTACAGGAGATTGGCCCACCGATGAGTATCCAAGAGATGGAAAAACAGGAGCACCATCAGAGATTGTGATGAAAAAGTACAATCAGGTGATTACTTTCCTAAAAGGGAAAATTCCCCGAAGGAAACAGATTGGGTTAAAATGGACAGAACAACTCAAGAGTCTAACGAGTCAGTGCATGCCTATTATGAAAGGTTACTGCAGGTGTTTAAACAGTATAGTGGAGTTGAGAATATTGGTGATAAAGATATGAGATATTTTGTATATAGATTTGTCTATGGATTAAGATCAGAAATAAGTCAGATGATTCAGCAACATATGTTTTGCTGGCAAAGTAAGCCGATTGATGACATTATGAAGTATGCAGAATACTGCAGTGATGACATTGATGCAAAGCATAAAACGTTAAAGGAGAAAATGATGTGGGCTCAAGTAAAAATATCAGAACAGCAAAAAGCAAATTTAACTTCTCAAGTTGACATTCAGATGAATGGACAGAATCAGAGTGGTCAAGTTTTGAATGAGAACAAATGAAAAGAAAGAATGAGTAGAGAGGAAGCAAGAAAGAAGCATCCTTGTCATGAGTGTGGAAAGCTTGGACATTGGAAGAATGAGTGTGGAAACTTGCAACAGAATAATGGGAAAAATATTATTTTAAATTCACAGATGCAGAATTGGGTGGTTGTGCACCAACAGCAACAGCAGCAGATAGTTACTCCTCAGTTACAGGTGCCTCAAGCTCCTTTGTCCAACAATGTGTTATGCTCAGGTGCAGAAATACAGTGTGAACATCGGATTCAGAGGAGAAAGTGGTAAGAATATACAGACTGTTCAACAATATTGCATGTGGAGTGATGCAGATGAATTGGGAATGGCGCAATGACGGTGCCTGAGGGGGGAGGAGGAGTGTATGCTTGGCGCATCCTTGGCGGTAGATCAGTCAGTTCCATTTATTGATGGGAAGGTAGAGGGAAATTATATCACTTTATTAGTGGACACTGGTGCTACCCATTTTACTATGAGAACAGCAGAACTCCAAAACCTACCATTCTCGGGAGAAACTATCCAAGTTGTAGGAGTATCAAATAAGAAGATTAGGACTCTGATCACAAAACCAATAGAAGTGAATAGTGGAAATTTCAGAGACATGCATCGATTTGTGGTATGTGATTCAAGTCCAGTAAACTTATTAGGGAGGGAGTTGTTGTGTAAAATGAATTGCACCATCTTTTGTAAGCCTGATGGTGTAGCTTTTCACACACCAGATGAAGATGTAGCATTCAAAATGATGCTAGCTAAACAGGGAACAAAAGTGGATGAGATGTTTTCACTTCTTACTGAAGGAGACTTGCCTGATGAACTGAAAGATACAGTGAGGTCAGATGTGTGGGATTTTATAGGAAAAAAAGTTGGTCTAATGACAGAAGTAGATCCTGTCAAAGTGATAGTAAAGGAAGGTGCAATATACCCAAACACCCCAATACAAAATGAGCCCAGAAGTGAAAGCAGGAATAGCCCAAGTAATTGATCAAATGTTTGAACAAGGAATATTAAAGGAAATATTAGGCAGTCCTTGTAATTTGCCAATCATAGGACTCAAGAAGCCTCATGGAAAATATAGAATAGTGCAAGATTTGAGAACATTCAATAAAATAGTGGTACCCTGTTGTCCTGTAGTCCCAAACCCAGCAGTAATTCTTTAGCAGATACCATGGGTTGCTCATTGGTATACTGTAATTGATTTGTGCCATGCATTCTTCTCAATTCCATTGCACCCAGACAGCCAATATCTTTTTGCCTTCCGGTTTGAGGACCGTGTTTTCGCATGGTGCCAAGTTCCTCAAGGGTACACGGAAAGTCTGTCAATATTCAACCAGATTCTGAACAAATGGTTAGAGACATTAGTAATGCCAGGAAATTCAGTTTTGGTTCAGTACATTGATAACCTATTGGTGGCATCAAAAACGAGAGAAGCTTGTGTCACGAACCATTTGACAGAAGGAGGACACAAAGTGTCCCCAGACAAATTACAATTCTGTAAATAGGAAATTAAATATCTTGGACATAAGATGGAGAAAGGAGTCAGAAAGGTAACCCCAGAAAGAATAAAAGTAATTCGACAAATGAATATGCCAAAGACTAAGAAGGAAGTGCGAATGTTTTTGGGAGTGGTTGGATACTGTCGTCAATGGATAAGTGGATTTCCTTTATTGGCAAAACCTTTAATAAGGTTGACACGAAAAGAGATGTCTGACCTGATTGAGTGGGATGATAAAAGTGAGGAAGCATTCATAAAGTTGAAAAGTTGTTTATGTCCAGCTCCAGCCCTAGGAATGCCAAACATACGCTCTTACTTTCATTGGGTCATAATTAGCCCTCATTGAGGACATGAATGTAGGCAACTTCGACTTTGGTGAGTTGTACAATAGGGTGAGATCCAACTCATTCATCACTGACAACGATATTTATTATACTATGACCTCTTTGCTTTACACACTGATCGGTCCTAAACTTTTGACAACTTTCTGCATATCATATTTTTGTGAATCAGAAATACAGATAAGAGTATGAACAATGATGTACACATCAAACCCACGTTACTCTGTAGCATACCCTTAGATATGGGAATTCTTGTTGGTGAAGACAACATAACCTTGACAACGGAACAAGAGGCGGCTCCTCTGCTAAGGTGGAGGAGCGCCGCCCCACTGCTTAAATGAAAAATAAAATGATAATAATGTATAGTTATTATCATTTTCTTTTTCTATTGAAGTCAATGGTGAGACGGCGCTGGCAAGAGGAGGGGGAGGAGTGGTTTTCACTCCTTAAGTGCACATGACTGTTTGGCCGTCCCTCTTGGGCCAGCCAAAACAGTCATGCGCACTTTGCATCTTCCCCAACAGGCTGCATTACACAGCCTGATGAGGAACATGCAAAGCCTCCCAGTTCCTGTCGAGTGCCGAACCAAGGCACTCAGGCGAATCAAATTGCTGCATTGAAGTGCTGTGATTGGCTCAAGAAAGCCTAGGATCCCAGGTGCTTCCTGCTAGCAGCCGAGACTGGAGCCCAGAAGAAGTAAGAAGACGGAGGAGAGGCGGCAGCCAGCCACACAGGTAAGTCTTTTTTTCCCTCTTGACCCCTCCCGACCTCCCTACCCCCGACAGGTAGCAGCCGCTACTGGACGGGGCACCACATCATGAACGCGTTACTCCATTGTATGCTTACAGACACAGAGCACTGTGCACACCACCTCACATAAAGAGACACTTTTTTTTTCATTTCCTCTATTTCAAAAGATTGTAGGACTCAATGAGCACCATGAGCCAGTAGGTGAACACTATATCTGAAGTAATAATCTAATATCACAATGGGATGTTGCTGACATTTTTCTTAATATACTGCTTTAATCATTATGGCCGACTGAAGTGAAGCTACTTTTGATTCCTTTATTGGATTTGCAGTGTTCCACAAAGTGCTTGTGTTTTGAGCCGTGAGACAAAACAATGGTAACTTACCAATAAGAGGCCCACTTCATTGCATGATTTGCAGTCTCACTGTTTTATAGTGTGGTGCTTTTAAATAATACAAGCTACAATGTATAATCCAACAAGCTCATCACTTCCCATTAATCAGGAGCGTGCTGGGATGCATTTGATTTAACCAACAAATAGCTGTAATTACTATTAAGGCAGCAGAAAACAAGTGACAACAAATTGAAATGTTTTCAATCTCTCACTTTCCTGTTCTATGTCACCTTGACAGGTTCTGTATGGCCTGAGCTGTAGGACACAATTCCCTCAATCAGGTGCACACTTTCAGATTGCACATTTGTTTATATTTTCCTGTGCATAAACAAAATTTCAGGCTAGAATGTGGTCAGTGGGTCTTGAAGAGTTAAGATCTGAGAGATTTCCATGGCCAAGCAACGCCAGATAAGAGGCAGAAAATGTACACGTCACAAGAAATTGACTATGAAGGTGCTTAATATGTCCTCTTTGTCACAACCCCTTTCAGAGGGCAACAGGGCAAGCAGGAGCTACTTGGCTCAACTTTGAGGGTTTAGAGCCTTTTACTCCTGATGTCCTGGGGCCTGACCTATGTAACAGGGCTTAGCCTGGGCCTGGTTTGCAGAGTTCCGCATGGCGGAACCCCTCAAAGTGGCAAAAAAACTCAGTGGAGTTCTGCAAGCAATGGAGTGTGGCACAAACTGCCATTACTGCTGATCTTCCTGCTGCTCGGATAGAAAGTGGCAGCTTGCCAACTTACCGTTGGCGAGCGTGAGCATGGATACAAATTCAAATTTCAAATTTATTTATTATGTTTTGGCTCTCAAAGAGGGCCACATAAGCATGTGCAAACAAAACAACACAGTCATCTAAAATACAAAAATTATAAGACATAGTATTCAAATCGTAATAGGTACACTGCAGACCAACAGTCCCACATGGCATGGATACAACTCCACAGCGATACGTGGAATGGAGTTTTCTGCACTCTGCGAGCTCTGCGGAGTGCAGAAAAACACTAACATTGAGTTTTAAATATTGTGACACAGAAATATCGACAGCAAGAATATAGTGGTCAAGAATATTGACTTTAAGGTAAGAAATATCGATTTTAAAAACATAGAAGTCATTAAGATCATTTGCAAAAATATAGTTGTTTAAAATATCGAATTTTTAATTAGTGTTATGTACTTTAGTATATATTTGAAATGTGAGTGATGTATTTTTTTGTATAAGTATTGTTTATGTTTTTAATATGTGTTGCATTTTTAGTAGATATTATTTGTATTTTAATTACCTTTTGCGTTTTTTAGATCCATAGCTGGTTGTGCGTTTATAGGGGAATAGGGTGGGAAGTAATTTAATTGTAATAAATTAATTAATATTTTTTATTTATTAATATTTATTTAATTGAGATTTTATCATGCTATTTGTGTTTGTAAGCTTTTTTGGTAAATGTTAGGTGCAGGTTGTGGGGTTTATATATATTAATTAGTATATATGTGTTTAACTTTTTTAATTTAAGCTCATTTGTTGTATTTGTTAATATGCATTTTAAATCCAATTAATATTTTCAATTAATGTTATTCTTTAATATATTTAATATTAATTAATGTAATATATATATACTCTACAATAACATAGTAACCGCACTGAGGGCTGAAGGGCTACTAATATTGATACTGCTAGCCTAAATCACACAATACACCACGAGAAGCCGGTGCGGACCGATAGTCCACAGGAACTCAGAATCGCTACCCTTAACACTCGCTCACTGCAGAAACACAATCTTGAGGTGTTCTCGCTCCGAGAGGATGACACCCTGGATATCTTAGGCATCACAGAAACTCGGCTCGAAGAATCCTCAACCCCAGACTTAGTAGCCGCCACGCCCCCAAACTACGCAGCACTATGCCACAATCGACCTGGTAGCTCCAGAGGGGGTGGAGCCGTGATCCTGTACAATCGCCAACTAAAAGCGGACACCCTCTGCGCAGAGAGCATCGAGGGGGCTGAGGTGTTGGGGGCCAAGTTTCACTCTAAGACAGCTTGCCTATCTATCCTAGTAGTCTCTCGTCCGCCACGAACGCCACCTAGGTTCATTGAGCTTCTTACAGAACTAGTTAATGACATCCGCTCCCGGTACCAATGTTTGGTGATGTTGGGAGATTTCAACCTGCATTAGGACCAGTCCCCTAAGGACAGCCAGGCCACGCAGTTGGAGGAGGCATTGACCTCCTTAGAACTCCAGCAATTAGTAAATGGGCCCACCCACGAGAAAGGCCACACACTCGACCTGGTCTGGTCATCCCTCTCCCCCACCAGCTCCATAACTATTAGTCCCTGCCCCTGGTTGCATCACTTTGTACTTAGCAGCCGATTCCTTCTCCCAAAGCAAGCCCACCTCCAGAATGGAAAGTGCTGCGGAGCTGGAATAAAATCAGTGACGATAACCTGGTTACTACCCTACATGAATCAGCTACTTCCACACCTATTCATGGAAACCTTGATGAAGGAAGTGCTGCTCTGACAGCAAGGCTAAAGAATGCTATTGACAGGGTAGCCCCAACACACAGGGAAAGAATTACGGACAAATGTAAAGGGGCCCCCTGGTTTAACGATGCCCTAAGAAGCTTGAAACAAACCCTCCGCAAATGCGAGAGAGCCTGGCGGAAAGCCTATGACCCAGGTGCCCGATCAGAATATCACGCTACATTTGCAACTTACAAAAAGGCAATCCTCATAAGGAAAGCAGAATTTTATGAAGATAAAATTACAACGGCTGATAACACACAAAAAGAGATCCTGAAAGAGCTGAGACAAGTCAGGGAACAGAAGCCCTCCTTCTGCTCAGAAGACTGTAACAACTTGTAGTCTTTCTTTGCAAGGAAAGTGAAGGATTTACTAACGGAAATCCATTCTACCCCCAAGCTCCTGTGCACCTTAGCGCCAACACCACAACCCCCCTTTTTTGACAAACCACTAACCAGCTTCCCGCCACTTACGCATGAGTCCCTGTCTCATCTAATAGGGCGAGTGAAATCAGGGTCACCTGCAGACCCCTGCCTTCCCAGGATCGTCAAGGTAGCCTTACCAGGGATAAGAAACAATGTCCTTTCACTACTCAATCAATCCCTCTCAATAGGACATGTCCCCTCTAATTTCAAGGAAGCGCGTGTCATCCCACTCCTGAAAAAACCTGGGGCCAACACAAAAAACCTAAAATTTTTGGCAAAAGTGCTGGAACAGCATGTGCTAAAATCCCTGTCCAACAACATAGAAGACAACCACCTCCTACAATTCAACCAGGCAGGGTTCAGGGCGCATCATAGCACAGAACTGGTGATGTTGTCTTTCTTAGACGAACTCAGATTAAGGGCCGACAAGAAAAAGCCATGTGCCCTGGTCTTGCTAGACCTATCCGCGGCATTTGATACGGTCAATCATGACCAACTAAAGTTGTGAATTTCGGAACTGGGCATTCTGGGCACGGCCCTGGCATTGCTAACTTCCTTTCTCACAGATCGCTCCCAGAGAATACAGCTGACTGACCATATTTCCGACCCAGGATTACTCGTGTGGGGTACCACAGGGTTCAGCGTTGTCACCTCTCCTCTTCAACGCCTACCTCCAGCCCCTGATAGCGGCACCGAACCACATGGAGTGTCAAAGCTACAATTATGCTGATGACACTCAAATCATTATTCAAATAGATAATGCCCCGACCGCCCATACAAGATTTCAAAACATCTTGAAATTTGCTGTTAACTGGATGACGGCCAACTCCCTCCCGATAAAACTGAAGTACTGGGCGTCACCTCAGACTCTAACCCCTGGAAGGAACTCTTTTGGCCACAAGAACTTGGCACATACCCGGAGCCGGCAGTGGCTGTAAAAAGCCTTGGCATCAAAATCAATGCCTAGCTCTCTATGATTCAGCAGGTCTCAGAAGTAGTGGGAATGTGTGTATAGGCATGCTGAGACAGTTGTGTAAACTTGACCCCCTTGTCACCTTCAATAAATTAAGAATGGCAGTGTCAGCTCTGATAGTGTCTTGCCTCGACTACGGTAACTCCCTATACATCGGCCTCCCGGGTAACCTATTAGCCAGGCTTACAGGTTGTTATGAATGATGCCGCTAGACTAATCTTTAGAGTGCCAAGGCGAGCCCATGCGACACCCCTCCTTAGACAGTTACATTGGCTCCTGATAAGACAGAGAACGAAGTTTAAGGGCCTCTGCATCGCACACAAGGCCATCTACGGCCAAGCCCCTACCTACATTAAAGACCGCCTAGCCAGATATACTCCTAGCAGGGTGCTCCGATCCTCTGATGCCAGCCTACTGGCCTGTCCCCGATTTAACTTGTCCTCGTAAGGAGGAAGAGCTTTCTCTACATCCATTCCCCACATTTGGAACAACTTTCCAGAAAATGTACGCAAGGAACATGCCCTTCTCCCGTTTAGGAAAAAATTGAGGCTTGGGACGTAATTTAACCATATACACTCCCCCACATGCAAGGGCTCGGATCTCTCTGACAGCGCTAAGAGACCTGTAGGTGATAACGCGCTCTACATATGGCAATTAATAATAACAATAACAATATATATATAAACAATATTTTGTACAACTATATTTATGACATCGTTTTTTTTTCTATATTTTTGTACTTATCATTATAAATATAGGATGTCGATATTTTTGACATATTTATAAGTCGATATTGTAGTACGGGGATATTTTAGTTGTCAATATTCTGTCAGTGCACCAATTCCCGTAGGGAGAGGAGGCTTCGCTTAAGGGCTGGTCCGGGCAGCGACGTCAGTCTCACAGGGCTGTCACCAGTGTGATGCACTTGCTGGCAGCCCTCGGTGCATCAGCAGCCCCGGCTGTTCCTGACGGTGCGTTTCCCTTCCTGCTGACATTGCTGAGAGCCTCCCCATTGCCTTAGCAACTATCTCCGGCTACAAGACTCCATGACTGCTCCCAGCATTGAAAGGAAAGGGACTGCTTCTCTCCATGTTGGGGGTTGCTCTCGGGGGCACTGGCTTGGCAGAGCACAAGGCTCTATAGTGGATCCACCCAACCTACCAGGGGCCTTGATGAATCACAGAGCACTGAGTTGCTCAAAGCACTCTCATCCCCTTGCACTAACTGTTCCTGAGAACACTCCTCCAGTACAAGCACTCACCATGCACTATAAGGGATAAGAAAGCAAAAGCGCTCCCCACATGCTTCTCTTTAAGGCAACCTCACATCCTAGATGAAGTGCTCTCCCCATGCGTACTGCAGGTGACTGGTGAGGTTGAACTCAGAGTCCCTTACACCACTTGTGGTCAGTCACCGGTCCCAGGAGAACAACTGGGGGCCCAAGTGCAGAGAACAAGCAGCAGGCTAGCACAACAAGGACTTTGCAGCAAAGTGGCAAAACTTCTTGCATCCCAGCAGGCCACAGATCAGCACAACAAGCAAGTCAGTCCAATGATGGTTTTTCCTGGCAGAATAATGGTTCCTTCTGCAATGTGCAGCAGCGTGTGGTTACAAGTCCTTGCAGTGTATAAAATCATGGGGTCAGAGACCCTGTACTTATATTCAAAATGTCTTTGATGTGAAGGGAACTTCAAAAGAAACCTTAGAAGTGCACAACACCCCCTTTCAACCTAGTTCTGGCTGCAGACGTACAGTAGGGGTAAGCAAGCTCTTTGTGTGAGGTCAGTACACATACTATATAAATGTAAGTGTGCCCCTCCACCCTCTCTCCCATTCCCGGAAGGCCTTTCAGTATGCAGATGAAGGCAGAGATGAAGGCAGAGGGAACCCTATGATACTCAACTTTCCCTGTGTGATGACTGTCTGGAAAGAATGCACAAAGCATACCTGTCACTCTACCCTAGATGTGGATAGGAGTCAGGCTGTAAAGCACAAAGAGGTATACGCACAAACAAATGCCCACATTATAAAAGTGGCTTTTCTACAATAGTAATGAAAAATCCACCTACACCAAAAAGCAGGATTTATCAGCACAATTCTAAACATACCAAGCATCTTCTTTCAAATCAGAAATGACCACTTAAAGTCTTTTAGGGGAATTCCCAATCATAGCGTAAGGGAGGAGTAGACCTCACAGCAGTGAGAAACCAAACAGTCTGTTTGTCACTACCAGGGCATGGCACACAATAAAGGCACAGGGTGCTGTGTAGATAAAAGGTAGGACATGTGCCCAAAAGAGGGACAGAAAAACAGGAGGAGGAAGACAAACAGTTTGGAGAAGACAATGCAAAAGGGGGCAGGTCCAACATATTCTGTTTACCAGCTTGCTACCAAAACCCTCCCAACTAATGAAAGACAAGTGATGGGGTTCTCTGACTCGGCCATCACTCTCGGTAGGATGCCATCGGAGCATTTGGTTGAACTGGAGCAGTGCTGATGTCAGCAGTTCAGATTGTAGGAAGTGGCTGCACAATGAAGACACAAAGGAGTCTATTGGAAGAGGCATCTAGACAGCTAGGGCTGAAGATGAGTGCATGCACCATGGAGGCATCAAAGTGAAGGTGGCTCTATAGTGACATGTGATGCTGCCATGGTATAAATGGGCTGGTGGCTTGGGAAGCAAAAGAATAGAGCACTGAACTGCACTGGTGAGCAGTACAGGACAGTAAGGAACCAGCTCTCAGAAAGGCACAGCTATAAGGACTGAGGTGAGCGTATTGAGTGTGATGAGAGCACTAACAAAGGCTACATTTGAGTTTGCTTCTTGCATGTCACTTTCAGTTTCTAGCTTAAGCAACAAAACTAATGACTAAAATAAGAGCAGCTCATAAGATTTCATTGAGAAAGTTGAATCATTGATTGTTTACCACTCATACAAAACAAAAACTGACTATCAGTTACCACTGTATATAGAGGCCACAGTGTAGTCTGATATTCTGTAAGGAAGGTGTTTGCTGAGAGAATTAAATTATACTCCTGGCTACAGTTTGCTGTATCTGAGTACCTGACTACATAACAACTCGATTAAGTGACTACTGAAAATGCATTCTATCTGACTGCTAGGAATCCCATCCTGGCTCTGGTAAGGCCGAATGTTGACATCTTCATCAGGCAAAGGTGCCAAATGTATCAAGTGATTGACTTTGCTTGCTCGTGAATTTTGAATGTCTCTCGCTCTGAGCTTTGACGCCAAATGTTAACAGCTTCATCGGGACCTCATTCAATGGCTATCCGGGCTTGTGGAGCCCTTCTCACTCAGAGTCTACTGCCTTTCCCCACTGAGGATTTTTGACTTGCATTTCAGAGTCCAAAGGTAAAAATTTCTACTGGGTCAAACCTGGTCTCCTTCAGTCAGCCTAAAATTTCATCTAGGTACCTGTCAAGCACAACCAGATAACCAAGACTGAAACTTAACGCTTCTTGTGCTACTTTGTTTAAAATATAAAACAATCACAACTCTGGTTCTGCTACTGGTCTTGTTGTTTTGATATAATTTTGTTTCTTTAAATTGTTCCCTTTTTTTTAAATTGGATCTGGATTTTTATTGTGTTGTGTTTTCCACTATATTCCTCTACATATTTTCTTAAATTAGGTCTGTCTGCTCTGTGTCATAGCTATCAGGGTATGAGTTCAGGTTTAAATTACTGAAATCTTTTACCAGACCTAACAGAAATAGTTATATTTTCACTTGTAATCGACTACCATCCACCCCAACTAATAATACACTGTCTCTGAGCCCTGGGATTGAAGGTCCCCTCTTTCCAAGGTTTTACTTTTGCACTTATCTATAAACGGACAGGGGCACCTTGCCCTTTCAAGTTTATGAAGTTCTTGGACACCATTTTACTGCACACACAGGTCATCATGCCAAAAGGTCCGAGTGATTGTTTCTACTCTTGGAACAGCTTTTCACACCTCTTCAAGGTAAAAGCACTGGCAGAGTGGGCCGTAGGCTGAGGCTAATTAGATCACTGGAGCCTACTAGAATGTCAGACAGGCATAGTCTAAAGGTCTAAAAGTTACGGGGAATACTTCTTAAGAAGTCACACAGTGCAGCAAGTCACCTTGCTGCACCGCATGACAGGGGAAGGGCATTAATGCACCATATTTAACATAACATGGCACATTCCTGCCTTTTCTCAGTGCTGGTGCACAATGTGCTGTCTAGCGCCAAGACAGGCACCCATGCACTATGGTGCAAGGGTGCCTGTAGTGCAGACAGGATTGTTTTTTTTGCAGGAAGGGACAACTTCCTGCACAAAACCACCCCTGAGGCATCTCCTCTTTATATGAGTGCTGCAGAAAACATCAGACATAGAAAGAGGTAAAAACGATGAGAAAAACAGATATTTCTCCTCATTATGCCTCCCCTTGCGATGTGCAGCAGTTTTGGTGCATTCCTAGGTCTACCACTTATAGTAAATCTGGGAATGCTTCAAGATCCATGGGTTTTGTATGGGAACAACAATGCACTATCCATGGAATGCCTACCTATGGCAGAGTAACACAATGCAGTGATTTGCACTATGTTGTTTTACTCTGAATTTATCATGGCACTCGGGGCCACGCCAGGTTGCCTTGCGTGGCCGGATAAATCACATCTTCAGGATTGCGCTGCTTTTGCAACCCGTTGAGTGGTGCTAACGCAGCACAACCCTTTGAGAAATATGGCCCTACATTTTTTCTATATTTATTAAACATTCAACTTAATCATTGTGTTAGATTTTAAAATATTAAAAACATTGGCTGAATGGATTTAATAACTTATTCCAAGTAATCAAAAAATAGCATTTTAATTTGACTTTAGTTTTTCTCACAGAAAGAATACAGCCCTTTAGAAGTGAAATAACTTTGGGCAGATACCCACTGCAGGAAAAGGCCAACCATAAGTTCTTACATGCTGTACTTTTACATTCAAGTCAGTCTACAGTGGAGGCAACAAGGTCTAAATAGGGGTTGAATTACTCAATTTTTAAAAGTGGGGTTCTTTTTAATGAAGATTAGCTATTTTGACAAGTCCACCTGCAAGTTTAAAAGCTGCAGCAATCAGGCTACACATAAAGGTCTGAAGGCAGGTTATTCCTCATTGGCCTAGTCAAAGGCACAACATGTGCTGAACTCCAAGGGTAAGATTTAACTTCCATGCTACTGGTGTATTTCCTGCACCATTTAAAAATCCACTAGACACATTCAGTCCATGGTGCTTCTCACTTCACCATCAGAATTTCCTGCCTCAAAATTCCTTAGTTCTGCTGAAGGAATATATTCAGTCATGTTATATGGGCCCTGCTGGTAAAATATTGTCATGTATATGTTTTTATGGATTTCAAAGGTATCCGCAAATGGCACATTCACTATGTTTCCAGCCTTTGTGAACCTTTGCCGTTCCTGGACAAAGCAATTATCCTCTAGGAGGACAATCTAGGACTATTTTTGGCAAGTTGAACTCCAGTGATAAACACATGATCCCGCACGTCGCAGAAAAGAATAGATCCCTTGCTTATTATGGCACAAAATATCTGGTGTTCATATATTCTAAATAAGTAATCCAGCAGCAAATTAATGTGCAACTATGTGAATGTAAAGCTGTATCAGTGTGGACTAAAATTCAAGTCATGCTTTCCCCTGAAAGTCAGTGTTCCTGAGGCGGGAATAAGTTAGTTTTGGAAGCCTTCAAAAGGCATTGGACTGAATAAATGGTTAGTGGAAACAATGTGCTGGCAGCAGTGAAGCCATTGGAGGGTGCGATCAATTCACACACTTGCAGAAAGGTCAAGGGTGAATTCAATATGGATTTATTGGCAGCTAGTTCTCAGGCCAGAGATTTGATTACGGAGGTGGGATAGATTCTTGTGAAAACTAGAACTACCTATTCATGGCCCATTTCTCATGATAAAAAATAATGAAACTGTGACTCAAATATGAATTTACCTTGAAAAAACAAAGACAAGAGGTGTTTGGCAAAACAGGACCATTGGTTTAGTGAGGACTGACTCTGTGGTGTAGTTTCCACCCTACAGTAGAAACTGCACATTTGTGGACAGCATATCCTTTGGTATTGTGCTAGACTGACTCCATGCACCCCCTCATGATATGTCGTCCTATAGACCAGCTGGCTCAAAATTCCACCATAAGCACCCCCTAACCCTAAGTGGGAAGCAAATGGTTCTGGCAACCACTGAACATGACAACCCTGTTCCCCTAGGAATCGTGGTAACAGATCTAAAACCCTTTTGCTCAGTTGCTTGTGCTCTCTTTCTGACTGAGAAATATACAAGCAATACACAGTGGGATTTTTTCAATATTTATTGAGCCAATGTGATTCTTGTGTAAAATAAATTTGCAGCAATGAGCAATAGCCAGAAGCAAATGAAAGTTATTAGAAGTACTAGGACAGTGAACAGAATGAAAAGTTCCACCATTGTGCTAAAACAATGTGTATATGCAGGCATATAAAACAATATAGAAATCTGGCGTACTCCTACTATTTGTCCCTTAACCTAACTGTCTAGGGCATGTGTGTGTGTCCTGCAAAGAACCACCCATACTGGATGATCCGTCCCCTGTTACCTGAAGGGAAAGA
Organism: Triturus cristatus; assembly: GCF_964204655.1. Classification (NCBI taxonomy): domain Eukaryota; kingdom Metazoa; phylum Chordata; class Amphibia; order Caudata; family Salamandridae; genus Triturus; species Triturus cristatus. The sequence goes on from NC_140592.1 coordinate 1,123,925,826, forward strand.
ATATAGGTCTCCGTTATGGTCATGAGCTAAACACCCCTTGTAGAGATATCAGCAAGCTGCTGGGCCAAAGCATCAGCATGTAGGGACCTCGGAAATGACAGCAAAGTGCTCCTCTATCAACACCCGGAAATAGATGTTTATTTATAACAAAAAGCATGCTTGCCTTGGGCCGAGATCTTGATCAGGCTGCCATTGTTTGTGTGTTATAGATAGCTACGTCGCCATGTGCACGATAACATTCACATTTGCACAATGTATATATAAACCTTGTACATGGTGTCAAGGCAGCATGAAAGTGTTTTTGCAAATTGAAAAAAAAGCAAGTATAGTTTCAGAGAAACTAATCCAGACTGTTACAGATGCAAATGTGTGTCAGATTTCATTGTGTAAAAGTTAAGGCAACTTTAAGAAAGACCTTCTTAAATGTAAAATGGCAGGGCCCGATTCACAGAACTAACTTAAGACAAAATCCTAAATGTACTACTTTTGGTATTCACAGAATGCACTTACTACTTTTGGTATTCACAGAATGGATTCACGACTACTAACTTTACGTCCGCACTCAGGCTGGAGATTCCGTCCCGGAGGTGGGACTTCCGGCCTGGAGGTGGGGATTCCGGCCCGGAGGTGGGGATTCCGGCTGGTGGCATAGATTTAGCCATGGCTGAAATCTCCACCTCCGGGCCGGAATCCCCACCTCCATGCCGGAAGTCCCACCTCCGGGCTGGAAGTCCCACCTCCGGGCCGGAATCTCAGCCCCGAGTGCGGACGTAAAGTTAGTAGTCGTAAATCCATCCTGTGAATACCAAAAGTAGTAAGTGCATTCTGTGAATACCAAAAGTAGTAAGTTTAGGATTTTGTCTTAAGTTATTCTGTGAATCAGGACCGCAGTGTTTCCCTACAGGCCTAAATGGAACACATGACATCTCAATGTACATTCATTTTGAATGTATTTTTATAATATGTCTCTTGAGTGGAATGTGGGCCTTGTCGTGAGGCCATAAATTACTCCCACCTGATGACAAATGCAGGTGGGTCTTGACTTTGCAGGGACACAATGAGGGCCAGTGGGTAATGTGTCCAGATGTACTGTATGGGGAGCGCGTGATCCCTGCATGTGTAGCATGTGCCGTGTCCTGATTGGCTGAGTGTTCCCAACTTCATGTGGCATCTAACTTTATGTTTTTTTGGGAAAGCGGGCCACTCCTGCCATGTGTGAGTTATTGGAGCCAATCTTCCAGGACCATTGTGGTGTTGCTGTCTGTTAGAAATGGGGTCTCTAGTTGGCAAGGGCTTGCACCTTTGTCCAAATAGGCACCCTTCTTCCTAGTCAGGATAAGGGAGTTACACTCCTAAAATAACCCCTGCTCACCCCCTTGGTAGCTTGGCACGAACATTCAGGCTTATCTTAGAGGCAGTGTGTAAAGCATTTGCACATGAACAACAGTAATACAGTGTAAGCACTACTAAAGGACACCACACCAGTTTAGAAAAATGTCCAATATTTTTATATACTTAAGACAAGACCACAAGCGATAAAATTCCACAATACAGCACTTAAAAATCTTCAGTTATCAATATAAATTTGAAAAACAGTTCCTTGATGTCGATAGCTCTGTCCGGGGCTATCACGGTGGCGTGAGCAAACAAATCCAAACAGTTGTGGCTGACCACGGTGTCGTGGGCCAGCTACGGTGTCAGGAAGACCCGTAAACAGTACCTTTTAGAAGTCCAGGGCGTCGGCGACCTCTCATTGAGCTTCCATAAGCACAGCGTCCGCAGGCGTTGGTTCGGGAGGTCGGTGCAGGAGTCGTCGGGGCCCTCGAAGTCACATGCATTGCAGATCGAAATCCTATTTGTTGAAGTCAGGCGCGCTGGCGTCGGCAGGCATCAGGTGCTGCAGTGCGGAGTGCAGCAGTGCGGTGTGCGCTGCCCTCAGTTTGCGGTGCGAGCAGCGGCTCGGGGGCGACGTCAGATGGCGTCATCGGTGAGATCAGTGTCGCGGTGCGAAGTGAATGTGGTGCTTGTTGCGGTGCTGGCAGGTCACGGTGCAAGCAGCGTCATCATCATTGCTGAAGCACTGTCGTTGGCTGACGAACTGGAGTCGATGGCACCGGCGTCAGTAGGCCAAGGCTGCAGTGTGGTATGAGGGCGTTGCATCGTGTCACTTTACGAGCAGTGCCCTTGAACCACAGTGCAAGCAGCAGCATCGATTCCGGCATGGAGCGGCGGCATCGGGGATACCAAGGCGTCGCCGTGAAGCGAGGCAGTGTGGAATGCGGTGCCCACAGGTCGCAGTGCGAGCAGCGGGTCGGTGGCGGAGTCAGCTGGCGGTGTCAGTGAAACCAGGGTCACGGTACGGCATTGCGGCGGTGGCCTCTGCGGTGCCGTCAGGACACGGAGTCGGCAGCGGGGTTGTAGACATCATCAAGTTGTTTTTCTTCTGTTGCAGCACACAATACACAGTTGTGAGTGCTGAGGGCAGAAGAGCTTGAAGTCTTTGCTGTTCCTAAGACTTCTTGAACAGGGGGCAAGCTCTTCCTCAAGCCCATGGAGAAACTCACAAAAGTAGATTTCAGAAAGTTCAGTCCAGTCCTTTCACTGCCCAAGTCAGAGGCAGCCAATGCAGGCCAACACAGCAAAGCACACAGCAAAGTGGTAGTTCCGCCTCACAGCTTCTCCAGCTCTTCTTCTTGGCAGTCTTATTGATCCAAAAGAATTCAAAAGTTCTGGGGTTTGGGCCCCAATATTTATACCACCAAATTCTTTGTTCTCTGAAGGCAGAGAGTGTCTGTACCTAGTCCAACCAGTTCTGGGTGCATTCTGCCAGTGCACAACTTCTTCCTTTGTCAGTGTGAGCCAGGGTCATCAGACGCACCACAGGAGGTGGAGCCAGCATTGGGGAAGGCAGGCACAGCCCTATTCAGGTCGAGGTGCTACTCCTCCCACCACTCCCAATGCAGATAGGTCTATTCAGCCTAGTGCTGGCTCACCCTGCCTCCTGGAGCCACCACAGCCCCTGTCATTCACAAACCAGACATGCAATAGACAACCTAGCAGCGGTAGGCTGGATGGTTAGGCAAGAAAATACCTACTTTCTAAAAGTGGTATTTTCAAACACAGAATATTAAAACCAACTTCACTAAAAGATGTATTTTATCATTCTGAGTTCAGGCATACAAAATTCTTTTTTTCACCATGTTCCCTGGGCCAGTTAGGATTATCAGATGTTATAATCAAACTTCCCAGTCTGGCCTATGGGAACAGGTAGCCTTGCAATAGTAAAAAACGAAATTGGCTGTAATTCACTATCAGGACATGCCACACACACGAGGGCATGTCCTACCTTTCACATACAAAGCACCCTCCCACAGGGGTACCTTGGGCCTACCTTAGGGGGGCAGACTAACATGTAGAAAAGGGAAGGTTTAGGGACTGGCAAGTGGGTGCACTTGCCAAGTCGACATGGTAGTCCCAGACTACTACTGCAGTGGTAGGCCAAAGTTACACTTTACGGGCAGGTTGCAGGGGTGGCACAATCCAGTGCTGCAGCCATCAACAACATTTGATTTAAGGGCCCTGGCACACGCATAGTGCACTTTACTGGGGACGGACACATAAATCAAATAGGCCAATCATGGAAACACCAATCCATAGCACATTTTACTACAGGAGCTCTTGCAAAGTGCGCAGAAACACTACGCCAGCAAAAACAGAGTCAAAACTGGGAGGTCAGAAAGCAAAAACTCAGGGAAAATACGCCAAAAGATGCCAAGTCTAACACTGTCTAACTGTGTGACTAATCTAGGTTTTTCCTGTTCGTGCATTTCTCCTGCTGGATACGTGCCACCCCGCCTGTGATCTGTCAATCAGTAGCCCCAGGCCTACCTGACCACGTTTTTCTAACTCGTGGTTGATGGAGAGGTCATATCTGGGGATTTTACTAACAGTGATTCGATTTAGTTTTTGGACATACATTTATCATTGCGTACATCAATATTAACAAAGTTATGAAAGGAATGCTGAGCCCCTAGTGGTCTCTTGGGTTTGCATTTCAGTCCATCAGTTTTTAGAACAGTGCTGCTCTACAGACCAACCATAAGCAAAGAAGTGTGGGTCATGGTCTAAGAGGAACAGCCCAGCCCAACCTGCCCAGTCAGGTCGCCTCCAGACAGTGATACATCAGTTTTGATCTACTTAGGCCTCTCCAAAGAGGTAAAGCTTAGGTCCTGTAGAATGGTGAGCTCATGAAAAGGCCTGATCCATACTAAATTAAGTGATATAATCCTATAGAGTCACCTAGGACAGAAACGTCTCACACATATGAATTTAGGCAAATATTTTTGGGTTCCCTAGCATTACTTAAATGAGACAACAATCTAGCCTACAGTACTGAGGGGAATAAAAGTGGGTCAAATATTTGCATAAAAATACCCTTGGAATATGAGGTTCCTTCTTGAAATACTATGGAAAGCTATATATGTGTAACCAGTCTAAGACCAAAACACCATATGTAAGCTTTAAAAAGGCCCAGGTGGCATATTTACAAATAAAAGTCGGAGTAAAGTGCAACAACAAATTTGGCAAAAATAAGGTGCACCCCTGTGTTTTCCATAGTGCTGGCGCTAAAAAAGCTGCCTAGTGCCAGTGCAGGCACCCTGCCACCATGTTGCAAGGGTTCCTGTGCTGCAGGGGCAATTGTTTATGTGCAGGAAAGAACACCTTCCTGCACATAAACAATCAATAATGGCGATTTTCTCTTTTTATGTGTACTGCAGAATGCAGCACACATAGAAAGAGCAAAAAAGTATTGCCATTCTAAGACTAGGTATTCCATGGCGTTAGTTTTTGGTAGTGCCTCAGCCTTGTAAATCTGGGGCAGCGTCAAAAAGCAATGGGTGTTGCGGTGGAATGCCCACTGCAACACCCATTGCACACCCCTTTGCCATAGAGGCCTGCATCAGAAAGGGGCATATTTACAGGATGGCGTTAAGCCACATTAAGTGTCTTAGCCCCACCTTGTCAATATGGGGAATGGCGTCAGGCCACCGGAGCATCAAAAAAAGTGACACTTTGGTGGCAATAGGGGCTTGTGCATATGCCCCTCAGTTTCCTTGCATGTTAGATACGTATAAATGCAAATAGTGTCATGAATTTCCAGCCTGTGTTCCAGCAGGGCTCTGAAAACCGTGGAATCGGGTGAATGCTTTATTGGCAGAACTCTGCTAAGTGATGACTTGGACGGATATCAAAGAAACATTGTAATGGAGCCAAAAGAGGGCAAATAAATGGGTGCCTTTTAGTTGCTTGTGTAAAAGAAAAAGGAGCAAAGAGAATTCGCAGTGTGCTCATTAGCAATATATGAACTGCATATAAACCATTTTAACTGTGTAATATAAATATAATACATACTATATGTATACAAATCCGCCTCTAATGTTCTTATTTCAGGCGATCTGTGACAGCTCTAGTCACCTCAAAAAAGGAAATGACGCAGCTGCTCCACTGGTTATTACAGATGTGACATCATAATGGCTGATGCCAGAGCAGCAGCCAAGGTGAAAGGTAGCTCACAGAGAATAATTACAGCTGCAGTCTGAACAAAGCAAAGAAAACTGGAACTGTGTTTTTATTCTTTTGATCTTTTGTCTCTAAGGAACCTTGATGAGCAGGAAGGAGATATTTATGGTTTTTTGACCAGAAATGATAAGTACTGAAAAAATATCTCTGGATTTATCTAAAAATTCAATCTCCATCATTTTTAAAATCTGATTTAGATTAAACTAATTCAATTTTCTTTTTGGATCAAAAACTGACTGTTTTGATGTGATTATTTTCACATTAAATTCTGCTTTTCGTGTTTAAGTCTGTAACTATTCTATCTCTTACATATAATAACAAGATGTCAATGATGTAAACGGTTAGAGGACAGGATGATGGTGTGATCATGTATTGTAAGAAACAACATTAAGAAAAATACCCTCTGTCTTACATTTTAAGGGTAATGGTAGTCCCTCTGCAGTACTATGACCTTATAAAGGAACTTAAATTCAGCTCAGTCCCTCAATATGGTCCCAGAATGCCTCATTCACTTGCAATACGCCTATTATGTATGGTAAGGGGTACTTTATGCCATATATAAAAAGGAAATTCTAATCCATGAATGACTCTTTATTAAAAAATGTAAGATGCATCATTGTATGCACTTTTTTGTTCTACTGATACAGTTGTAAAGGTGAAAGACTGTTCAACCGTGCTATCTCTGCAATTTCCCTTTGGCGCTGAACATTCCCATGTCGTTTTGCTCTTTGGAAACCTTATGTTATCCAGTGGGACCCTTTAAACTGCAAATTGGTGCTACTCACAATCACTTTTTATTAGAGAGATGATCTAAAATTGGTCTTTTTAACTTGGCACTTTTAGGGTATATACAATCTTTCAACGCTTCTGTATATGGCCTGGATGTTTGCCCAATGTTTTTAGTATTTTTGGGATCATACCTTAACCTAGGAGAGATGGCTACTGTCCCCCCTTTGTAAACAAAATTCAGGGTCATGACTGATGAGGTGCCTATGTTTTTATTGATTTTGTCATGTGCATTTGTGATGTTTTCAATGTTCACTGACCACTGTCATCATAACACGTGTATGTATTGAACGCTTTGAGAACAGTACTGTTGACCTTGTCTTTAGGGTTATCTGTAGCTTTTTGAGAAGATGTATTGCAAAATTAATATTGGTTGGAAAATGGAAGACTGCTGCTGACCACAGAGAATACCTATATCCCCCACTTCATTTGTGTATGATTGTTCTTTGTTTCTAGTGCTGAGAAGAGAAGGGGCATGCAGGTCCTAAAAAAATACACAAAATAATCCTGCCTATAATGCAGGCATCGTTGCACCATGGTGCAATGGTGCCGATGTTGGCGCTAGGAAGCCACAAGTGCGCCAGCGCAGGGAGAGCGCTGAGGAGCAGCCTATCTTAGTAGATATGGAGCTGATCCACTCTCTTCCATTCGCGCGCCGCAGTACATTAACTTGCTGCGCTGCACTGCGTGAATTCTTAATAAATGTGCCCACAGATGTCCATGCCTGAGAAAGGGCTGTTGCAAAACATATCCAGCCACCATACCCAGGCAAAGACCCTGGTTGTTCCTTTATGATGTTTTCAAAGTGGGACTGTAGAATCCTTTGTGTGGACAAATATCCATGTATCCTGCAGTGTGTACTTAAGGGACAGCCATAGGCGGAAGGGGTAGGGGGGCAGGGGGACTGGCTGCAGGTAACCACACTGGTTGGTATTCAGAAACTTTTTCAACATATTTTTAAATTGTTAGTTTTCAGTAGACTGCAACGCTTGCAACTATAGTGTCCCCCTGTTTTTCCTAAATCCTTTTCATTAAATGTGTAGATTTTTACTTACGTTTAGTGTGAACATTGGCAATGGCTTTCCAAATTCTTTAGCTTCATTAAGAACTACACTTAAGTGCTGTCTACTGTCTCTGAATAGATAGCTTTTCGTGCAAGTTAGGCATCAAAAGCAGTACTAAGGGGCAGATTTACAAGAAACTAACGCAGCGCAGTGCCGCTAATCATTTTGCTGCGCCGCGCTGACTTAGTTTCGAAGCACAGGGATGCGACATATTTACAACAATATGTTGCATCTCTGTGCTTCCCCCCAGGCTGATGCACAAACTGCTGCCATGCACCGGCGCAGGGGGTGCCTGCATCGTGGAGATATTGTTTTTGTGCAGGAACGCGCACCTTCCTGCACAAAAGCAATCAATTGAGGTGATTTCCTCTTCCAATGTGTGCTGTAGAATGCAACACGCATTGAAAGAGGAAAAAAACGAGGAGAAATTAAAACATTTCTCCTCGTTGCACCTCGCTAAGCCACACCTAGGGTGGCATCGCATTCTGACGCATCTCCAGATTTATGATTTCTCGTAAATCTGGAAATGCATCAGTGGACATGGGTGTTGTGTGGGAACACTCACAGCAACACCCCTGTCACGCTCCTAACACGCAACATGTTTGCGTGAACAGGGGCGATATTTACAAGCACAGGTTAAGTCATGCAGGGTGACTTTACCTGTTCTTGTTAAAATCACTTGGCAGACTGCGCCGCCGGTGCATCCCGCAACATGATGCACAGGTGGTGCAAGGGGCTTGTAAATCTGCCCCAAAATGTGTACCTCATTGAAGTCAGTTTACCTCTGTGTTTGCATTTGGCAATTGATTATTCACTTTTGTTCTTATCGTTTGTTTGTAGTTTGTTCGCTTAAAGCATTTCCATTCATGTCTTAGCTTAGTTCTTTTCCTTTCTATATGGCTTTTCTGTTCAATCTTTTTCATTTTCACATTAACATTTTAAATACGAAGCTAATCTCTCTCTAGTCACGCTCTTACCAGTGGCTTACTATTGTCGATATAGACTTCCTAATAATTAGAGTGAAGCGCCTACCATCACATTATAGGGAACCGAATTGGTTCCTGAAAACACGAGGGGAAATATTTGAGTCACACCCGTATGTTTGATTCTACTAATCTTATTTTAATTAAGTTACTGACGTTTTCTCTGCCGCTTCCACTAGAAGATGCAAATCATGTTATGATCTGGTCATTGAGTGAGTGTTTGTGTATGTTATCCTTGTGTCCACCAAGTACTGCACTGTATGTGCAATTGAGGATACTAAAAGTGCTGCAAAACATCAGAGATGATGTAGGGAAACATTAGTATTTCAGTTGGATTTATGCAGAAGGAGCATGTTATGCGTTAAGCAAAGGGTAATGAACTTGAATATTTATTTCATTAAAGGTACATAAAAAGGGAAATACTTTCATATTGCTATGCATGGATGAATTTTATGGAAACATTATAAAATACCCAAGTAAAGACATTATGGGATGATTTTAATATGTGTTGTTAATGATGTCTATTTAAGGCAATAATTGCTTCTCTAATGTGCTTTTAATGAGAAAAATATAAAATAGTTTCATTATGTGTTTTTACGATTAAATCATCAAGACATGTACCATAAATCAGACATCATTATTAACAGAAAAGCTACATTAATTAAAAAGCCCCAAGGCTCCTCCCTGGTCAGAATCTAGTTTTCCGAACTTTAATACTTCTGCTGGAGCAAGAGAGATGCGCAATACCTCTGTTTAATATTTCACCAACAGTCTAGTATTGACATCTACATAAAGAATAATTTCACCAATTCTACACGTTCATGAAATGCATTTTATATTCCATTCATATCGTAAAAATGATATACCGAAGCTCAAATCATGTATCAGAATGTTTGTTAAAAAAAATAATGAAATCTCTGACAACTGTGCAGGGCACACGCCCATTGGTCTTCTGGTGTCTCAACTCATTAAAGGGTAAATCTTACAAAAACTGACAGAATCACAAACTGACTCTTGAGAATATCAGAGACACAGTTTCTGTTAATTGTTGTTTATTTTTTTATTCCAATGATTACTACTGGGAAATTGCAAAATATTCTTCTTAGGGGTATTTACACTTCAATTGGGCTTTTATAGCTCAGCGAGCCAACTTGGCGGATGCGCTCTAACGAGCTTGTGTAATGTGCTCACATTATATGATGCAGTTCTTGATATATGAGACTTCCCATAGCTTGAACCTGCTCTGAACGTCTTCCCAGCAAAGAAGACCTTAGTACCCCTCAAATAAGCTGAATTCTGGCCTTTGACGGCAAACTCTATCTAGTACAGAGAGTGAATGACTTGCAGGCTGTAAACACTGACATTAAAGACCAGCACAAAATCACACCCAGACTACAAATCTAAGTGCATACATTGGTGGCACCAGACATGAGCTGATGTGGGCAAGTAGGCTGGGTGGTTTGTGCATAATTGACAAGAATGCTGCTTCCACCCCTGGGGTGGAAGAGAGAGTGGGGAGGCCTGGTGGTGGAACGAAAACTAAGACAGCTGAGATGAGAGCAGATGGCCCTTGAACCTGGGGAACGAGACAGAAGCATGCTGCGGTGATTTACTAGGGACATGGAGACTGCTGACTGAAACGCAATCAGAGATGAGAGATAGGACCTCTGGTGCCTGCGGGTAACCTATGATAGCATTAGGGGCAGAGACTCATTGAGACCACGACAGATGGCACTGATGCCAGTACATATGCAGAGTGGGTAATGAACGGATCCCTAGAGCTGATCAGCGTAGTAAACCTTCCGCCTGCCTATTGCTGCATGGTTATTGTCAATGATGGGGTTGGGGTGATAGTACTTCCAGGGTAGAAATATGAAGACAGCAGGACATTGTGAGGTGGTAGAAGTTTGAGAGGATATTCAATTTTGTTATATGGCGTTCACAGTACACATACACAGATAGTTGGCGCACTTTTACACCCATCAACATTGGATGAATGGCACATATACTATATTGGAATTTTAATGCCCTAAATATATAAGATCAAGAGAGGAGTATAATTGTATTACTTTAAGAGATACTCACCAATGGTGCTAATGCTGCAGGAGATGCATGTTGTTAGAAATTGGGTTGTGGTTTGACTTGGGCTTGAGCCTTAGTCAAGCAGCAATCACACTCCTAGTCAGAATAAGAAGCAGACAAAGCCTTAATTAACCTGTGTTCACCCTCTAGTAGCTTGGCACAAAGCAGTCAGGCTTAACTTGGAGGCAATGTGTAAAGTATTTGTGCAACAATTCAAATAGTAAGCCAGTGAAAACACTACGAAAAGTGATTCCACACCAGGTTAGAAACACTAGAGCTTAATGTAATAAGTACAGAAAGACCAAAACAACAGAAATCCAATAAGTAGAACTTGATATATTGAATTTAAAAGCTTATTGGCAAATATAGCACCTAGAAGCAAAATACGATATTTGGGTATCTGGTCGCGCCGGACTGGGACAAATTAAAAGGTTCAGGCTGACTCCGATGGAGCATGGGCCTGCCAGTTAGGCCTGCAGAATCAAAGCTCTTAATCCTGGTTGCGGAGCACTTGCGTTGATCCGCGTCGAAGATGCATCGCGCAGTCAAGGCGAGGCATCTGTTCTGAGATGCAGCGAGGCTCTGGTGGGAGGTCCTATTGCATCATCATCAAGGATCCTGTCAACGGGGCTTGTGAAGTGAAGTCTGATGTGGAGGATACGAGGCGCAGCAGAGGTGATGCATTAGTTCCGATGAGCGCTGAAGCTGCAATTAGGAGATCTGTTGTCTTTGTCGAAGCTGCCGTTGACGAGGGATGTGAGGAGCTTTTGCTGGGTAGAGTATCGTGCAGCAGCAGTTCCAAAGATGATACGTCAGTCCTAGATGCAGGAAACTGTGACGATGTGCGTGTTTTGTGACAGGTTCAATCCACATAACACAGATGATGCATTGATTCTGCTTGAAGATGCATTTCTCAGCCCTGGAGATGCGTTGGTTCTGCTCTGTGATGTGTACCTCAGCAGAGGATGCATCTATTCTTCTGAAGATGCACCTTAGGCCCACTTGCAATGATCCAGGGTTGGGATGGCACTACTTGGCAGGCCAGACTCACAGATGGAAAACTCTAGGTGAAGAAGCAGGGTGGTTAGAAGTCTTTTATGTCCCTGAGACTTCATATCACGAAGCCAGCCAGCTAGCCCTTAGATTCAATATTTATTTATGTATTTATTCAGTGTTTTATATAGCATGAACATGACCCAAATGGGTTTCAAGCGCTTCACAATTCTATGCATTATAATTCCGACATATAGTTTGACGAGTCCTTTAAACAAACTACCAAGCATAGACATCCACTTTTAAATGGAAAGCATTTGTACTTACAACTAATACGTCCTAAAAATTACTAGAAATCACCTTGCATTACGATACTATGTGTCCTAAACATTACAACATGTGACATTTTAGAAATCTATGTCCGTAGAATACCTTGTATCAGTTCAATTCAGTTCAGAAATACTTTATTCCGCAAGTAAAAACCATAAAAGTAAACAATAAAAACACCTTAAAACTTTAAAATACAGTTGAAACATTGAGAGTGAATACACTTGTCCAGAACGAGGGCTATCAAGCACATATTTCGATAGTGCTCCATGATCCTGGTTTTGAGTGCCCTGATTGTGCTCCCTATGTAGATTTTGTTGCAGGGGCAAATTATTATGTAGATTACATGTGTGGATGTACAGGTGATCCAATCTGTGATGCGGATGGTGATGTTCGGGTCATGTCTGTATTCCATTTGTTTGTTTGCTCGCAATTTGCAAGCGTTGCAATCATGGCAGATGAAGAAGCCACCCGGTCTGGTCAAGAAATTGGTCTTCATTTTGGTCCTTTTATCCTTAAATTCCGATTTACACAGAATTTGTTTAAGATTCTTGGCTCTCCTAAAACCCATTTGAGGAAATTCCTCCATCGTATTGGTTAGGGATGGGTTAAAAGTCAGGAGATGCCAGTGTCTTTTTAGAATCTTTCTGATAGAGTGATGTCCATTGTGATAGTCTGTTAGAAACCTGATTGTGTTCGGTTTCACGTTTTTTGTGACATCTTTCGGTTCAAGTAAATCCTCCCTCGAAAGTTTTTCACAGTCCTTGAAAGTTTTTTCAAGGAGTTGTTTGAGGTATCCTCGGTTCAGTAATCTCTGTGTTAAAAGCTCTGAGCTTTCTTTGTAGGTATCTAGTTTGCTACAATTTCTTCTCATGCGCTGAAATTCTCCTTTTGGGATGTTCCCAATAGTTTTCTGTGGGTGACAGCTGTTTGCCCGAAGTATTGAATTTGCCGAGGTCGGTTTGCGGAAAGTTTTGGCTTGTAATTTGTTGTCTTCAACATATATGGTGATGTCCAGGAAATCTATTTGCTCGGATGAGATGTTGCTTGTGGTTTGTATATTCCATCTATTTGTGTTAATTTTGTGTAGGAATTCTTTGAGTCTGGGTCCTGAACCCTGCCAGATGCATAAAATGTCATCGATATCGCGGCCCCAGTAGGTTATATGGGCGGTATATTCGGCAAAAACATCATCCCATAACCAGTATTTTTCAACAAGTCCCATAAGGATACAGGCATATGGGGGAGCGAATTTGGCTCCCATAGCGCTGCCCTGAATTTGTAGGTAGTATTTGGAATTAAATGTGAACACATTGTTTGTTATGCAAAAGTGAAGCATCTCCAGCGTCATCTCATTGGATTCTAGGAGGTGAACTGATTTGGTAGCTAGTGATTTCTGTACTGCTTCCATTCCATCCTCATGACGAATTGAGGTGTAGAGACTGACCACATCAATTGTGGTCAGTAGGCAATCGTCATTCCATGGGATATTGTTCAATTTTAAGAGGATGTCCTTTGTGTCTCGGATATATAAGGGTAGGCCCTTCATGAGTGGTTGTAACTGAAAGTCAATGTATTCACCCAGTTTCGAGCAAATGGAGTTGATGCCGGCAATAATCGGTCTCCCTGGTGGATTGGTTTTGCTTTTGTGAATTTTGGGTAGGAGATAGAGTGTTGGCATTGTTGGATGTTCTACCATATAATTCCTCTCGTTCCACCCGGGTTAGTAGATTTTTCGTATACCATGTGTCTAATTTCTTTTTTAGGGTTTCTTGAATTTTGGTCGTAGGGTTAGATGGTAATTCCCTGTAGCAGGTTGTGTCTCTCAATTGTGTCTGGGCTTCTGCTATATAATCATCTGTGTGTAATAGGACTACATTACCTCCCTTGTCTGCTTCTTTTATTTCTACCTCGGGGAGGGTCTTCAGTTCTTTTAGGGATTTGATTTCATCTCTAGATAGGTTGTGTGGGAGGAAATTCTTTCTGTTTTGGTATTTCCGATGTTCGGCAGTCAGATCTTTGGTGACCGCTGTATTGAATAAGTCAATGGTATTACCCGGTGGTAATTGGGGACAAAAGATGGATTTGGGGGTCATCTCACTGGTGTTGGGGTATGATGTGTCTATGCCCAATTATTGTGCTAGTGTCAGGGAGGTTTTTTGGTCTCCTGGGTCATCTGCTAGACTCTGATCCCGCGGAAGTAGCATCCTACTAATGAAGGCTACCAGTTAGTCTAGGTCCTCTTCATTCAACTGTGCCAAAACCACTTTTATGCCATGCTCTGTCTACACTATATATTATTTGGATAAGTTAGGTGCCTTATGTACAGGTGCTGTACACTTGGCTTCTTTGAGGGTATCAAAGGCTTTCTGGCAAGCCTCTGTCCACATCACCAATCTGGGCTGCTTCTTAGAAGTCCGCTCCGTTAAGGGAGCAACAATGGTGCCACATCCTTTAGTGAATCTGCGGCAGTATCCCGTGAAGCTCAGGAAGGCTCTTACTTCGCTCTGAGTTTTAGGTGGCTGCCAGGCAACATTAAAGGTCTGCACCTTATCCTCACCTGCAGGGTGACCCAGGTACACCACGAAACCCTGCCCAATCTGGCACTTACTAGCCTTGTTGGCCAGGCATGCCTGTTGCAGGTCCTAGAGCACCTCTTGGAAGTGATGCAGGTATTGCTGTCAACTGGAACTATACACAGCAATGTCGTCTAAGTAGGTGGCATGTAACAGCCAGGACCCTGTCAATAAACCTTTGGAAGGTAGCAGGGGCATTCTGCATGACAAAGGGCATCACCAAAATTGGAAGTGGCCCTGGGGTTGAGAATGCTGACCTCTCTTTAGCCCTCTCAGTCAAAGCGATCTGCCAATAACCGTATGTCAAATTGAAGGTACTGAGGAATTTGGCAATGCCCAGCTTGTCAATGAGCTCACCAGCTCTGGGGATATGGTGTGCTTCTGTCCTGGTAAAACAATGGAATCCTCAGTAGTCCACACAGAACCTGAGTTCTGGAGTGGTGTCCGGTGGGGCAGCCTTCAGTACTATCATGACAGGGCTGGACTAAGGACTATTGGAGTGTTCAAACACCCCTAATGCCAGCATCTTGGAGACCTTGTCCTGATGCTGGCCTTGCCCTAACTGACAACCTGTAAATTTGGTTCTGGACAGGTATGTCATCTCCAGTGCCAATATCATGGACACACAGGCGTGTGAGCCCAGGGGTGAGTGAAAACAAAGAGGCAAACTGTCCCAGTAACTAGCATTAATGTTCATGCTGCTCTGGGATCAAGGAAGCAGAGAGGTTGACACCTCCTACTGACCCATCATGTTCCTGAACAGAGAGGAGGTCACGGAGAGATTCGCTCTCCTCTTCCACTCCCTCATCTGTCACATGGTCACAAGGAGCATGATCAGTTCAGACCTCTAGAAGTGAGGCTTAAGGTAGTTTACATGGAGCCTCCTTGAGGGGTTCCTGGGTGTCTGAGGTATACCAAGTAGGTGAACTCTCCCTTTCACTCCTTTATTTTGGGTGGGCCAGTCCTAGGATCTTGGAGAGCCCTGGGCTCTATTGGATCCATGACCCATACTTTCTGGCCAGGTTGAAACTGCACCTGAGTGGCACTCTGGTCATGCCTGACCTTCATGACTTCTTGACTGGCCTCCAAATTACTTTTTGCCTTTTTTAAGAAGTGAGGCATTGTGTTGCGAATCACAAGCATGTAGCTAACCACATCTTGGTGGAGTTTCCTGTGAGCCTGTTCCCACCCCTTCCTGACAAGGATCAGAGGTCTCCTAACAAGGTGGCCATAGAGGTGTGAAAACCTACTCCTTTCTGTGGCACCTCCCTGAAGCCAAAAGGAAGGCATGGCAGGAGGATGTCCCACTTACACCTCTTGGGCTCAGGCAGGCACAAAACCATGTCATTCAAGGTCTTGTTCAATCTCTCTACAAGAGCATTGGTTTGGGGTGATAGGTTTTGGTGGACTGATAGGTTAGCCCACATTCATCCCACATGGACTCCATGTACCTGGACATAAAGTCAGTGCCTTTGTCAGACACCCCTTCCTTAGGGAACCCCACATGGTTAAAGATACTCATCAGAGCTCTAGCCACCACAAGTGCAGTCACTGACCTCAGATGTATGGCCTGTGGGTAGGAGGTGGCGCCGTCCACCAAGACCAGGACAAAACTGTTGCCTAAGGCTGTCTTGAGGTCCAAGGGTTCAATGATGTGGATTCCCACCCTTTCAAACAGGGTTCCAATGACTGGCAGTGGGATTAGGGGAGATTTTTGCTTTATCCCTGATTTACCACTGGCCTGGCAGGTGGGACAGGACCCTCAGAATCCATCTGAGGCTGTCTTCATTCAGGGTGAATTGAATTGGGAAACATGCCTGGCAGAGGACTTTTCTTACCCTAAATGCCCTGCCAGGGGTATATTATGAGCCAAGCCCAGTAGGAAGGTCTGGTAACATGATGTATTTAACAAGGTTTTAACTGTTCTGAGCAGAGGAGCGGCCATGAGTAATCTTGAGGAGGAAGATGCTCGGAGCTGGAGGTTGTCTATTTCTTTTTCCAGGTACTTCTTTTTTTAAATAAGTTATCAGTCTGTCAGTGAATCTTAGGATGGCATGTTGTTGAAGAAGAAGGTGAAGCTTTTGTGTTGTGTTTTTTCCCCAATTCTTCTTTTTTTAGTTTGGGCCTAAACAGCGCTTGCGCTGTCAGGCAATCTGTTGTATGTGCTTTGTGGGGACTGACTTCTCCTTTGCTTAGGTTTGGATTTTTTGTGTGTCATAAAAAAATAGTAGCTTGTAAATGGCTAACAATTGCTGCATCTCCCACCTTTTCTCCCAAGTTAATGCCCATAGAGTATTGGCTCAGGAACAAGCAGCGACGCGCATGCAGTCCTTAAGTATGAATAGCGAAGGAACTGGAATGTAAGTGCAGTCTGGTTACTGCCGGTGTCTAGCTTAGAAAGGACAGCAGCAGAGTCTGGTCAATATGGTGACAAAAGAAAGTTTACAATTGCTTTCAACATCACCATCACTGGACTGCCTCTTTTAGCTGTGAAATTATATAGTATCTTGTTACCTTACCTCACCAATACCTATTTTATAGATTTAGACAGATAAGAGGGTAAGTGCAATGGGCAATAAGATATGTTCTTTGCACAGGGATGTTTATGCCACTGCAAACTAAACCACCTGCGTTTACACGCTACTCGGATGGACGCAGGCGTAGGATGTAGTTATATCGAAAGCCAATAAATGTAATGGATGGCTTCGTATGTCTATTATTCACACTCATTGTAGCAGTTTACTGCACACTGAGCAGATGTAAAGGCAGGGAAACAACATTTACATCTATTTTGCTCCCCTGGTGGTCATTGGCACACACACAAAAGCATGTTTAATTTACAATAAACTGTATCTCGTGAGCGGGTTTTATGTCAGTATTCAGATGTCGACCAAAAAGCTCTGTTTGCTGTTTGTAATATGTAGTGTCAAATTATCTTCCTTTCATTTAAAGATTTAATTTATCGAGAACTGTAAATACAAGAATACCTTTCGATACACTACCATTTCTAAATAAACACACGTGGGATTGCCCAAAATTCCATGATGTAAAGTCAACAAGAGATTATAAAGAAAGTGAATAATGGACAGGCGTTATGTACTCTGGAATCCTGACAGATCTCCCAGGAGATATTTTATTCTTTCTTATAGTGCATCTTTGGGGTATTTACCTCATACTCCACCCCCTTTAAACCATACTGTTATCTCCACGTGAAGTGGAATTTTGAAAAGGCTGAGCCATCTATGGCCGTATTGCAGAATTTCCGTGTTAACATTTCTCATCCAGTGGAGGCCAGAGAGAGAATGCTGCTCACTGAACGTGAACAAAGTGTGCCCTTTGAAAAGCAGCTCTGCTTTCTGGGTTTGACAGAAACACCCACAATGTCCGACAAAAAAAAGAGCGATGAATATTGCTCGCTTTTTTACAGCTGCACATTCACTAATTGTGAGAAACAGGAAACCAGGGACTTTTTGTTAAGTAAAAAACTTCGGGGCATCATTCACTAGCAATCAGGCTGACAATAGTATCCTCTTGCTACAGCGCTTTGAAACTGCTTTTATACATAGTAGGATGAGTGTTCATAACATGAACTTTGGTTTTGTTGATGTCGTCTCTGTAGTATGGGCAGGTACTGCCTAATCCCCCTCCTCTCATTAACCAAGACCCTTGGGGTGGGACCCTCCCGGCTCCCGTGGGGCTCTCCGCCCCTCTTTTCCCCCAAGGCAAACAATTCAAACACCACAACTGTTTGGATTAGTGGTCGTTAACCCTGGCTGTATTTTAGTAAATAAAATAATTAAACATTAAAAATATTATTATTTACATTATGTACAATAAGCAGAAAGTCCAATACATTGATAGGTACAAGATGTCAATTGGCTTAACATGTACCTAATACATATCCATTCCTATCGAAAGCTAAGCGATGAAGATAATTTCTTTCTGCGTATCCCTGTTAGAGACTACGGCAAGGTCAATGACTGACGGCCCCAGATCCAGATCAAGCTAAGTCCCCAAAAACTCCTTCCGGAGTGACATTGCGTAGGGGGCCCAGCTTACCGGATGGATACCTCCCCCGGGCCCCCTCTACACCCTCATTGTTAACTCCATAAAGGGGCCGCTGCAAATTATGCATCCTTGCGGCCTTGAGCGCAGGCGCGTGTGGGGATTTGCCAACCAGCCTACTGGAAGCAAGACTTCCCTTCTCCCGCACCCTTCCAGCCTACCGGCTGTAACTGCCCCTTGAGTTCCATAAGAGACCCTCTGTCTCCCCCTCGGACGTCCCCATTTGACAATGGTGATGCCAGCTAAGGGCCAAAAACTATGCTCACCAATCATGACCTTACCGCCACAGGCCAGTATAGTTGCCCGACTATCTGGCCTCCCCCCTCTGCCTACCAGAAGGTCATGCTCTGAGCCTTGCCCCATCTAACCATGCAAGTATATTCTCCATGAATACCTGATTACCTCGACTGCACCCCATCCTGCAGAAAAGATTGCTCCACTCTGATGCACCCGTGTCCTATTGATCTAAGGTTCGGGGTCCTGAAGAACATCTCCATCTTGTTGCTAAATCCTCTTAACCGACTGATTAAAGGCCCACACAGACTCACCCCCTCTCCACTTGAATCTATGAATCATGTGTGACCACACTATCATTGCTTCGGGGCATTTCTTTGCCAACCGCCCCCTTCATTAACCCGGGTCTCTATTACACCCCTCCACCCCAGGTGTACTAAGTCGTTACCCCCTAAATGCAGGATACAAACTGCAGGAGGTCCAGGATTTTTGCCAAGTGTGTGTGTCACCAGATCCCTGAACTGGCAAAAAATGCAGACCACCCTGCCCGTAGGAAGAGATTTGAGCACCTACCTGCCGTGCCCTAGCCTCGTTGGTACCGGTTAAAAAATAATTTTTCCAACGTTCTCACGTATGAGTTACCTATTATCCACACATCTGATGAATACAGGCCCCAGCTAGGCCAGCAAGACACAAGGGTTCGCTCTCCTGCAAATGGAATCTGCAAGGAAGTTGGCACGGAAACTGCAAAGTACAAAGACAAAGTTTATTAACCCTTAAGGGTGGTCCTACAATCCATACAACACCCTTCAGTATTGCATAGAGTAGCACAAAGAACTTGCGTACACGGTCCCCTTTTATACACAACAGAGGGGCTCATAAGTGGGTGGATACAACATGAAGCAAGGAATATTGCCTTTTATGGACATTTTCAATGCAGAATCAATATGTGGGCGGAGTTGACACACTCCTTGAGCCCGCGAAAACATGGTCAAGTAAGGACTAACTGATAACAGATGTGGTCAAGTCTGGGCATGCGCCAGACGGACAAAGGAGCTATTTATAGACTGTTACTAGGCAGATTGCAAGAGCAACTAACACGAAGATAGGACTCTTCTCGTGCTACGCACGTGGAGGCATGACAATACAAAATGGAGTCCAGACTTTAGTCAACATAACGAGAGAAACTCGGTCATATAAGGGAAATTCATGTCTTTAGTAAATGCTTACTCACACCGCTATTTCAATTTTCAACAGACGACCCTTTCAGCATTTACTGAAGACATCCGGTTTGTTAGGATAATCATCGTATATATCAATCTTCATCATTTCTTCTATTTCTTTAGTCAGATGTTTCTGGTAAGTGACATTGGCAATAGCTTTCTTATCAGGAATGCAGAGTGACACACATAGGGAACAGAGTAAAGGACCGCATTGAATACAAATGCAACAAGAAAACAAAACTGCCACAATGATATAGAGACCAGTTAAGACCTTCCACCCCCATGTGGTAATCAACGCCCAAAACCATCCAGAAAAGGTCCAAGTACCATTTTCTGTATGGATTTCAGCTGCAATTTTATGCAGTTTATTAATAGCATTATAAACTGATGGCGTGTGGTCAGGAATAAACACGCAACAACTACTTCCGATAATTTTACAAGCTCCTCCTCGGTCAGCTAACATAACATCTAACACCATGCGATTCTGCAATGCAACAATTCTAGTAATTTGTAATTCTTCCGTAAGATTCCCAAGAGCAGCAGCGGTTTGATTTGTCACAGCCTCTACCACTCTTGTTAACCTTCGAACTTTCCTACTATTCAGGGCAGCTCCAACAAAGAAAAACAATCCTAAATTAAAATCAATATACTGCTGCAGACTGGTGTCAGTCTGGTCCACGTCATCAATCGATAGAGTACGTTTATACCTATTTACAGTCACATTATTCAACAACTTCAAATCTTTATGATAAGATGCAGGTGCCAAGAATACAGGGGGTAATAGGAATGCTACATAACATACTCCAGACCAACCGGCTGGCAAACGGTAATAACCTTTATTTCCACATACGAAGTATGTATTATGGGATGCTAAGAAGGTACTGTTATTCAATCCGTCGATGTTTAAAATAGTGATGCAATCACTAACACCAACAGGAATATAACCCACACTCTGGACACACAGGTCCGCTTGAGCTTGTGCCACTTGAATCACAAATCGGTCTTTCCCCACAGTGTCTCTGGTGTTCGTGAAAATATAGGGAATCGATTCATTGTCTGGTCGATACTCTTCCCATTCCCAAATTGTCCCATTCGCTTGCGGATATCCATCTTTATCCTGATGACATTCCCTATTAAGTCTGAAGAGTAATCGTCCCACTGTAGGTTTCCGGGTGGCAAAAAGCAAGGTGTACCATGCTCTACAGGAGCCATTATGAGAGAAAGGAAGAGGTATGAACGGAGTTCCTCCTTTCTTCTGGTGAGCTGGCATCATACCACATATCCAACAGTTCGTAGCATTGGTGGCAACATGGGTGTGATGCAACATCTGGATGAAAGTGTTATTCAAATAAGACTGACGATGCTTCAACTCTTGTTGTATAGAAATAGTGCTCCTCAGGCACTGGAGTAGTCAAGACAAGTAACTTTCGAGCAGGAGTCACATCCTCCACAAACCATGTGGTTATCCCAACAATAGCTACTGTAAACATAAAACCTGTTGCACAAAGGATTTTCTTTTTCTCCATGTCAGAATAAAAATCAATATCTTCCTGAAACTAAAAGGTTGTCAGAACTCTTCCCCTTAGGCAGCGGTTGATTTCTTCACCAACGGGCCAAGACGGGTGTCGCTACACTAATGCAGGGCTGATCCCCCCCCCTTGCCTCATTGGCTCTCCGTTTCACTAACCCAAGGGCCGTTCTGACAACGTGTCCTGAAACTGAAGAATTCACTTCCTCGGTCTGAGATGATATCGCCTTCCTCCAGGAATCACGTGGTCCGGAAAGAGCTCTTTGGTGTCGTTCGGTTCCACAGCACGGCCTTTCTCTGCAGTCAGAATTTCTCGATGGTCGGTCAATACAGCAGGCTCCACCAATCCGGGCGGTACTTTGCGACAGTGCAGGGAATGGATCCAATTCTTTCTGTTGGAAACCCGCACAGCCGTCCTCGTTGCAAGTAGGACTTGCTCAGGACCAACCCATCTCAGCTCCAAGCTGTTCGTCCTTTCAAAAATCTTCACCATGACATAGTCTCCAGGCCGGAGACTGTGACCTTCGCCGGTGGACCGATCAGGGAGCGCCTCCCGGACCTGTTGATGAATAGAAACCAAGTTATCCGTTAACTGTGCCAGATAATCATTCATCATTACACAAGGTACATCATACACAGCCTTAGGTCGTGGTGGACCCCAAATATTCATTGGGTGTCCAAAGACAATCTCGTATGGTGTAAGACCAGTTCGAAAGTGCGGTATCGATCTAATTGACAATAATGCCAGCGGTAGAGCATCTGGCCAAGTCAAAGACGTCGAAGCTTGGATTTTAGCGATCTTGAGCTTCAGTGTACCATTATACTTCTCGACTAGTCCTGCAGACTGAGGGAGAAACACTGCGTGAAACTTCTGGGTGATGCCCAGACCCTTCAAAACATACTTTATAACATCCGCTATAAAGTGGGGTCCGTTATCACTCCAGAGCAGTCTACAAACACCATATCGGGGGAAGAACTCCTTCAATAGCATCTTGGCGGTAGTCATTGCAGTATTGTCTTTCGTAGGGTATGCCTCGACCCATTTACTAAAGGCACATACCACTACTAGAACGTACTTCAAATTGTTACAGCGCTCAAGCTGGATGTAATCCATCTGCAAAACCTCAAAGGGTGCAGTAGGTGTCGCAAATCCTCCTGCTGGAGTTCGAGTACCCTTTCCTGGGTTGTACCTCAGGCAAATCATACAGGTCTGCACCACCCTCTTTGCCGTGCTAGCAATCTCAGGATGCTCCCAGACTTGGGTAAGCAATTTTACAATTGCGGAAGCTCCAACATGTGCTAGCCCATGTGCCATCTGAACCATAGGTTGTACAAAAGCTGTGGGTAGCTTCCATCTATCCATCTGCTTATTTCTCCAACAACCCTCATCATCCAATTCTCCATCATTGGACCATTGCTCCCGTTCTTTGTCAGAAGCGGTCCTCTGTATTTCCAGCACCTCTCTTTTCGCATCGTACCATCTTTCTACCTGCGACTTTACTACATACATGGCAGTAGCACCGGGCTGCATCGCAGTCTCCCGTGCCACCCGGTCTGCCAAAGCATTTCCTTCTCCAACCTTATCAACTACTTTCTTATGGGCACTACATTTAATGATAGCAATTTTCCTCGGATATGTCAATGCAGTCAAAAGGTTGTGAACTAACTCTCCATGCATTATTTGTACTCCATGCGACGTTAGAAACCCTCTCTCCTTCCAGAGTAGGCCGAAATCGTGCGTTACTCCGAAAGCATAGCGGCTGTCTGTATAAACATTCACACACAATCTTGTACTGAGCTCACATGCTCGTGTTAATGCTATCAGTTCCGCTGCTTGAGCTGATTTCTGTGGTATGCGTGCTGTCTCCACTATTGTTTGCAGTGTGGTAATTGCATACGCTGCTGAAGTCGTACAATCTGGTAGCTTCAGGCATGATCCGTCCACCCACAGTTCTCCATCTACATCTGGAAAGGGCGTATCCTGGAGATCAATACGACCCTTTGTTTGTTCCTCAGTCACAAGAATACAATCATGTGCTTTCCGTGCTTCAGACTGGGTCTCGGGGAACGGCAACAATGTGGCCGGATTTAACGTTACACACCTCTTTAACGTAATATGAGGAGCCAAAAGCGTCAGCTCATATCCCGTTAAACGGGCACTGGTCAAATGCTGCGTCTTTGTCTGATTAAGCAGGGCATCAACAGCATGGGGGACTAATACCAGTAGCTTATGAGATAACACAATTCCCTCGCTTTGGCGTATTGACACAGCTGTCGCCGCAACCGAGCGAAAACAACCAGGCAATGCTCGGGCAACAGGATCAAGTACAGCCGAAAAATATGCACAAGGGCGCTGCTTGTCGCCGTGCATCTGCACTAAAACTGATAATGCACATCCATCTTTCTCATGCACATACAGCGAAAAAGGTTTTGTATAATCAGGGGTCCCTAACACTGGTGCTGAACAAAGGGCCTGTCGCAATTTCTGAAAGGCAGTGTCACACTCATTTGACCAAGGAAGCGGAATAGGTGTGTCTTTTGTCAAAAGGGCTAACAATGGTTTGGCTATATGTGAAAAACCCAGTATCCATTGCCTACAAAAAGAAACAAGACCCAAAAATGCACGCACGTCCTTCTGCGTGGAAGGCACTGGCGTGTCCAAAATTACTTGAATACGATCTGGTGTGAGTGCACGCCCCTCCTTAGACAAAAGGTGACCCAGATAAGTCACCTTTGGTCTACAGAACTGCAATTTCTTCCGAGATACTTTGTGATTATGGGATGCCAAAAAGGAAAGCAAGGAAAACGTACTCTTCTCACACAACTCCGGAGTGTCAGCTGCCAACAAGATGTCATCGACATATTGAATGAGGGCGACACCCTCGGGCAGAACAAAGGAGTCCAATTGTCTTTTCAAAGCTTGACTGTAAATGCTAGGGCTTTCTGTGTAGCCCTGAGGAACTCTACAAAATCGATAAGACCTATTATTCAGAGTGAAACCAAAAAGGTATCGACTATCGGGATGAATAGGAATCGAAAAGAAAGCATTTTTCAAATCAATGACTGAAAACGTCGTCGCCGTAGGCGGGACCAAAGTAAGCAATGTCGTGATATCAGAAACCACTGGATATTGAGGTATCACGATCTTGTTCACTTCTCTCAAATCGATTATAAACTGATAAACTTTGGCATCCGTATCCTTTTTCAAAATGGGTAGAATCGGACTGTTACAGACGTTGTAGGGAACCTCCTCCACTACTCCCACCTTAATCAAATCCTGCACAATCTGTATAAGGGCCTCCTCCCCCTCCTGGGAAATACGATACTGCGGGAGGCGTGGTAACACCGCCCCTCCTTGACACTAATATGGACAGGCGGAATCACCATCTGTCCTACATCGGTATCCGAAACGGCCCACAAAGTACGGGGGAGAGTTGCTAACACGGTATCCTCTGCAACCACACACATCCGTTCAGACAGAGGGTGATTATCATTTAATATCACACGCACACCAGCGGGGGAGCAGCGGATCGTAGCTCTGAAGTGCTTTAGCATATCAAGACCCATAATGTTGTCCGGCGTGTTCGGGGCAAGCAAAAACGGACAGGGTGCAGAAAAAGAATCAACCTGAAATGTGAGGGGTCGAGAAAGAGGGCTTCGGGAGAGCGTACCATCAAACCCTACCGATGTAACCATTAAGCCAGATGGGGGAGCCCACGGAACCAATTGTTTAGACAGCGCACTACGAGTCGCTTCTGTATCTACTAGGAACTGATCAGTAGAACCCAAAACCTCCACTGATACATAAGGACCCTTCTGATCAACCGGCACCTCAACTGATTCCAACCCCCATCCAACGCATTCCTATGCATGCTGTGAATCATGGTACCCAGAGCGGTCGGCCCCTGACACTTGGTACTGGTTCTGTCGATCAAAGACATTAGGTCTATTTTGTTGCTGCCCGGTAGGTTCAAAGCGGGCGTGATCATTAGAATTCCCTCGAAAATTCGAAAAACCCCCTCTACCTCTCGGTCCACCCTGATTATGCCCCTGATGCGATGCGTACAACGTCGGGCAATCTCTGGCCCAGTGTCCAGATTGTTTACAATACGCACATTGATTCCTATTCAAATCAGATCGGCCCAAAGGAGGACCATAAGATCCTCCCCTACCTCTATTAATACCCCGACGAGGCGGACCATACACTTGCGCTAACATCACCTTCGTTTTTAAATCTTTCGACTTCTTCTCCTCCTGCCCCTTCGCTTCTTGCTCCTGACGCTCATAATACTGAGCTATAGTCAAGAGGGCTGTCGGAGACGCCGTGGACCAAGAACTTTCACTCGCCTTTAGGCGGGCCGCTATTGCCGGTAATAAATTCGCCACATATTTATCAGCAAAAAGGTGCCGACCCGTATCATCCGTAAGGGACTGACCACTAAAATCATGAAACGTCTCCTGAAAGCGCGTAAAGAAATCCGCAACTGATTCATCGGCTTTCTGCTTACACGAGGCTAACATGTTCCAGTCAATCTTTTTAGGGGGAATGATTGTTTTCAACTTAGTCAGAATAGCAGCAGGGAGATCTAAAATAATTTGAGGTGGTTTCTGCGCGGGTTTCCTCTCCCTATCCTCATCCTCAAGCTCATACCACCGAGCCTTAAAAGCGGCAACATCGTCCACCTTCCGTACGGATCGCCACATATCCGGTGGTAAAATAAGCCCAAAGAACAGATCTATATCTGCTAAGGTCATAGTACAAGAATTCAAGGCCCCCTCGACTTCTTCGTAAAAGGCCGCTGGATTCTTGCGGGGATCAGGCAACGCATTCTTTAATGCCATAACGTCAGCCCTATGCCAGGGAGTATAAACCCAATTGTACACAAAATATCCATTAGCGTCAGCGGAGGTAAGATCCGCACTAGTTCCCGCTCCTTTAGGAGGAACATACAAGGGTGCCGCCTCTCGCATTGGTTTAGCATGCACTAGGTCGCTCTTATCTGAGTGGGAGGTAGATGATTGGTCATCACCGACACGTGAAGCCGACTGCTTTTCCTCCTCTGCTTTTAGGCGCGCTCTCTCTTTAAGGTCACTCGCTGCATCCCGCAATGCAAACAGCCGTCGAGCCGCATCAGGCGCCTTAGAGGGAGAAAAAACACTGTTACGCAATGCTTTAGCATCTAATATTACATCATCAGGCTCAAAAACTGCCGAATATTTCCGAAAAACAGTAATCACTTCATCAGAAAAGTGGCCCAAAAAATACAACTTCTCTCTATCCTGCCACGTTTCCCAAGAGTCCAACAATTCATCGAGGGATAACTTGCCCTTAAGTGCACGATAGGAAACTTGCCGAAGCTCACCCATTCGGTCAACCGATAACATGGACCGCGTGTCTACCTTACCCGACGCCGATCCAGAATCCTGTGGCCCCGGGGCAGACGCGCCAACATAAGGGGGCGGAGAGCGATCTAGTAAATAAAAATCATCGTCAGGATTATTAAGGACAGGATAAAGTGACTGACGGACAGCATATTGACCCGAGACTTGCAACCTACACTCTTTCTCTTGTCTCTCCGTCTGTTCTCTTTCCTCCCGACGCTTCGCTTCCTGTGCTCGCACATGATCATTCTTCCGTTGCTCTTTATCAAACAGCGCTTTCTCACGTTTCTCTCGCTCACGCACTTCCTTCACCCATAATCGCACACATTCAAACATGTCTTGACGAGCACGCCGTTTACACATACACTGTTCCACATACTCAATCTTACGCATATCAAACGACCCATACAAAGGCCATCGTAACTCAGGATCCTTTCTGGTATATTTCCTCCATACTGTGCTGTACATTATGGAAGAAAGACCATGCTTCACATACATATCCCTATTAGGAGTCCCCTCTGGGGGAGCTGGAGCAGATTCCTCGAGGTTTAACCGGTTTCCAAAGCAGCAACACCACTTACGGAGTGCGCTAAAAGCAGGCATGCTCAAAAATAATGCAAAATATGCAGTATTATCAAAAAAATGGCACTTAAACGTTGTGCCGTTCAAAGTTACACAGCTCCGGAGAAATATCTCCACATTACCTGCCTATATGTGTTGCAACGCATATATTCTCACAATAATCAATACAAGATATGACCGGTCATCACAAATCAAACTCAAATAGCCAAACCCGGCTTCAAAAACTCAGAGCAAGTACCGTACAACGGTTCTTACCAATCAAGAGTGTCCAGGTTCCAACTGCCAAGCTCCAAAATTCGCCCAAACGGCTGTCACGGCAGGACCGACAGAAGAGGTCTCAGTCGAGGACCGGCGCCACCCAGATGGTCAGCTCGGAAGGGAAGGAAGAAAACCTCGGGATGCCAGGACTAAAGTGTCTCTGGCAGTGATCACATCCCCGGCCAAATTCCTCACCTTCGTCACGACCAATCCTTCGAGCATCCGAGTCGCCGATGAGCCACACGTGACGGGCGCCAATTGATGAATACAGGCCCCAGCTAGGCCAGCAAGACACAAGGGTTCGCTCTCCTGCAAATGGAATCTACAAGGAAGTTGTCACGGAAACTGCAAAGTACAAAGACAAAGTTTATTAACCCTTAAGGATGGTCCTACAATCCATACAACTCCCTTCAGTATTGCATAGAGTAGCACAAAGAACTTGCGTACACGGTCCCCTTTTATACACAACAGAGGGGCTCATAAGTGGGTGGATACAACATGAAGCAAGGGATATTGCCTTTTATGGACATTTTCAATGCAGAATCAATATGTGGGTGGAGTTGACACACTCCTTGAGCCCGCGAAAACATGGTGAAGTAAGGACTAACTGATAACAGATGTGGTCAAGTCTGGACATGCGCCAGACGGACAAAGGAGCTATTTATAGACTGTTACTAGGCAGATTGCAAGAGCAACTAACACGAAGATAGGACTCTTCTCGTGCTACGCACGTGGAGGCATGACAATACAAAATGGAGTCCAGACTTTAGTCAACATAACGAGAGAAACTCGGTCATATAAGGGAAATTCATGTCTTTAGTAAATGCTTACTCACACCGCTATTTCAATTTTCAACACATCCTGTTCTGTGAGTTCCCAAGCATGAACCCGGTCCGTAATGTGCGCTGTGTGGTGATGAATTGCTGGCTGTTGTCCTCCTGCCTGAATGAACAACTATCAATAGGCCATTCTTTATGAGAAAACTTTCCCTCCCGAATGAATCCATGTGAAAGCATGGAATTATGAGGACCTAACCCAATTATCCATGTTCTTATTAGGTTTCTAACAGAAGTGTTCAAGGCCCAGATCAAAACGCTCTCTGCCACTGCAATCATGGGATGCTGTGGGCCCACCTTCCTAGAGGGCCCAGTTCGCCCAAAGGTTATGTCCCTCGGCACCCCCTGTGCCCTAAATATTATCTTCCAGGAATAATGCTGTCATGCCAAGTTTCTTGTGCCACTGCATTTGTGAGAGGGGTTGGCCCAAAGATGCCTACTGGAAGCGGAACTTCCCTCCCCCGCACCCTTCCATCTTTCCTGTGGATCCATTGCTAAGAATTCCAGAATGAGAATGTGACTAATCCGGTACTCTCCCTCTCAGAAACCCCCAGTCCAGCACCTCTTCTACATGGGTGGGCTCCTTGTTTCGTGAGGACCCCACCCACCAACTATACCGGGAGTGCTTGTGCAGGGGGCCCATCTGCCCGCTAGGATACCTCCCTCAGGCACCCCCATACACCCATCTTTCTCCCTCCCTGTGCTTAGCTTGCGCCCAACGCGCATGGACGGGCCTCTGTAACTTCGTCTGCATCCACCAAGAGTGGCAACAACAGCGATCCAGCTGGTATTCACAAACAACTCCTTGCACCTTACACCTTGGCAATGCCTCATGTGTGAGTGGTCCTCGCCCAGGACCCATTGGAAACCGCTTTCACGTTCACAAAGGACAACGAGGTACCCAGTTGTTGTCTCCAATCCTTCTGCTTTTCACTTGCGCCGACTGGAGGATACAAAAGAGAGAAAGGAGTTAGAGGCAAACCTAACAACGGGATTAAGCGCACATATTATCTGTCATTGTCAGATTCCAAACCACCCAGGCTTGTGGTTCTCTGTCCCAGCTGGCCCATCATTGCCGCCTCCTTGGCACCCTAAATCAAGAGTAGGTCCTAGCCTGATGGCTGCACCCTTTAGCCTCCGACCTGAATGATCGACCGGGACAATTTGAGCAGTCCTGGTAAAATATACCAATAGCTTGATACATCTCCCCCACCTTCCTGAACCCCAGATGGGCCGCCCTGTATAGTTCAATCCACTCCAGATCGTGCTAGACCTGGTACCCCCACAGGGCTGCAATGATATTTGCGTAAATCCATGAAAAGCGCTGCGATCCCGTTTTGCTGAATGCCACCCCAAATTTTGTCGGTGCCCCTGGTACCCCACAAAGGCTGCAATAACATTTACGTACGACATGAGAAGTTTTTCACTCCAGTTTTGCTGGTTTTTGTGGAATCAAACTACCCTTGCACTAATACCTGTACTGCAGAATTCAGACCTCCCAAGGCAAAGACGTGATAGCGGCTTAATTCCGATGGCCCATAATTCTGGATGATAACCCCGGATTAAGAGCATCTTGGCTGGATAAATGTCTAGACACAACCCTCTAAGCTGACCCCATTGCGCCCGCCAGTTGTATGGCAAAGAACATTTCGGCAGTGAGTGAGAACATGCACCGAAAGCCGCACAAATCACCGCTAGCATAGAGCATTGCCAAAATATATAAGACCAAACCATTGGTGACCAAAACACTGCGTTCAGTGTAACCAGTTATAACTTATTGAGTGGGTACAATTCCAAATTATGTTTGTAAGGGGTCAGGCAGTGACAATTGCTGCTCCCCTGGCAATAATAAATAGTAGCCTCACCTCATGAGTTTGGGTTGGAAAATGCCAGTGGGCAAGGGACCTATCACTCCCTAATATGTGCCCATTACCATACACCTAGATACTTTTACCCTAGCTGTTAAGATCCATGATTTACAACTGGCATTGCCTGCACACATGTAGCGTGCATGTTCACCATAAAGGTATCCTGGCGCTGAAATAACATATTTATTGTTTCCCAATTCAATGCCACTCATTTTTTCTCCCCCAGAAAGATGAATGAACCCTCCACGCATTGGAACCTTAATCACAAGTCCTAACGTGGAACAGTCACATAATTACATTAAACACATAAAGACACAATTTTTTGTAATAAGATGCAGCTTAAGTGCACATACTAAGACTGGATGCAACCATTTTTTAGTGAGCTTACGTTAATTTCTCATTTCCATGCAAAACAGAGAGAACATATAGCACAAAGAAGTGCACAGGGAGATGCCTGTATCTGAGATTACCACCAGCGGCGTAGCTAGGGGGGGGCGATGGGGGCGGTCCGCCCCAGGCGGCACTATTTTGAGGGTGGCAGCTGCGTGGCACTGGCCTGTTGCGGCGGCCTTTATAAATTATTTGGGGACAGTCACTGACTGACAGTAGTGTCAGTGACTGTCCCCAAATAATTTATAAAGGCCGCCACAACGGGCCAGTGCCGCGCGTCGCGGCCGTCGTTTGAAGTGCAAGCGCTGCCTGCGCAGTGCGCACCTGCTTGAAACTAAAAGCAAAACATGTTGCCTGCAGTGCACTGGGCATGCACCACGGTGCGCTACGTACCTCAGCGTTTGTAGTGCGTTTGTGATTCTTTCAGAACCACGGGACAGTCATGAAACGGGGTCAGAGCTCAAGGTGCTGTGCCGTGCTGTCTGTCATGTGTCAGACGCAAAATAATCCCTACCGAAATGACGTCCACGGAGAGTATTTAAACTCAAAGCTATATAGAGGGATGGAGGATTGTGCCCTCTTAATATGTCAACATGAGTCTGGATAAATCGTCAAACGTCTTCATATGTTATTCGTGCTTGGTTTTTATTAGACTTTTTTCGTGAAGATGAGAAACAGACTATTGAAAGATAGCTGACACGTGTTTCGCCCTAGTGGTCCATTGACTGTGGGCTTTTTCAAGGCTGAACAGTTGAAAGTTAGAATGGAAGGCAATTAAGGGTGATGACAGTATCATAGGAGATATAGAAAGAGTGGAGGTCACAGAATAAGAGGTCATAGGATAGTTATTAGTGGACGATTAGTCGTTAAAAGTCAGAGAATGACGTGATGGAAGCCAAGTATAGACGACAGGGTGAAGACGGAAGGGGGCGGGGCATGGTGGGAGAGAAATGGAAAAGTGAAGGGCAAGAGAGATAGAAACAAAATATGAAAAGGGATAGTGAGGGGATGGGGAGGGAGAAGTTAACATAGATGTGTTAGATGAATATATAGTAACAGAGGGTAATCTGTAATAATCACGAGTATCAGGCAACCAGAAGTAAGCTGTTACAATTACAAAGTGATATGGACATTTTAAGTAAAAAGAAAAAAATGTGGTAATCACAATGAGACCATGTGCATAAAGCCAATAAAGGTAAACGGGTACAGTTGCAAAGGCGTCCGCGTAATAGGAATATATATACAGATTCTATGTATCAAGGTGGATTAATCGTTGTATGCATATGTATATATGTGCAGGTACGTCAGCTAGGAGGCATTTTTATAGAAAGATATAAACATATAAACACTGTTTGATGTAGTAATTTTAGTTTAAACATTTGAAACATAAAACATGGAAATGAAAAAATGAAAAAATTAGAGAAAGTTAGAAGAAGTTAGAAAAAGAAATAGAAATAGGCAGAGAGAATGTAGGAAATCTGTGAGATAGGATGGTTGCTTACCGAACCTTGATTATAACACAGAAGTAATCTTCGTGTTTCTAAAATTGAGAAAATGGAAAAAGAGGGACACTGTAGGTGGCTGAGGTTAAGGATACGAAATTACTGAAAAGGCCTAAGAATAGGGGGAAACCAGGATGCAAATGGTGACAACTCCAGAGAGAACAAAAATAAAGCATTGCGCCAAACGGAGCAAGATTAACGATGGAAATCTGGCCACGGAGATAAAGTTAAATTAATTTGGAACAAGTGCTCATAGCATTAAGAATATGAACGAGGACGATGTGGGAGCACTCGTGAAAGGAGCAAAGGCTTGACAGGTCATGAGGCAAAGGGCAGACAGAAGTCGTGCTTACGGGGCCTAGGAGGCATAAACAAAATTGAAGATACAAGTTGGCTATTGCCGGTTAAAAACATACCGGAGAGATTCAGGATGCTGAAGTTAAATAAACGAAGGCCAAGAAGGTGCTGGGAGAGGCGTGTGGGATTGGAACAAAAGCTCTCTAAAGGGGAGAAAGAAAGGAAGCTGATTTGGTCTCTGCGTCACAGAACAAAATGAGTTCCGTCAGGAGCCGTTATTTATGACCTGACATTAGAGTCAGCACAAGCAAAAAAGGGGAGAGGGCATGCTTTAGAGAGTGAATGCCACTGAAAAGTTACTATTGATGGTTTCAGAAAGCGAGGGATTTTAAAATGGCATGATGCTGGAGGAAAGAAGAGAAGGAAAGAAAGGAAAGGGAAAATATATATATAATGTAGAAAAGAAAAAGAAAAGAAAAATGGGAATAATAAGGAAAAAGGTGGTTAGGTTAATCCATGTAAATGTGGAAGACTAGAATGGGTGGTAGGAACAACCGAAACCAATCGATCCGATTCAAGATATAAGTGTAAATACGGCATGAATGAGTAGTGTTACAGAAAAGCTAGGTCATAGGATATGCGTACTCTTGGTCTGAAGGAAACACAAAGGAAACCATTTAGAAAAAGGGGGTAGTAATCATACGTGTCATGGTCCTGGATCCGTTGCGAGGGTCATAGTAAGCATCATGGAATCTGTAAGATTAAAAGGTGGCTTAGAGGGGTGGTGAAGTTCATGGTAGACCCAGCACCAACTGTGATTAAAATGTACAGAAAGGAGGTGCAAGAAGAAAATGGAAGGATTATGAAATCATGGTTGACATATGAGTTAGTTTCAAAAGGGGTAAGATCAGTATCTAGTGTGTCACTTGATTAGTACAACCAATAATGCATTTCTTGATCTTTGTTGAGTCCCAGGGTTGTGGCATTCAGGCGTATGATGTATTTACTCTCTCTGCGTCTCATGGTGAGTTCCCGGTTTCCTGCTCTGGAACTAGATTTAACAATCTCCAGTCCAAAGAATTTGAAGGTCTTTCTGTGTGGGTGAAATTCTTGAAAGTGTTCTGTTAGCGGTGGTCCCACCTCATCCTTGTTGATATTTCGATAGTGCTCCATGATCCTGGTTTTGAGTGCCCTGATTGTGCTCCCTATGTAGATTTTGTTGCAGGGGCAAATTATTATGTAGATTACATGTGTGGGTGTACAGGTGATCCAATCTGTGATGCGGATGGTGATGTTCGGGTCATGTCTGTATTCCATTTGCTTGTTTGCTCGCAATTTACAAGCGTTGCAATCATGGCAGATGTAGAAGCCGCCCGGTCTGGTCAAGAAATTGGTCTTCATTTTGGTCCTTTTATCCTTAAATTCCGATTTACACAGAATTTGTTTAATATTCTTGGCTCTCCTAAAACCCATTTGAGGAAATTCCTCCATCGTATTGGTTAGGGATGGGTTAGAAGTCAGGAGATGCCAGTGTCTTTTTAGAATTTTTCTGATAGAGTGATGTCCATTGTGATAGTCTGTTAGAAATCTGATTGTGTTCGGTTTCACGTTTTTTGTGACATCTTTCGGTTCAAGTAAATCCTCCCTCGAAAGTTTTTCACAGTCCTTGAAAGTTTTTTCAAGGAGTTGTTTGGGGTATCCTCGGTTCAGTAATCTCTGTGTTAAAAGCTCTGAGCTTTCTTTGTAGGTATCTAGTTTGCTACAATTTCTTCTCATGCGCTGAAATTCTCCTTTTGGGATGTTCCCAATAGTTTTCTGTGGGTGACAGCTGTCTGCCCGAAGTATTGAATTTGCCGAGGTCGGTATGCGGAAAGTTTTGGCTTGTAATTTGTTGTCTTCAACATATATGGTGATGTCCAGGAAATCTATTTGCTCGGATGAGATGTTGCTTGTGGTTTGTATATTCCATCTATTTGTGTTAATTTTGTGTAGGAATTCTTTGAGTCTGGGTCCTGAACCCTGCCAGATGCATAAAATGTCATCGATATCGCGGCCCCAGTAGGTTATATGGGCGGTATATTCGGCAAAAACATCATCCCATAACCAGTATTTTTCAACAAGTCCCATAAGGATACAGGCATATGGGGGAGCGAATTTGGCTCCCATAGCGCTGCCCTGAATTTGTAGGTAGCATTTGGAATTAAATGTGAACACATTGTTTGTTAGGCAAAAGTGAAGCATCTCCAGCGTCATCTCATTGGATTCTAGGAGGTGAACTGATTTGGTAGCTAGTGATTTCTGTACTGCTTCCATTCCATCCTCATGACGAATTGAGGTGTAGAGACTGACCACATCAATTGTGGTCAGTAGGCAATCGTCATTCCATGGGATATTGTTCAATTTTAAGAGGATGTCCTTTGTGTCTCGGATATATAAGGGTAGGCCCTTCATGAGTGGTTGTAACTGAAAGTCAATGTATTCACCCAGTTTCGAGCAAATGGAGTTGATGCCGGCAATAATCGGTCTCCCTGGTGGATTGGTTTTGCTTTTGTGAATTTTGGGTAGGAGATAGAGTGTTGGCATTGTTGGATGTTCTACATTTAATTCCTCTCGTTCCACCCGGGTTAGT
This sequence comes from Triturus cristatus, assembly GCF_964204655.1. Classification (NCBI taxonomy): domain Eukaryota; kingdom Metazoa; phylum Chordata; class Amphibia; order Caudata; family Salamandridae; genus Triturus; species Triturus cristatus. The sequence continues at coordinate 1,123,961,011 of NC_140592.1, forward strand.
AGATTTTTCGTATACCATGTGTCTAATTTCTTTTTTAGGGTTTCTTGAATTTTGGTCGTAGGGTTAGATGGTAATTCCCTGTAGCAGGTTGTGTCTCTCAATTGTCTCTGGGCTTCTGCTATATAATCATCTGCGTGTAATAGGACTACATTACCTCCCTTGTCTGCTTCTTCTATTTCTACCTCGGGGAGGGTCTTCATTTCTTTTAGGGCTTTGATTTCATCTCTAGATAGGTTGTGTGGGAGGAAATTCTTTCTGTTTTGGTATTTCCGATGTTCGGCAGTCAGATCTTTGGTGACCGCTGTATTGAATAAGTTAATGGTATTACCCGGTGGTAATTGGGGACAAAAGATGGATTTGGGGGTCATCTCACTGGTGTTGGGGTATGATGTGTCTATGCCCAATTATTGTGCTAGTGTCAGGGAGGTTTTTTGGTCTCCTGGGTCATCTGCTAGACTCTGATCCCGCGGAAGTAGCATCCTACTAATGAAGGCTACCAGTTAGTCTAGGTCCTCTTCATTCAACTGTGCCAAAACCACTTTTATGCTATGCTCTGTCTACACTATGAATTATTTGGATACATTAGGGGGCAGATTTATGAGCCCCTTGCGCCACTTTTGCGTCACTTTTCCCATGTTAAAAGTGACGCAAAAGTGGCGCAAGGGGCTCATAAATCTGCCCCTAGGTGCCTTGTGTACAGGTGCTGTACACTTGGCTTCTTTGAGGGTATCAAAGGCTTTCTGGCAAGCCTCTGTCCACATCACCAATCTGGGCTGCTTCTTAGAAGTCCGCTCCGTTAAGGGAGCAACAATGGTGCCACATCCTTTAGTGAATCTGCGGCAGTATCCCGTGAAGCTCAGGAAGGCTCTTACTTCGCTCTGAGTTTTAGGTGGCTGCCAGGCAACCTTAAAGGTCTGCACCTTATCCTCACCTGCAGGGTGACCCAGGTACCCCACGAAACCCTGCCCAATCTGGCACTTACTAGCCTTGCTGGCCAGGCATGCCTGTTGCAGGGCCTAGAGCACCTCTTGGAAGTGATGCAGGTATTGCTGTCAACTGGAACTATACACAGCAATGTCATCTAAGTAGGTGGCATGTAAGGCCTCATTAACAGCCAGGACTCTGTCAATAAACCTTTGGAAGGTAGCAGGGGCATTCTGCATGACAAAGGGCATCACCAAAATTGGAAGTGGCCCTGGGGTTGAGAATGCTGACCTCTCTTTAGCCCTCTCAGTCAAAGCGATCTGCCAATAACCGTATGTCAAATTGAAGGTACTGAGGAATTTGGCAATGCCCAGCTTGTCAATGAGCTCACCAGCTCTGGGGATATGATGTGCTTCTGTCCTGGTAAAAAAATGGAATCCTCAGTAGTCCACACAGAACCTGAGTTCTGGAGTGGTGTCTGGTGGGGCAGCCTGCAGTACTATCATGACAGGGCTGGACTAAGGACTATTGGAGTGTTCAATCACCCCTAATGCCAGCATCTTGGAGACCTCGTCCTGATGCTGGCCTTGCCCTAACTGACAACCTGTAAATTTGGTTCTGGACAGGTATGTCATCTCCGGTGCCAATATCATGGACACACAGGCGTGTGAGCCCAGGGGTGAGTGAAAACAAAGAGGCAAACTGTCCCAGTAACTAGCAATAATGTTCATGCTGCTCTGGGATCAAGGAAGCAGAGAGGTTGACACCTCCTACTGACCCATCATGTTCCTGAACAGAGAGGAGGTCACGGAGAGATTCGCTCTCCTCTTCCACTCCCTCATCTGTCACATGGTCACAAGGAGCATAATCAGTTCAGACCTCTAGAAGTGAGGCTTAAGGTAGTTTACATGGAGCCTCCTTGAGGGGTTCCTGGGTGTCTGAGGTATACCAAGTAGGTGAACTCCCCCTTTCACTCCTTTATTTTGGGTGGGCCAGTCCTAGGATCCTGGAGAGCCCTGGGCTATATTGGATCCATGACCCATACTTTCTGGCCAGGTTGAAACTGCACCTGAGTGGCACTCTGGTCATGCCTGACCTTCATGACTTCTTGACTGGCCTCCAAATTACTTTTTGCCTTTTTTAAGAAGTGAGGCATTGTGTTGCGAATCACAAGCAGTTGTTGAAAAGATTTTTTATTGAATTGGTCATTTGTAGGTTTCCTTTGAGAGTATGTCTGTTCTGAAATGTGCAGTATGGTATGGGAATGAATGTAAGATATGAAAGATTTGTAATGAATGGAGTTTGTAAAGAATGTGATTGAAAAAGTTTTTTATATGTTCACAGCTATATTTTTGTGATATATGTTTAAAATATACTTGGTTAAGTCACTAAAAAATTATGGTGCTATATGAAAATTGATGAAATTGATTGATTAAACTGACGGAAAAAGTGGTCTAGAGGCTCATGTTGTTTTCATTCAATATGTCCCTCCGCTAAAAAATGCGGACAGAAAATTATTGATCAGTATTGGTAATTTTGATGTTATTTATGTTTATAGGCTTGGCCTTACTGATATAAGCCTAAACCCAGTTCTTGCTTAATTTACCTTTAGAAAGTTGGCATTTTCTTGACCTCGGCAATTTGTGCCTGCAGCCTGCCTTAGGTCACATGCCTGGGTGTGCTAACAATTAGGGCCCGATTCACAGAACTAACTTAAGACAAAATCCTAAACTTACTACCATTTTCGTATTCACAGAAGGCACTTACTCATTTTGGTATTCACAGAAGACACTTACTCACTTCGGTATTCACAGAAGTTAGGACTCCTAACTTTAGGACTCCTAAATGCCTTCTGTGAATACCGAAAGTCTTAAAATTAGGATTTTTCTCAGTTTAGGAGTCCTAAAGTTAGGAGTCCTAACTTTACTACTACTAAATTGAGAAAAGTCCTAATTTTAAGACTTTCGGTATTCACAGAAGGCATTTAGGAGTCCTAAAGTTAGGAGTCCTAACTATACTACTGCTAAACTGAGAAAAATCCTAATTTTAAGACTTTCAGTATTCACAGAAGGCATTTAGGAGTCCTAAAGTTAGGACTCCTAACTTCTGTGAATACCGAAATGAGTAAGTGCCTTCTGTGAATACCAAAATGGTAGTAAGTTTAGGATTTTGTCTTAAGTTAGTTCTTTGAATCGGACCCTTAGACTTTTTGAATTCCTCCCAGCCAGTCACACAGTAGTGTTATTAGCTGAGCCTCAATGGGCCATCAGCTAGCAAGATGGGGGGCTGATCACAACCTCACTTGCACCTGAATAGGCTGTGTCGTTTCTCCTCACAATAGACCTAACAACTCTGCATTGTCAGTGCAGCGAGCTTGCAGCCAGGGTGGGGGGCAGGAAGCTCTTAGAACTTCAAACTTCTCTCACCTTCTGGGAGCAGAGGACCAGGGAATAAGACCTGGATCTCAGACCCACCACTTCAGTACACTTCTGCACCTGTGGATACTCTGCCAGGAAGAAGGACTGCTGTGCTCCTAAAGGACTGCCACTCTTCTGGATTTTTTCTATGGATTGACTGCTGCCCTGCGGTGCTGACCTGCTGCCTACTGTAGCTGCTCTCCTTATCTGGGTGAGAAGGACTGGACCCCAGAACTCAGAGTGGCTCCAAGGCTAGTTGGCTGGCTTCCTTATCTGAAGTCTCAGGGGCATTAAAGAATTCCAACTACCCAGCTTCTGCACCTGGACTCTGCCATCTGTGAGTTTGCCCTACCAAGTGGTGCCACCCCACTCCTGGACCTTAGGAAGTGGACCTAATGTGCTTGCTTCAGCAGGATTGATGCACATTCTGTAAACCTGCTACATCGCCCCTGTGGGATCAGAAAAGATGCACTGTGCTGCAGTATGGTTCTGACTCAACGGATCTCCTTCAGAACCACCACTGCGCAATGCTCATCCATCCAGAATTTGCAATAGGGACTGAAATAGCTCATTGTATGGTCTAGTACTTTTTTCGAATGGGTTATAGAAACTGACTAATGTCAACCACGCAAAAGAGGACCCAGTGGCCCTGCATCTCACTTCCAATCATGGATATCTGCGCTCAAATTTCTAGCTATAAACAAGAAGACATCACGATGGCCTACCGGGCCTGCTGAAAAACCTATGAAACCAGCCCATTTCTTAAACAATGAAAATGTAGCCAGCTTAGTCAATACAATATGGGTTTTCTGTAACAATCATATGGATGGAGTATGATCCACAATCCAAGTTTCAATAGCGTAAAGTTTCAATGTATTATTTAGCCTATTAGCATTGAATTAAATAATCTTCAATATGTTTTTTTGGGTTCCTGACCCACTGATATCTTCCTTGAATATTATAACCATATTTTTTGGGAGGCCTAGACATGCCTGCACTCTTGCTCACTTTGCCACTGGATTCAAGCAAGCCTGGCTGAAGACGGCTGAAATGCCAGAAACCGGTCCTAGGAAGCTTGTTTCCGGTCCAGGGAAGGCATGGCTTGGCAGTTCGGGCTTGACTGTTCCCATGAGGCACATGGTCAGACTGATTTGCATATGGCCATGTCTGAACTGGGGTGGCAGAGTGGGCTAAAAACGGTGATGGATCAAACCCAGATCTGTTGACTGGGTATGAGTGTTTGATTGGTTCTGATGCTCCGTCCATCACCACCCCCTTTTGTACCGCTTTGTTCGCCATAAGTTGGCAGGGTATGCTCAGACGTGAGTCCCTTGCTCACTTTGCCACTGGATTCAAGCAAGCCTGGCTGAAGACGGCTGAAATGCCAGAAACCGGTCCTAGGAAGCTTGTTTCCGGTCCAGGGAAGGCATGGCTTGGCAGTTCGGGCTTGACTGTTCCCATGAGGCACATGGTCAGACTGATTTGCATATGGCCATGTCTGAACTGGGGTGGCAGAGTGGGCTAAAAAAAGGTGATGGATCAAACCCAGATCTGTGGACTGGGTATGAGTGTTTGATTGGTTCTGATGCTCCGTCCATCACCACCCCCTTTTGTACCGCTTTGTTCGCCATAAGTTGGCAGGGTATGCTCAGACGTGAGTCCCTTGCTCACTTTGCCACTGGATTCAAGCAAGCCTGGCTGAAGATGGCTGAAATGCCAGAAACCGGTCCTAGGAAGCTTGTTTCCGGTCCAGGGAAGGCATGGCTTGGCAGTTCGGGCTTGACTGTTCCCATGAGGCACATGGTCAGACTGATTTGCATATGGCCATGTCTGAACTGGGGTGGCAGAGTGGGCTAAAAAACGGTGATGGATCAAACCCAGATCTGTTGACTGGGTATGAGTGTTTGATTGGTTCTGATGCTCCGTCCATCACCACCCCCTTTTGTACCGCTTTGTTCGCCATAAGTTGGCAGGGTATGCTCAGACGTGAGTCCCTTGCTCACTTTGCCACTGGATTCAAGCAAGCCTGGCTGAAGACGGCTGAAATGCCAGAAACCGGTCCTAGGAAGCTTGTTTCCGGTCCAGGGAAGGCATGGCTTGGCAGTTCGGGCTTGACTGTTCCCATGAGGCACATGGTCAGACTGATTTGCATATGGCCATGTCTGAACTGGGGTGGCAGAGTGGGCTAAAAAACGGTGATGGATCAAACCCAGATCTGTTGACTGGGTATGAGTGTTTGATTGGTTCTGATGCTCCGTCCATCACCACCCCCTTTTGTACCGCTGAAAGGATATGGCACAGATATCACCACCATCACTGCCAGCTGCCATATTTGCCAAACCCCACTAGTGACCTACATCCACACCACCTCAGTAGAAGCAGGCTTTGCAGAGAGGCAAACTTTATAACGGCCTCCTACTGCCTTTTCATCCAACATTGGCAGTGGCACCAGTGTCAGAAAATGGACTATCCCCAGTTTGAGACTTCTTTCCGGTTAGCAAGAAGGAGCCGAACATTGCCTTTGTGGAGCAAGTGCAAGTCAAGGTAAGATTGGTACAAACTATGGTACCAGAGGCTAAACAACCCATTTGAATAAGATCACACAATCCAGTGGGAGGAGCACATTAGCAGCAAAAAAACTGCTAGTGGTGTTGGTGAAGGGGGTGGACGGCTGAGCAGGGAATCCAATCCGATCACAGTGGAAGGTGAAAAAGAGGACGGCATTTCCTTTACGTAAATCAGCCATGTCCCCAGGAGTGCAGTAGTATCGCCCACATCAGCAACATTGCAATAGCACAATGCTCAGGTTGAGACACCAAGGCAAGAGCATACAGTGACTGCCCCGTTGGCACACACATTGAACTTACCACTGTCTGCTCTCAAGAGGTCACCTGCATCAGTGGCACTGGTAAAAAATCCAGGCTACTTTTCCTGGCATGTTTAGGCTGGAGGAACAGTACAAATGCAGCCCCCCAATGGCACGTTTGTACAATGCGATGCTATCTAAAATGTTAGTGCTTGACCTTCTCTCTTTTTGTTTTGTGAAAGAGGTGTGTTTTCTACCATTTTTGGCAGCCATCTGCCCAAAATGGAAGGTTCACAGCTGGTCCAAGTTTGCTAGAGTTTCTGTTCCAGTGCTACTTCATGATGTGCTGGAATTGCTTGGACAGGCTTTTCAGCGGAGTGCTGTTCACACTATCCACCTTGCAACAGACATGTGGACCAGTTGCCAAGCCACTGATTACATGTGCATCACTGCCCACTGGATCTCTTTTGTGGGGGTTAGAGAAGTAATATCTGCAGGTGTTGGCACTGCTGAGATTTTTAATGGCACTCAGAAGCATGCAACAGTAGCCGTGTTCACTTTGGAGCAATCCCCACTGAAGCAAACATCTTGGAGGACTTTAACAAAAAGGTCTTCGAGTGGCTGTGACCAAGAGGGCTTAACATTGGATTTGTTGACCAAGGACAATAGCAATAATATAGTTAAGGCTATGGCAGATGGTGGCGATTTTGGGGCCCTGTGTTTGGCGCACTGCATCAACAGCATTGTACAGGACTTTCTCAAAAAAGAAGATTGATTCACCAACTTACTGTCCACCTTCAGATGAATCTGCATTAATTTCAGTCATTCTTTTAAAGCCCTGAAGCAGCTGAGGGTCATTCAGCGTGATAAAAGAATGTCAGTTAAAGCATTCATACAGGAGGTGCCAACATGTTAGTATTCTACTTATTACACGTTGCAGCATCTGTTTGAGCAGTACAGACCAATCACTGAATATGACACGCTAAGAGAGGATGCTACTGTGAAAGGCATGTTCATTGAGATAGACCAATGGAGCCCAGTGAAATGCCTGACAGAGATGCTGCTTCCTTTGGAGGTTTTCACACGGGAAGTCAACAAGGAGACCAGTACCATGAGCCAAGCTATCCCATTGCTGTATATGCTACAGGAACAGCTAAAGGACATGTCCGAATTGTACACAGGTATGGGCGAAAAAAAGATGTGCACGAGTTGGTGGAGAGCTTAATCCTTCGCTTATCTGTTAAAACAAGGGTGCAAAGAGATATTGTTTCATCCAAGTTGATCCATTGTACAAACAATTACTGGCCACTTTCATTCTTTTTTCAGACATGGATGTTTCAAACTACTAGATGTGGTTTGCTGAGCAAGCCAGTGACTTAGTAAAAGAACGGTTGGGAATTAAAGGACCACTCCTCCAGGGAGCAAGTTCTGCGGTACAACCTTCAACTTCAGAGCCTGAGGGCAGTGCCGTTAGCTCTCAGCAGCCAAAACTAACAACAAAAAGTCCAGCACCAGCAGGAAGAGGAGCATTAGCTCCCAAATCTGCATATGATTGGTTTCTACAGGCAGGGCTTAGGTTCAGTGCAGAGGCAAAGGCAAAAGAGGTCCAGCAAGGTGGAACACCAATGACTATTGAGTGGATGGTCCAGGCCTATCTAGATGACTCAACAGAGGTCTATCTTGATCAAAACCCAATGGTGTATTGGTATGGGAAGAGGCGCCAAGGTCCAGTGCTCAGCAGGCTGGCAATAAACTATCTGGCTTGCCCAGTAGCCATTGTGTCTACTGAGCATGTGATGTGTTCAGTGCAGCTGATGCTGTCGTCACAGTGAGAAGAATATGTCTCTCACCGCAAAACATGGAGAGATTAACCATGATCAATATGAATCATCACTTCATACCACCGAATTGCACCATACCTGAAGTACGACAGGAGGGTGAGGGTGATTGACCAGAGTCAGGTATGGTAGTAGTGTGTTAGCTGACCTACTTCTGGGTGAACCACCTGTGTTTGAGAATGAACTCTACTTCCTTGACTACTAGGTCTGAGCCATCAACCGCAGAACTTTTTATTTCTATTGCCTATCTGCTTTGCCGACAAAAAAAAATATATATAGCTAGGGGGACAATATTTTATTTTGTTTGTTTGTGTCTGTTAGACCTGGCATCTTTGGCGTGGCTACCCCTGACTTTTTGCCTCTACCTCCTGTATTTTTGATGCTATGCTGGATTTCGATTTTGCTGGTTTAGATGCTTTGGGCACTTTGCCACTGCTGATCAGTGTCAAAGTGCAAGTGCTCCCTTGGTAAATTGTTGTATTGATTGGTTATCCATGATTGGTATATTTGTTTCACCTGTTAGCCCCTAGTAAAGTGCACTGCGTGTGCCAGGGCTGGTGATTCAAATGCTACTAGTGGGCTGCAGCACTGATTGTGCCACCCACAGGAGTAGCGCTAAAATGATGTCTTAGGCCTGCTTGCAGTGCCTATGTGCAGTCCAGGACTGCCATGTCGACCTGGCCAGTGCACCCACTGACCAGGCCTTATCCTTCCCTTTCTGTACATGTAAGGCATCCCTATGGTGGCCCTAGGTACCCCCCTGGGCTGGGTGCAGTGTATCTGAAAGGTAGGGCATGTACTGAGGTGTGTAACATGCCCTGGTAGTGAATTACAGCCATTTTCGTTTTTCACTGCTGAGAGACTATCTTGCCCATAGGATAGAATGGGGAAGGCTGTTTACATGCCTATCTTCCCATAAGGGCAAGATAGAAAATCCAAGTTTGGTATCTCTGTGTTCAGAATTTAATTATACATCTTTTTAGCAAGATGGTTTTTAAATTCACTGGGTGAGAATAGCACTTTTTAGAAAGTAGCTATTCTCCTGTTTAACCTTCCTGTGTGCCTGTGTGCTGGTTGGCTGAAGGGTGTCATGTGATGGGCCAGGTGGCTCCAGGAGCCTGGATGAGTCAGCAGCAGGGTGAATAGGGAGATCTGCTTTAGATGGGTGGGAGGAGTAGTCCCTGGGTTTGAATAGGGCTGTCCCTGCCAAACACAAAGCTGGCTCCACCCCCTGCTGGCCAGGCTGAGGACTCTGCCTCTGCTGGCACAAAGAAGGCTCCACCTCCTGCTGAGCGTCTAACGACCCTGCCCCTCACTCTGAAAGGAACCAGGTGCTCCAGAGCAGAGCACACCCAGGAACCGGTTTGGGCAGGGGAATCCCCCCACTGGAACAAAGAGAGACAAAGGCTTGGAGGGGTATAAGAAGAGGACCCCAGACACCTAAAACTTTAGATCACTTTGGAACTAAGAAGAAACCTCTGCCAAGGAGAAAGCTGAAAAGGACTGAAGAGGAGAAGACTGCCTGCTTGCTGTTTTGCTTTGCTGCCAAGGAGAGGGGAAGGACTTTGCTGTGTCCCCTTCTTTTGATTCTGATCTCCAAGGGCCTGAGAAGAGCTGGCTCCCTGTTAAGAAGTCCCAGGAACAAAAGGACTTCACCACCAGCTCCCCTGGAACTCTGCTGAGAGAGTTCTGACCTGCCTTGGAGTGCTTGCCCAGTCTTGGGGCCTCAGGAGGTCGTTTTGCTGTGTTTGGGAGCTGGGAAGCAGAAGCGTGAACAAGAGTTACTGGTACCCAACGCATCATCCGATTGCGTGTCGCAAGACGAGAGTGCGAGGAAAATTTCATCGCGGCACCATCGCAACACGCAGGGTCCCCGCATCGCCGAGTGCGTCGAGCATCGTCCCGGTGCGAGAAGATTCCTGACGCTGCGAGGGTCGTCGCAGAACCAGTTTGCGGGCCGCACCACTGCCGGTGTGTGAAAAGTCTCCAGTCGCTGCGTGCGTCGACGCAGAGTCCCGTTCCGTGGCGCATCGAGAGTTGCGGCGCCGGAAGGCAACACTGCGCCATGCATCGCACCACATCGAAGAGTGTCGCATCGAACCTGTGCGTGAAGCTTCCCCCCAAGAAACCTACGCAACGAAAGCCAAAGGTATCGCATCCTCCCCCTACATATCGGAGCCGGCGCATCCACCTCTGCTGCGTGAAGCAGGGCTGCTGCAAAGCCTCCCCAGGATCTCAGGAGCATCGCATCGCCTTTGCCATCTTCCTTGTTATAGCTTTTGGGAACCTTATCGCAACTACAGGTACTGTTGGGCACGAGAGTGTCGCATTTTGTGCATTGAGAGTCGCATTGTGCAGGACACTGATTTTGACATCCTGGAGTACTTTCTGCAAACTCTTGAACTATCTTTAAAGTAACCTTTTGAATTATATGTTGGTTTGTCTGTAGTATTTGGTCTTGTGAAGTTTTTAGTAAAGATACATTATTTTTCTAAAACTGGTGTGGAGTAAATCTGTGGTGTTTTCACTGTGTTACCGTGAGTGTTGGTACAAATACTTTACACATTGCCTTTGATAGCCTAGACTGCTCAGGCCAAGCTACCTAGAGGGTGAGCAGGGGTTATCTTAACAGTGTATCCCCCTTTCCCTGACTAGAAGCAAGGGTCCCTACTTGGACAGTGGTACCTACCCTGCCAACTAGAGACCCCCAGATCTAACAGTGTCTGACTGACTAATGCAGCCCCACCGTTTTAGACACATTTTATTGACGGATTGGAGTAGGACCGGTGTGCAATGAAGAATCCCCCATCCCAGAATTTGTGCCTACCTCCATCCCATGCCTATCTATCCTTTATTGATTCCCCTAGCCAGACTGCCTAGCATTATTTGATTTACAAGATTGAACAATGTGTGTTTCATGAAACAATTGATCCGCAATGTACCACCGTCATTGTGCCTGAATTAGAATAGGTAAATGGCATGCATGCACCAAAGGTTGATATATATTAAGAGTGATTGTGAGTGTGTTGATATGATTCATATGGTGGCAGGCAGTGAGATTGGGTGTTTATTGTTTAACTGTAACTATTAAGCTTGATGATTAATTTACACTGTTGGTGGCCTCACAACATGTGATCATTTTTTTCCTAAGGTGATTTTATTTCTTCCTCTTTGATACTTAGCAAGATTTGTTTGTTGGGTCCACAACACTGCTTTGTTTTCTGCTTCACACTCCTCAAAGACCAAACACAACCAGTCTCTTTACCTAACAAACACAAATCGAGTCTACACAAAAAATGACTCAATGTTTCTTTTGTTGTTCATCAACAGCATTGTAGTACGGGTCGATCAATTGCGCTTGAGTCGGGACTCAGTCTGTATGGAGTTGGACATGTTAGTTATTCAGAGTCAGGAGGATGATGCAAGGACTCAAGGTGTGATTGCTTCAACAACTACCACCAGAAAAAGGACGTTATCAACATCACCAAAACTAACATTTGGTGATGACTCTTAGCGATCTTCTCAACTTTGTGGAGAGGTGGTGAGAGATATGCATTAATTTTACTTGATTTGGGAAATGTAATGTTTCTGAGTATGTGTGCTGGTGGCTGGCTCAAATTGTAAACTATGTGGTGGTTGGGTGGGGGACTGTTATTGTAGGTACCAGGAGACAGATGTGGTAAGCATCACAACAAGCATGTGCTAGGCTAGGCAACATATTTTTATTATTAAACTGATGATCATGACAGTTGCAGGTTTCATCAGCCCGATGTCACATGCGCACACTTGTCTGTGATTGTTGGTTGTTGTAGTGCTCTCACCTATTTCATTGATCGCACATCAGTCATAAAATGAATGATTGCAAAAAGGACTATTCTTCTCTCTTGCACTGCCTCCGAGTCTTCTTGGTGCACACCTTAGGATGTTGAACTTCTGTCCTTCTTCTTGATTCTACAATATAATTTTTGTTTTACAATCCACAGACCTTCTCTTCTCCTGCACAAAAGGCTAAAACACAATAGCACTCTTACCTTACAGGACTCCATCAGACAGGCACCCAAGATTGACACACAATGCAAGAAGAAAGCAGATGCACCTCCCAATTTGGCAATACAGCATCTTTTTTATTTTAATATTAATCTTTTAGAACTGTGTGTGTTGTTCGTTTCACTCCTGCATAATTACTATTTACTATTTTTCAACCCTAGGTGAAAGAACATTTAGATGTATAATAATATAATAACTTGGGTGTCTGGAGCTGACGGACTGTTTGGGCTGCACTACATTGATTTAAGTTAACTGTGTCATAATCATTTCTTCATTTCCTTTTTCTCCCTCAACAGATTGATGATGGTTGGCTGCTCATTGCTCAGATGAATTTTGTCTTTGTGTGGTGTTTGTCTTTGTCAGACCTTTCCCCATCCATTCATCAAACCTCTTACCTCGGGCTGTGTGATTTATTGAGGTGTGACTTTATAATTTACACCATTAATTGATCACACACTTGGTGGGGTGGATGTGGTGAAAGCAACAACAACTCTGTGCTGGATTGACAGTTCTACTTCTATTTCTGAAACAATAGCCCACATTGGCCCCACCTATCCACCCACTTATAAAAATGATTGATATTTTAGATATAGAAGAACATCATTCAGCAACATCATCATTCAAGCATTGTGTTTCGTAAACACGTCAACTTGTCCCTTTCATGATCTGAGTATTTACTACTTTTGTTTTAATTAAAATACTAGCTCACCATTGCTATGACCATTTTGCTACTGCATGTTATATTTTCACTATTAGGGTTTCTTTGTTGAGTAGTAGCCTAGTCTCAATTGTTTGTAAAGCTATAATATAATAATATATATAACTCAGTAGCTCAGTTTTCATCTAGATTTATTTTTTAGCCTTCGATGAATAATGCTTCTGATTAATCCAATCAACCTTTGTCTGCTGAGTTCCAAATAGAAGAGCAACAACAAAAATAAAAGAGCTGTTCCTGTAAGTGAAGAAAGGGACAAGGGGAAGGAATGTGTTCACGGACACTTAAAATATTGGATATTGAGGCCCTCACACAAAATCAAGGGTATCGTAACTCACGTTACCCCTTCGAATGTATTGCATCATCATCGGGCTGCTCCTGCGTCGAGTCGGCTGGTGCAATACCCGACGGGCTCTTGTTTAAGGAGCACTTTTATGGAGATCTTTTTAATCCAATGAAGCCGGTGGATGCATGAGTGTGTGGGGCTCTGAAGTGATGTAGATGAAAAGCGTAGGTGGTTAAAAATAGGGGTCGAAGTACTTGCTCAACTAATTTATTAGGAAGTCTTCTCCCCTAGTTAAAAAATTCTGAGGTCAAGTGTTATTAACCTAGAGTTATCAACTAAGTTATATACACTCCCTCAGTTAGGTCGACATGTTTCTCGCTCTATTTAGAGAAGTACTCTGGCGATTCTTCAGGACCAAAAAGATGTTTGTCTATCTACATCTAAAATTTAACATAATATCTAAATAAACAGTATGCATTCTCTGTCACAAATGTGGTGTTACCTGCAGCTCGGTCTACCCTAACAATTTATAAGGATAGTCCACTGCAGTACCTGGTAGATGAACGCAAGGAGTTCCTCGCGTTTGACACGCCGAGTCCGTGTCGCGTACACACCTACCCCGTTCTAGCAGGACTGGGCGGCCAAATAGAAGAGGCCATAAACTACTCAACTCCCACTGTATCTGCTAAAGTGGGGTATTCACGAGTCAACACCCTTGCAGTGAGTATATATTACTAATTGTCAATCAGCAAGCAATGTGACTTACTACCACCCATCCCTGCCGCAGCTGGGATTCCTCCATCATCTGCAGCTGCTGCATCCTCTCCACTGGCAGTGGTGCCCTTGCTTCAGGCTCCAGCACTGGTGTTCTGTGTGGCTAAAAAAAACATTACTCATTTGATTTTAGATGCCAGATACACCTCCCCCATTTTTTTCTTTTTTTTTAGCTAAATAAAACCACAATACATCACTACAGTTCGGTTACAGTATCTTTTATCAAAATATCACGTTGAGTATTTTGTTAGTTGGCAGTATTTGAAGAGCCAGATAATCAAGCCAACCAAAAACATTTTGTAATAATGGTGGGGCAGAACAGTTACTATGATGAATCTTAGCCAATTGAGCGCAATGAAGGGGTGAAATAATTGATCAACTAAGGACATATGATGTTTGCAAATGTAATGGAGCCATCCTCATACTTCGAGCCATGCTGCACTGTCATCACCTGCTAATATACTATAATAATAATACATATACAACATTAGGGGGTTCACCATGACCACCGACGCATCGCTCGGGTACACCCACATCTTGCTGTTGTGAACAGGATCAGGGTACTTTGTTATGCAGGCCTTACATGGCTCCTCTATCCGTCTTACGCTCCATCATGATCGTCCTGAACTCTTGGTCCAACGTGACCAGATAAGCCCATAGGCACTTTTTGCTTTTTTTTATCACAATTGACACGGACTCACGTGGAATGGCACTTTGAATTGTGGAAGTTACCTGAGCAGGATGCTCTTTAAATAGATCGCAGGCCAGGACTTTGAAGAAAACTTGCTAAATCTCTGGAAACGTTTCGGAGTGGACACATGCCATCCAGTGCTTGCCAGCACAACTCCTTTTGATGGACTCGTGAGATGAGCTTGTATTTGTTGATAGGTATTACGCCCTGATGATGACCTCTTAAAAAACACGAAACCTCATTGAATACCTGAGGTCAAAAGGCACTGAGAGAAGCTTCAGGAAAGATGGGGAGCATTTCCGCATAATGAGTTACAAGATTTCAATTTAATTTGCAAACCATAAACAAATTATATAATGGTTTTTTGAATGGGAGAAGCGAAAAGGACATTATGTAAAACAGTTTACCCAACCTCATATTATTATAGAGAAAAACATTGTATGTCTTGAGTTTTAATCTGCATTTATTACATCTAGCTCATATATTTGAAGAGGATTCTAGATCATTGAAGTCTTTTTTAATCCCTTTTTTAATATTTATGTTACATTAATGTTTGTATATTATGGTGTTGAACTGTTTCCGGGAAAGATTAGTTTTTTTTCAGACTTCAGGTAGCATGTTTGTAATGAATTGCAAAACAATAACTTGCTAAAGTCACAAAACACACTGGATTCATGTGTATGTTGTGTTGTTTTGAAATAAGTATTAATCTATGGCCGGGTGAGATCCTGTTATGCAATGTATATTTTGAAAGAATATAGCATATATTTTCACATCTTTCATTTGACAAGATAAAAACAATAGACTAGAATATTACCATGGCTCTTTTGTACTATCTATTTTTAGATTTTGTACAAAACCTGAACTATATTTAATTTAAAAAAAACGCCTGATAAATTTGATTTTACAAGACTATAATATAATTGATATTTAAGATTGACTAATACCCAAGAAAGTTTGTTATAAGACTCAACATTGTTTTTTAAAAAAAAAGCAGAAGGACCTTTATAGGTATTATTTGATTCCATATATTAATGCTGCTGTACGTTTGTTTGATTTGGTCTGGGGTCTGAGGGAGAAGATTGATCAAAGCACTGTATCTCAATGTGGGGCGAACGGGTTTCTCCAAGGTGATAAATTTCATGATAGGGGATAGTTGGAAAGGTTGTCCTCAAATAAAGGCACAGTTAGGGGAAAATTGTTGCACTGCTCTTATAATATTTTAATCCCAAGATTAAAGACAATCGATATAAATCCACTACTGAGTAGCAAAAATGTAGTTCTTAATTTATTTCATGCCATAGCACAGAAGCAACTGGGTGGCTGGAAAGAGTTTCTTGTATTAAGTTAAGGAACTGATACCTATCAAAAAGCTTTACATAAGTATTTTTTGAAGAATTTGTATTGACAAGGAAATTTTGGGGTGCAGTTAATAAATTGAATTTCACAGTGCTCAGAGGAGCCAATTGGCACAGAATGCAGTGGTTGATTTATTGAGCTGCACAATTTCTTCACAAGATTAACACAGTATTGCTGGTCTGATGTTTTAGATGCAAATTGAATGAAGTAGCAAATTGGTCTAATGTAATCTGGCACTGTGTAGCTCTTGGAGATTTTCAGAATGCAATTTTTCAGTATTTGAAGTGGGTCTGGCAAATACAACTTTGTTGGCATTATTGGGACATGACCCCACTCTAAAACTAACCTCCAGATACCAAAAGCTGTTGTATGTTTCAATGCTGGTGGACAGAGCACTATTGGAGGAAATCGGAATTAATCCCCCTTCCTTTGGAGTGTGGATTGGCGAAACAATGAAGCAAGTAAGAGCAAAATAGATACCATATTCTATTTAATATTGGAAGCATTGTAAAGTTTAACATAATGTGGGCCCAATTTTTGGTTAATTAAAGGCTTTGGTAGGAAGGGTGTGTAAAAGGGGTAGATTATTTTGTTGTTTATGGTCCTAGGGAGAGTAATTATTTAGAGTTATCATGTTTAGGCAAAAGGATGTAAGCGTTTTTGCTTAGTAGTTTAGATAGGCCATTCATGAATAGACTGTATGAAATTGTATGGAATTGTATAAAATTAAATGCTCTTTTGGTGTATTGTAACCTTGTTTTTAGCTTGATCTCTGAGAGAGAAAGAAATATAGGTCTGTAATTTGAAATAAGTATTGGATCTTTTTCTGATTTAGGAATAACAGCAATAAAGGCATCAATAAAGAAAGTTTCAACTAAAACATTTTCTTGAAAGTGTTCAAACAGTCATATTAAATGTGGTACTGGTTGTGGAGCAAAAACGTTATAATATTCAGGAAAGGATACTATCAGTACCAGGATATTTACTAGAAGTGAAAGACTTTATTTCCTCATTCATTTAAAAAGCCTCTATATTGTGGTGAAATTTCATGTAAGTTAAATGACATTCTTCTTATAATTTCATATGGAGATAAAATATTTTTTTTAATATAAATTGCTGTAGAAAAAAAAATATTTATCAGTAATATAATTTGAATTTGTTAATAAATCTCCTTGAGAGAATTGCGCTGCGAGGATTTGAAACTTTGCTTTTATAATATGCAGTTCGTTGGCTTGGAGTTTTCCAGATTTGTCTGCCTTATAATAAAGCAAGACTTTTTCATTAGACAGTTATATATATGCTATTTTACTTCACAAAGGCCTCATTTATGAAGCTCCTTTCTCCCTGTAATGTCACTTTTTGTGACGTTCCGTGGCATAGGAGCCTGCTCCATATTTACGTGGCAGCACTAAGCCACTTTTTTTTGGCTTAATGCTACCTCGAAAATATAGCTCCCTTTAACACAGTTTTCTGCATTAAAGGGGCATACAATGGGGTGTTCCCAGCAACATCCATGACTTTTTGACACTGCCCCAGATTTGCGAGAAATCGTAAATCTGAGGCAGCACCATAAACGTATGCCTCCCCAGGGGAGGCGTAAGGGAGGCACAGCAAGGAGAAATATCTTTCTTTCTTCTCTTGTCTCCTTTTTCTATGTGTGCTGCAGAATGCAGCACACATAGAAAGAGGAAAAACGCCTCTTCTGATTGTTTCTGTGCAGGAAGGTTTCTCTTCCTTCACAGAAATAATCAGCCCTGCAATGCAGGTACCCTTGAACCATTGTGCAATGGTGTTTGCGTTGGCGCACGACAGCCCATTGTGCACCGGCACAGTGGAAAATGACAGTAATGCACCATATCTGATAAATGTGGTGCATTCCTGCTCTTTTCTTTTACCATAGAGTAGGCCGGCAGGAAGGCCTGAGGCTCTGTACTGCGGTAAAACCTGATAAATGAGGACCATAGCATTAAATTCATAGCGTACATCTTGAAGGGATTTTTTTGTATTTATTATCATTGGAAAAATGTTGTCTCCTTCTATACCAAGTGATGGAATTTGGTGTTCTATCTTGCATATTAAAACCAGATGATGGTAGATAAAACCTTGAAGATAATATGTCTGGGTTTTGTGATATTTGGTTTATGCTAAAATAGCAATCGATGACCTTTATCAAATTCACAAATTTTCTGTCCACAATATAGTCATTAATTTAGGTAGGAGGGATTCTAACTATAATTTACAACTTTGCCCTTCTACATTTTCTGGCAGAATGAAAATACGAAGATTTTGTTGTCTGTTTGTGTTTTCCAAACCCAGAAGCATTTTCCTCACAGAAATAGCAAAACTTTTTTATGCTCTGCAATTTTAATATCATTACCTGAAAACGTCATCAATAATTCGGTCAATGCTTTATGAATGTTTTTAATGTCAATACTAATGCCTGCAGTTTCAGAATTTTTGTGATCTAGGTGTCTTGCGGATCAATTGCTTTTGACTTGACAAATAAAGGTGAAAGAGCATGTTTGCAGTTTTTGAGGGGAGTTTTGAATCAGCTTCCAGCAGTAATATTTGTTAGACTTTAAAAAAAAGCTGAAAAAACGTAATCAATCGGCAAATGCCACTCTGGGGAATCTAATATGTCTGAAACATGATATATTAACTGTTTCAAGCATGCATATTGTATGTATGGGAGATGAGATAGCTGGCCTGAGAGAAAGAGGAAGGGAAATACTTTAAACTTAAAAGTTTAGGAATCCTTTGGTGCTGTAGCTAAAACGAACACTAGTGTTGTGCTTAACTAAAGTTAAACCCCACCACATGACAAGTGCAGGAAAAGGAAGGCTTCCATCTTTCCCATGAAAATTCATGTCATTTTTGCCTCATGAAAACTTCACTGCCAGGGTGACTCCAGCAAGAAAACCCCAAGGAAAGTGGAAGGTCCAGCCGGTGACCAAATGTGTCCATTGGATCAAGAAAAGAGCATCTAGCAATCTCTTTATAGTTGCCAGAGAGTCGGTCGACAAAAAACAGGTGAGACCGGGCTCACGGGGTAGCAGCCATCTTAGGGGCATATCAGCAACAACTGGCGATAATTATCGCTGAGCGCACTTAGCGCTAGGATAATTATCGCTGGCTAGCGTGGATTTTTATCGCTGAGATAGCGTGCTATTAGCAACGCTTACCTCAAAAGCGATAAAAATCCTCACGCTAACTGCCTAACGTGTGATTATCGCTGGAAACCGCTGGTGGCGTTAGCTTGATGATAGGGACTCACAAACTTAGCCATGATATCCACCTTCCATAGGATATCATGGCTAAGTCAGTCCTGAAGCAGGCTTAAGGAAAGTAGCGATAACAGGGGTTATCGCTACTTTTCTTGCCGCTATGCTTCATACCGTGGGGCTTGATGATAGGAGAAATGTCGCTTAGCGACATTTCTCCTGTCATGTCAGGTCAGGAACGCCCACTTTGCATCTCATTAGAGATGCAAAGCTGGGCGTTAGGAATTCCTACGCTAACGCAAGTTTTCACACGTTAGCGTGAGCTTGCTAATTAGGCGATAAAATTATTGCCGCTTTTCGGCCGAAAACGGCCGCAAAAGTGGTGATAATTCTATCGCCTCGCCTTGCTGATATGTCCCTTAGTGCACTCGTGCCCAGCCATTCCCTGAGCAAACTACTTTTAAGATAAATTTGGGTTTCAATTAAGGGTTGGCGGGGAACTCCACTCAGCTGGTGGAGTTCTCAAAATTTTGCCCACTACATGCTCCACTTGGACTGGTGAGTGGGCAAAAGAACCTCTATGAACTCCGTGGCAGAGCACAGTTTACCGTAGGCTGTAAATAAAGTGAATAATGTGGAACGGTGCTCAGGGGAAAGACATTATTACTCACTGTGACATGCTGGTCTACTAGCAGCATACATATCTTCTTTCTGGGTGTGCCCTGTTTTTGTCTTGCACCAGACCCTCTGTCTCTACACATGCGCTACAGTGACAGCAGCTTTAGGCATTCCACGAAGATCGCTGTTTCGCTTTCGTTGCACGCGTTTTAAACGACGTATGCACAAAAAAGTAAATTACAAATTTTGAAACAGTTGGTGAATGTGAAAGAGTCTACACTTGAATGCTGAACATTTTTAGCTCGTATCCTTAGGTTCATTTGTGGAATAAGGCAAGTACAGAAAACAGAATGTAGTACAGCTGCTTGGTGACCTCAGCTGAATGTTGTACAGCTGCTTGGTGACCTCAGCTGAAACAGAAGGTAGTACATCTGCCTGGTGACCTCAGCTGAAGCACTGGTAATCGCTGACAAAACAAGCATTCGCACTGCAATAGATCTTGCATTTATGAGGGTTTGAGCTATTGGCATTGAAAATGACAATGCCGTTTATTTATATATTGTTTTTAAAACAGATAAATAAAAGACATTGGCAATTACAGTGCCAATACCTTAAACTCTTGCAAATGCGAGACCTATTGCATTGCAAATGCGTTCGTGCTCTAAAAATAAAAATAAAGCATTAGTAGATAGCGTGTCCAGCTTTTAATAGCAGGAGGGACAAAGCTAATTGAGAAAATAGTGCTCAGACGCTGTAATTAAAGCCTACTGAGTAAAAACACATGTAACGGGGGTGTCACTATGGGAGGTTACAAAATGAGACGAGGTGGTACTAAGGAGGGATTACTATGCCTCTTGATTAATGAACAGCCATAGTTTACAATGGACAATGACACAAGCCAATAAAAAATATGGGTGTAGAGTGAGCGGAGCTTCATGTCCCTACCTGAATATAGCATGCCTTGCAGTGCAGCACAGGCGCTGCCCAGGCACGACCTAAAAATGGAGCACGCATTCAGAATAAGCAACTGCAAAGTGAGTAAGTGACATGCTAGAATCTAGCATACCACTTCATCTTTTAGAAACAAAAATAAAGTTTGAAATGCTCCAACTTTCTCAATGAAATTCAAATTTCCATTTAGTATATTTTTATGTTTCTGGATTAAATGATCTCATAATTTGTGTATTTATTAGATCTACACTTGTTTTTGCATTTCTTAAACTGGGTCCCTGACTTCCATTAGTGTTTAAATGGAGGTCCCCAGAGGTCAAAAGGTTAAGTGCCTCTGCTACACAGCTCACAAAATGTTAGGTAACTTTGTTACAGGGACCACAAGATTTCCAGTCCTAGAATTTCTTGTCATAAAGTGAGTGTTTTTCGAGTCTGTAAATATAATCAGTTCAATTGAACAGAGCAACTACTCAATGTATAGGGCACAAGGGGGCAGATTTATGAGGCCCGTTGCGCCATCAGAACGTCACTTTTTGTGACGTTCCTTGGCGCAGAAGCCTGCGTGATATTTATCAGGCAGCACTGAGCCACTTTTTGTGGCTTAATGCTGCCTCATAAATATCAGTCCCTTTAATGCAGTGTTCTGCGTTAAAGGGGTGTGCAATGGGTGTTGCTGGGGGCGTTCCCAGCAACATCCATGGCCTTTTGACACTGCCCCAGATTTACGAGAAATCGTAAATCTGAGGTAGCGCCAAAAGCTTACGCCTCCCCAGGGGAGGCGTAAGGGAGGCGCAACGGGGAGAAATATCTTTTTTCTCCTCGTTTTTCCTTTTTCTATGTGTACTGCATTCTGCAGCACCCATACAAAGAGGAAAAACCTCTTGTGATTATTTTTGTACAGAAAGGTTTCCCTTCCTATACAAAAATATTCATCCCCGCAATGCAGGCACCCTTGCACCATGGTGCAGAGGTGCCTGCGTTGGCGCAGGCAGCCCATTGTGCGCCGGCGCAGGGGAAAAGGACAGGAATGCGCCGCATTTTATAGATACGGCGCATCCCTGCCCTTTTCTTTTGCCGTAGGGAAGTGCAGCAGGAAGGCCTGCTGCGCTTCCTTACGGCAAAACCTCATAAATCTGCCCCAAGGTATACTGACAACGTAGCGGCCTCATCTAACCCTAATATCAGCGGTACCATTGATTCGCAATTTGCTGTAATACTTTAGTGCTAAAACGTTTTCCTTTGAAATTTGTGCCATATAAATGATCATTGTTACAAATTGTGGTCTCTAGTTGGCAGAGGTAGGTACCTTTGTTCAAATAGGGACCCTTGCTTCTAGTCAGGGTAGGGGGATACACACTTTAGATAACCCCTGCCCATCCCCTGGGTAGCTTGGCACAAGCAGACAGACTTATCCCAAAGGCAAGGTGTAAAGTATTTGTACTCAAAACACACAGTAATACAGTGATAACACTACAAATGGATACTGCATCAGTTTATAAAAATAAAGTATTTTTATCTAAACTTAACAAGACCAAAACGACAAAAATCCAACGCGCATGTTTCAAAAATATGACTTTAAAAAGGTTTTAAACAACTTGGTCTATAGAAAACTATGGATGCGTGATTTCTCACAATGTACCTGTAGATACGTCAAAATTCACAAGGCCAAACAGCCGCTGAGAGGGGAAGCGTTGAGAAACAGAAAGATGCGCCAGTTCCTGGGACCATGGGAAGGTGATGCGACAGTTCTGCTGCACGCAGAAGTGATGCGTCAAATCCGGTCTGTAGGGGTAAGGGATGAGTTAATTCTGAGACAGTTCTTGTTCAAGGGTGATGCGTCGGGAAAACATGCCCCACCGGTACTATGCCTGGAAATCCGGGATGCGTCGGCGATCGATGCGGAAGCGTCAAGCGGCACTGCATCTGTTTGTTCAGCCACTGCGATGCGTGGAGTTTCTGCTCGCACAGCGGTGCTGCATCAGAAAAACTGCCTCAAAAAGAGCAATGAGTCGATTTTCTTGTAGTTGCGTTGCTTTTCCAGCTCCCAACAGCAGGAACAACCTCCAGAGGCCCAACAAAGTCACAGGCCCCTCTTGGCAGGTCAGAACTCCCAGCAAGGAAGTTCAGTGGAGCTGGAGGTGAAGTCTTTGTGTTCTTGAGACTTCAGAACATGAGGCCAGCACACACAAACCCTTGGAGATCTTCCACAAGCATGGGACACAGCACACAGCAAAGTCCTTATCCTTTCCTTGGCAAAATCAGCTACTGCAGGCCACCCTAGACAGCACACAGCAAAGGGTCAGTACATCTCCTACAGTTTCTCCAGCTCTTCTCCTTGCCAAAGGTTCCTCTTAGATTCCAGAAATGATCCAAAGTTCAGGGGTTTTAGGTCTAATACTTATACCCCCAAATGTCTTTGTTCTCTTTGTGCAATGGTCTCTGATCCCAGTCCAAACCAGTTCTGTCCTCACTGGTGCAGTATGACCACAAGAGGTGGAGACAGCGTTGAGCAAGTGAGACAGGCCGTATTCAGGTGCAAGGAAATCTCCTCCAACTACTCTATATGCAGCCAGGCCCCGGTCCACTCAGCTCTGAGTCATCCAGGAAAGGCCAGGCACACCTACACCCCCCCAGTGGCTGTCTACAGTGAATGCATATCCCCAGCCCCTCTCACTCCAACACCAGACAGTCAGTACACAAACAGGCAGATGCACACAAAATGGTGAAACAAGAAAAAGCCTACTTTCTAAAAGTGGCATTTTCAAACACATAATTTAAAAACCATCTTTATTAAAAGATGTGTTATTAAATTCTGAGTTCAGAGAGCTTAAACTATATTTCTATATCTTGTCCCAATGGGAAGTTATATTTATAAGATGTTATAAATAAGCTCCTATTCTATCCTACGGGGCAAGATAGCTTTTCAATAGTGAAAAGCAAAATTGGCTGTATATTTCACTATCAGGAAATGTCACACACATCAGTACATGTCCTACTTTTCACATTAGCTTCACCTTGCCCGGAAGGGGGAGGTACCTTGGGCCTACCATAGGGGTGCATTACATGTAAGAAAAGGGAAGGTTAGGGCCTGGCAACGGGATGCACTTGCCAAGTCGAAATTGCAGACACTGCTGTGGCAGGTCTGAGTTACCTTTTCAGGAATACTCATGTGGGTGGCACGATCAGTGCTGCAGGCCCACTAGTAGCATTTGATTTACAGGCCCTGGCATACTTCAGTGCACTTTACTAGGGACTTACAAATAAATCATATATGCCAATCAGGTAGAACCAATTGTAACCACAATTTACACAGGGAGCACTTGCACTCTGAAACTGATCAGTAGTGACAAAGTGCCCAAAGCATCTAAGCGAGCACAGCATCAAAAATACAGGAGGTAGAAGCAAAGAGCCAAGGGAAGCCATGCCACAGATGCCAAGTCTAACAGCCATGATTAGTGTAACCGCACACATAGCTAGCATTTACTTCATACGCATTTGGAGAATATACAATGTTTCATACCCTGGTTCAATTCTCAGCATGTGAATTGGCATTACATGGGTAACTTATTTTCTCGGGACTTACTGCTGAATCTTGAAAAGAGGGGTGGGCATAAAACAGCTGGACTTTTATTGACCACAAGTTGCTTGCCAACCCAGAACACTGCTTGGACAAATGTAATTTTTTAACTTAAGCTCTGGTGTCGCAGAGGGGATGGGGGCCTCCTTGTGTAGACTCCATGTAGATTGTAGCTTCAAAGTGTCCAACACACACTGAGAGTTTATGGGGGCTACTTCTTACGTCCCTTTGTCAGCCCACTGAAAGTGTTTGTGTGAATCCGATTCAGGAACTGGATGCTAACAATACCCGTTAGACTGGAACCTGGCTAGTTCTGACTGTATTCCTGTATGGATTAAATCAAATAAACACATTTGGAAGTTTAACAATATTATCTATGTATTCATGTTTAAAGAGCATTTCCGTAAGTCGCAGCCGATATTAGAAGTGGTACGAAAGTAAAATACTTATGTGATGTAATGAGTAATTTCCATAAGCTAACAATAGAGGAGTTGTTTCAATTGCTTGTGAATACATTTTGCTAATGTTTAATACAGCTGCTGGGCACTGCTGCCTGGATGGAGTTAACGTTGAACAACTAAGCTATGCTTCTGTGCTAACAAAGCAAAGAACCAAAACATGAGCTGTTTTTGTTTGTGGCAATTGGTTTTCTGCAATATTCTGCTAGCGCGAAATGTATCCTCGGATCACAAATTGACTCAAGGACACATTTCAGTTTTTTGGGGGGGAATTTGATCCAGGGCTGCCCTGCGTCAAAGTGAAAGGGCAGTAATATGCTGTGTCAATGGTATAAGGCGCATTCCTACTGTCTCCCCCTGTCCCGGCGCCGTTTCTGCAGCCTAGCTCCAATGCAGGCACCCTTGCACCATGGTGCAAGAGTGCCTCTGTTGCATGCAGGATTGTTTTTGTGGAGGAAGGAGGATCTTCCCACGCAAAAACAATCCTGGGAGGCTTTATTCTCTTTCTATGTGATGCAGAATGCAGAATGCAGCACACATCGAAAGAGAAAAAAATTAGGATAAATAAATAAATAAACTTTATGCTCCTTGTTGCTCCTCCCCTGAGGAGGCGTAAGGTTTTGGCGCATTCACAGGTTTACATAGTCTTGTAAATCTGGGGGGTGTTCAAAATCCATGGGTGTTGCCTGGAAACACCCCCTCAAATGCCCATGGATTGCCTACTGAGCGCAGAATAAGACAGCACAGTGATTTGCATTGCCTTGCCTTATTCCATATCTCTGAGGCCATTCAAAGCCACACAAAGTGGCTTTGCTTTCCTCTTAAATATGATTTGGATTTGGTTTGCACTGTTCTTGCATCATGAAAAGTGATGCAACAGTGGGTCAAGGAACTCATAAATATGCCTCTTCATGTTTAAATATATCAATAAATCAAGGATGTACATATAACTTAATTATCCCAAACCAAATAACGCAAATTTCGCGCACCTATACACCACACCTGGCTGAGGTCAGAGAGACATACCTGTAAAACTGTGAAAGAGATCAGATACATCCATTTTCTTTTGATTCACATGTCTGAAAAGTATCTTGATTCGTCATTGACGTGTATTGGTCCTTCCCACAAGTCTGAAATTGGTGCTTGCAGCAGAAAGAGGATTACAATTCTCAATCAGCCATGTATGATGAAATGAAAATTGTGATGCTTGCTACATCCAGCAGCTGACAACATTTCAAGGATAGTGTCATGTACTTTAGGATAGCCCTGTCATGTATTCTCCATTTTACATACATTATCCCATCCACACGAATATGACAATTCTAAACAGGTGACCTTTTACCTAATAGCTTGTTCCTGTCTCTTTGACACTAGGCTCTTAGTCTTCTCTCAGAATCCCTGTACCTGACGTACATATACATGTCCCCAGGCACAGCAGGCTTATTCTGTATAAGGGTCACCATTTTTTTCATCCTTGGCCAACAGCCAATTGTGCATGATCACACTTATTTAGAAAACCATTGGTAATTGTTTTCAAAACATTTATGATTGTTTTCAAAACGTCCATGGTTAATTAAAAAAAAATATTGAATCTAGAAAAAACCCTGGAGTGATCACTTTAGTATAAAAGACCCTCACCCCCCTCCTACAAATTAGAGGAGAATTCCTTCCAAGCTTAGACGAGCTCCTGACAAGCAGTGGTCTGACATCCCTTGCAGGTTGTCATCCTCGATGCAGAGATGGGGTCCTAAACCATCAGGTGAGGGGGTTGGTTGGTCCCTAGGGGTTTCTTGGCTGCAGATACACATAGCGATACACACCTGCACCTACACATCCAAGTTAGGCTAGGTACATTTAAAAAAAATTACTTAGTGCGCGCATTTTAAGAATATGTAAGTGCTACTGTTTTATCTGAACTGTTTCTGTTCATCTTATTAGCACTATGGTAGAAATGTATTTACTATTCACTATATTGGTACTAAAGGCCATCTGCTCGATCCAGTGTTCACGAATGACACCACCCTTCAAGTCACTAAGTCCCTTCCTCTCCCATGGACGGACCACTTCATGGTTCCTTTCCGCCTCCCAGGAGTATCCAAGAAACTCCACAAACCCACCACCTATATTAAAGATAGAGCATGGGCCAGACTATCCCCAGATGATTGGACCAAAACACTGAATTCATCGATCCCGACCCCCTCGGAAGACCCGACTACCGCGGACAGTAAATTCAGAGCATGGATTACCACTTCCCTTGACTCCATCCTCCCAATAAAAACTCGCGAGAATAAGAACGATAAACCAGGATCCGCTCCATGGTACACTCCGGAACTCCGGATCCTCCGTAAACACTGTAAAAAAGCAGAACGGATATGGAGGAAAGACTGGCAGCACGCAAGCAAAGTTGCGTATCAGCAAACGGTGAGAACATACAAAAGTTCCCTAAAACTCGCTAAAGCCTCTCATTATGATACCAGGATTAAAAACGCTACTAACTCGGCAAGGGAATCATACCTCATCGTTAAAGAGTTACTGAAAAAACCTGTCCCACCCTCATCTAACACACCTCCTGTGGACAGAAGTAATGAGCTGGCCAACTACTTCAATGCTAAAATCGATCGCATCTTAACATCTCCGCCCCCTCTTAGCCTACCCAACAACAGGAACGCTGAGGGTTTCACTAACTACGCAGGAAATAGCGTGCTTCCCCAGCTCACCTCCTTTAAAGCAGTAACAAGAGACGAGGTAGAATCCACTTTAACCAAAATGAAAAGCGGATCCCCGTTAGACCCTGCCCCGATCAGATTCCTCAAAACTGTAGCCGCAGTCGTAGTGCCCACAATTACAGAGCTCATAAACACATCACTCTCCCAAGGCTCGGTTCCCCCCAGCTGGAAAAGTGCAATTGTTAAGGCACTCCTAAAGAAACCCCAGCTTGACCCAGCCGACATGGCGAACTACAGACCTATTTCTCTCCTCCCTGGTATCAGCAAGATGGCCGAGAAATTGGTCAATGGCCAATTGTCACGATACTTAGAAGCCAACAACATCTTACGGCAGTCCCAGACGGGTTTCCGTCCAGGTCATGGCACGGACTCCGCCCTCCTCGCCGTCATCGAGGAGGCGAGATGCATCCTGGATTCAGGAGGATCAGTGGCAGTGATCCTCCTGGACTTAAGCGCAGCCTTCGACACAGTCAACCATCGTGTCCTTCTTCATCGGCTAGCTGCTGCAGGGATTGCAAGTTCAGCGCTCAAGTGGATAGAGTCTTTCCTCTCAGGGCGCTCGTTCCAGGTGTGGGATGGCAAATTCCACTCTGCCACCCTCCCCCTCACGAGCGGGGTCCCCCAGGGGTCCTCATTAAGTCCAACTTTATTTAATGCCTACATGGCCCCCCTTGAAGATGTGGTCACCCCCTTCGGGATTAAAATAGTAAGCTACGCTGACGACACCCAACTAGTCGTCTCACTTTCCCAATTGGACAAACACCCGGACAATCTCCAAAACTGCCTTAAAAATATCCACACTTGGATGTGTGAGTCAGCACTCAAATTAAACGGGTCAAAGACCGAGGTCATGTTTCTGGGCAAGCAGTGGTCCACCATCCCTCCTTCGGTCTGGCCAGCCGTTTTCGGGGAAATCCCCACCCCGAAACAGGAAATTAAAACCCTAGGAGTATGGCTAGAGCCCGAGCTGTCAATGAAGACTCAAGCTACCAAGACAGCAGGGACCTGCTTTGGCCTAATGCGCTCCATCAGGAAGATCCTCCCACTTCTCCCGCCCCTATCCAGGAAGCTCCTAGTACAGGGCCTGGTGCTCGCAAGGCTGGACTATTGTAACATGATATACCTCGGAGCACCAGAATCTACCCTGTCCAAACTCCAGCGAACGCAGAATGCAGCCGCCCGGCTACTCTGGAATCTCCCCTCCAGAGCATCAGCCAGGCCAGCAATCCAGGATCTTCACTGGCTTCCAATCCGCCAAAGGGTCGATTTCAAGACCCTCTGTACTGCACATAAGCTGCTTAACGGTTCCGGCCCAAACATCTTAAGAGACCTGGTTACTCCTTACAAAGTCTCCAGGTCCCTCCGCTCGGAGAATGAGAATCTGGCCAATGTCCCTAGACATAAGAAGACACGTTCGGGTGGCCGCCGCTTCTCGATTAATGCATCCACGAGATGGAACGCTCTCCCCCGTACCCTCCGACTGGAATCCAACCACCTGCTGTTCAGGAAGAAATTGAAAACGATATTGTTTCCTAAATAAAAACCCTCCCTTTTTGCCCTCAGGTTCGCCTTCAAGATTATAGCACGGGGATGCCCTCGGGTCACCAGGCGCTTTACAAATCGCTAAATAATAATAATAATAATAGCAATCTCTTTTGTATTCTTCTGTCTTCTGATTGTCGCAGCACATATGTTTTACACGAGGCTATCGCTGGACCAATACTTCTTATTGAAACGTCCTAATCGTCATCCTGTGTATTTTCTGAGAGAAAGCAAGCACGAGTGTCTGAGCGAAACGTACTGTACCGTTTTCCATGATGCCTGAGGAATCAGGGTTGTCATATTCAGTGGTTGCCAGAAACTACCTACACTACTGTAGAATACAGGACGGTGGTAGTGGCACTGTAGAGCTATCTGGTCCAATGGGTGACCGCTCCTGTGGGGTTGTCTGGAAGCGTTTGGGACACCAACGCCCTCAGTTTAGGACATCCAAAATGCGTAAGTCCTGGGGGACTCCAAGGAACTACACGACAATAGAAATCTTATTGGGACCAAATACATTTAAATAAAAAGTATAACAGACCAATAGAGGTCAGGCGCTAGTTTAATAAATAACTCTGTAATTTGCGAATATACCTGTAAATCATGGATTTTGCACAATCAATTCAATTTGATCAGAGCAGAAGGAAGCTACCATGTTAATACTGAGTAACGGAGTTTTATAACAGTCTCAGAAAATATAAATATATATTTTGGAAACACGTAGAATGCATGTTGTTAATTTAGTTTATCTCAGATAAATCACATTTTACATACGAACAATCAGTGCTACTTTTGATTAAATTTGTACATAAGAAGGAACGCCAATGATTCACATTTTTATCTGGTATTTCCTGCAAGCTGAACCCATTTATTAGAGCACTGATTACTTAACCTAGATATATCTTTGACATTTCTGGTATCACGCAGTGTCCATGCAGCACCGAGTCTGAAATTTCATGAAATGCTAATTCAAAATCCGGAAGCTCAGACGCACGAACAGATTTTCTCCTCAATCACTTTTTCTCTCAAATCCAGATCAAAGTGCTTAAAATAGTACAGTTCATGCGCAAATTTCTGTAAATCGCTTTAATTTGACAGGCGTTTAAATTAGGGGATTTAAAGATATCCCAATATATGAAAAGCGATTGTGCCCTTTAGAGAACGTATAGCTAAATATATTAGCCAATGAAAAATAAATTAGCTTGCAAAAAAAAATTGAACATAACAGAACATATTGTAACAACATCATCATTTAAAATATCTCTTTGAACTTAGTTTTAAAAGGTGACTTTCAAGGAGGCTATTCTTAAAACTTAACAGGGATATAGAAGCTTTGTCCTGAAAATTGAAGTAACTCATATTCCGGTGTCAGGAACATCAGAATACTATCCTTATGTCATTACTGTAGCAGGAACACTCGTGGTCCTGTACAGAGAGCAGTTTGGTGCCAGGGGACAAGTTGATAGAAATAATCCCATCCAGGAGGTAATGGCAGCAGTACCAGGCACATTGCAAAATAGTGCATTGTACAGTGCTTTTTATTTAGGTTATGCAGGCTGTACATCTTAACATCCCACAAAGCATTAATCTGCACTGGCAGATTAACACCTTTGTTCCACTGTAGGTTCACTACCTCATGGAATTCACAAGCGTTCCCAGGATTAACCAAAGACAGATGTGCTTAGCACGAGTTCCCATGTGTATTTCTGAGATGTTTTAGAGTCAATCCCATGGGGATCCTATTCCCTCTGTGTTGCATGAAAGCCATCTGGGCAAAACACTGGCCAAGGGTAGGTCTGTTTGTGGTCCGCCAGAGACCGCAGAAGGTTGGATTGGGACACTTGTCTCGCAATCTTCAAACAAACCCACCACAGCAGTGGACCTATCTTAATGAGGCTTGTCTCCCTCAGCAAGAGACACATATAGCAGAGGAGAGAGCACCAGCAAAGAAGAGAAGGCCTCACCCACAGACTATGCTACTCAGTGAATCTGGGGTCTGCAGAGATCTCCACAACAGCTGCGTGACTCTTATAATAATAAGGAGTATTAAGATGAGACGTGTCTGCTACAGTGTGGGAGGCATTCTGGGCAAAACCAAGGCCAATACAGGCAAATCTGCAGCCATTGTAAGGCTAGAAGAAGGTGGCTGGGCTGGGCCTCCTTTCATGGCCAGATGAAGTTGACACTGGTTATCTTTTTATCGCAATCACCTCTAGCCCAATAAAGTGGAAAGAATCAGAAAGCCTGATTCACATAGGTAGACTGAGACGAAAGTCTAACTTTTCGACTTATGGTATTGACAAAGGGAATTTGCTACTCATAAATGCCCTTTGTGAATACCAAAAGTTGGACTTTACGACTTGCGGTATTCACAAAGGACGTTTTGGAGTAGTAAATGCCTTTGTGTAAACCGAAAGTGGTAAAGTTAGACTTCGGGCCCAGAGAGTCTAAAGACACTATTGATGTGGTGTGCACCAGCAATAAAGATGGTGCTATCGCAGAGGAGAGACCCAAATGGAAACGTGCCAATGAAAAACACATACAAAATTTGTTTTTAACAGCCAACATTTGTATGTTGAGGCATGAGATAATATTTGGTCTTAATATAAATAACTACTGAAATACCTACTGCTTCCTCCTAAATATAATAATGATTGTTTACTTCCTAGGGAGGGTTCCAGTCTGAGGACTCACAGCTGTCGATAACTGTCTCATGTTCAAAATATTATAACCCCCTGTGCAGTCCAAGAGAACATTGGTGAATCACAGAAGGAGGAAGTACCATCAAGAGACAAGGGAGTCGAAACTAAGTGGCTGGAATTATTTGCTATAGGGTACAATAAGGTCTCTTGAATTATTCGAAGCCCATCAAATCAAAGTGGTGAACCCAACTGCATTGGCAGCCAGCTGACTGAATTAAAGGCATGCAACAATTGGGATTCCCTTGCTTCTTTGATGAATTTAGAGACGGTATTGACTGAGCTCTCTTAGGGATTGAGGACTGCAGGGTATGTTCGAGACAATTCACAAGCTGAGTACACTACAGTTGAATAATAGTGGTTCTATTAAAACACAAATATGATCAAGCGCAATTGATTACATTTAACAAAGCCTTCCTCAAGAAATTAATTTGTGATAGCCTCTCCCACCTGATTGAGGTACTCAGTCTTTGCAATGGGAACCGAGGTGTATGCTGTATGGCACTTGGGGCGGATACGTGTAGTAAATCAAGCTCAGACTGTAAGAGGGCACACCTTTTAAGAAAACATATTGAAGCAGATGTTCAGATGGGGAAATGCCCATGTATTTCAGTCTCAACAAACCATTTCAAATAGTAGGCCTTTCCTGTGTCCTAAAGACCCAAAGCTAGTTTACGAGATATTTGTGTGAATGTTAGCCACCGGAACACGCACCGAGACTCAGGATCCCCTGATCAACAAAGTTACACGTTGGATCAAAGAAGTGAAACATTGATATGAAGTCATACATAACAACTTCTTGAGAAGGTAAGACCATTCCTTAGCCATCCTTACTTAGAGTTATCCTCCTCCATGCTGCTACTTCTTTCTTTACAGAATCCCCAGATATGACTGGGGAGAGAAATGAGAGGCACCCACATCTTGTCAAGGGGGAATTTTAAGGGGGGGAAAAACAGTCCTTATCTGAATGGGGACACAAGATTTAGAAATGCAATGAACATAAACATTTGGTCAGACATTTATAGCTGGTCCAGTGTTGTGGAACAAGTCAGTGAGTATTGCAAGTGCTGGAAAGTCCTTTGTTGCTGGGTACAAATGAAGGAAACTTATGTGCTAGGAGTACTCACTCAACACAATAAGCAGTACCTCTGACTCAATCAACTGCCCAGTAGGATCCTCAGAACAGCTTCGCTGAATCTCCATTCTCAACTCTAGGCACATGAGCATAGAGGTACACCGTTGAATAGAGAGGGGCATATTCTCAAGGACTTACGCTGACTTAGCGGCACTTTAGCACTGCAAAAGTGGCAATATATTTATCGCACCATTCTCAATCTGGTGCAAACTGCTGATATCGCCAGTTTTCCAGCGATAGCTGCCGCAAAAAACATTGCCACGGATGAGAGCAACTACTAACGCTTTTGATATGCAGAGTAGGCATTCTCGTGCAAAAACACACGAAAACACCACTTCGCGATATTCTCAACGACCAGCCAGATCTGCGATGCAATACAAAAACAGGAGATAAGGCGCGTTAGCAGAAGGGATTTAACACCTGCCTTTTACTGGTGTTACAACAACACAAAAGGAGAACTGGGGGTCCTTACAGTATAAAAGAGAACACGAAAATACAAGAGTGTGTTAATGATTACAAAGAATCTGAATGGAGAGACTGGATTCCCATCACTCCGTATTTGATCAGTATTATCATTTGGTCATCCACCTGTTGGAGAGGTCTGTCTCTTGATCATAGAGATTGCCTCAATGGGGAGCTCTCTTGCTCAGATGAAGAAGTGGAACCAGACTCAATGATACAAAAAGTACTTATTGATAGTGATCCTATATACGTAGTGCAGTGCAAACAATCATAATGTGTAAAGTGAAATGTTAAAAAGGTTGCGTGGAGCAAACCACTTATTGGATAGGAACAAACCCCTCACACCCTTATTAAGAACAGTGCAAAAAAATCAGCAGTATTAACAAATAACTGCTATCAATAAGGTCCTTATTGATAGCAGTTATTTGTTCATTATCAAAGTACTTTTTGTATCATTGAGTCTGGTTCCACTTCTTCATCTGAGCAAGAGAGCTCCCCATTGAGGCAATCTCTATGATCAAGAGCCAACCTGCGCTCATCTCGTCATCACATGCAGGGTCGTGTCTGCCAGGGCGGTGCCCCACACCAAGCCACGATGCTGTCACCGTGACCGATGGTGCCTGCACGATCCTGTGCACCTGCTGCACCCCAGTCCTGGTCCCCAGACCCTTCCGCCGCCCAGCGATGACTGGCCGTCCGTGCGCACCCAGCCCTCAATGCTCACCTGCCCCCACCGGTGTGTCTCCAAGAGGGCCCACCATGTGCCAGTGCAACCTCCTCAGCCGATCGCTGGATTCTGCACCTCAGGCCCCTAGCGCACCCTGCGGCACCGCACCGCGGAGTCATGTGTGTGCTGAGTGCTGCCTTTGGCGTGCACTGCGGTCCAGCAGGGCTCTCCATTCAAATTGAATCTTGATTAGCAGGATGACATATCGAGGTCTATGCATCATCGCAGGCTGCACACCGGCTCAGCTCTTCAGGTGCCCCTACCTCAGTGCACCGCAAGTCATCGTCCCGTGGGGGTAGGGCCGTGCCGGCCACAGTGCCCCTGTTATTGGGAGGGTCACATGTCCTGTGACGCCTGTGCTGGATGGATGTGGTGTGGGTGTAAACCAGCCCTCAGGGAGTTTCTGTGGCATGCTGACAACTAGACCAATGATCAGCAGATCACTACCGGGAAGACCTGGGATATGTAGCTTTGTCCCCTCCCCTGTAAGCGTAAGTGGAGTGGGCTGGGCTGGCATATGCCAGTCCAGTGTAGGGGTGTGAACAATAAACCCGGTTCGTGGTTCAGTTCTGGGCTGGACAAGTAAGTAACTAATGCGTGTGTCTCTTTTGTAGAGTTGGCGCCACCCGGACCGCAATCGGCAATGTTGCACCCTATGATTCAAGTCCCACAGCATGAGCAACATGGACGTAAGGGGTAATCACTGACCCTACATACATCCATACTTTCAGGCTTGAAAGATCATAGACATGACACATCTTTGTGAATTTGAATGTTTTATTCACATTCAGTGGTGTTTTGAAGCTGGAGCAGTACAGGGCCATGCAAACCCCACTTCACATTGTTGTCCCATTGAGGGCCAGCCAGAGACCTTTAGGGAATGACAAGTTCATCGGAAGAGGAAGAGTTCAGTCCGCAGTCTGATTGCTGTGTCATTGGTAACCAAACCGAATATGGCAGTCCTTGTCGAGGTCCAAGGTGAGTGTCGCAGAGTGTATCGGGGGACAGTGGAAGATGATGATGTAGACGGCAGAACCAAGCAGAAACAGACCATATGGTGGAGATGAATGCTACTGCGTCCTTCTTACCACTGAGGCAGAATCATCCCCATCTTCATCCTCTGATGTATCATGTGCTACACATGTGGATGGTGTTGTTTTGTCTGCATCACTATGTGACAGTGACACATCAGTGGCCGGAGGTGGATTGTCTGCAGCACTGTGTGTCACTGACACTTCAGGGGGCGAAGATGTGGATGGAGTAGTAGCAGAAGCATTCATCCACGCCAGGCCTTGTGGCAGCAATGCCATGATGACGGTCTGCAGAGCATGGAAGAACCCAGCTACCTCTCGCTGGTGTGCAGCCTTGGCAGCCATTCTTTCCGCCTGCGTCCACTCCATGTTCTCCATGATCTTCCGCATGTGTCCGAACTCCCGGATGATATCGCTGGAGCCACTCTGACTAGACAGTTGCTCATGTCTCAGAGTCAGGACACCAGCAATGTCAGCCATGGATCATTGGAGAGCATGGAGCGGACTGTGGGTGTCCGTTAAGGACTTTGAGTGGTCCCTGATGTGATTTAGACACCCACGTACGGCATCTAGTTTGGCCGCCATGAGGTCGAACCCCACCCGCACCTGATCAGCCATCTTCTCCTGGCACCCCAACACATGACGTTGGAAGGCTATATGTTGTTCGTGTGGGTCCTGGGATGCAGCGATGGTGGTGGGTGCTTCCTGCTGTGTGATCTGTGCAGGGGGTGAGGTCTCCTCGATGCAGCTGGGCTGCCCTGCTTCTGGAGGTGGGGTGCCAAAGCTGTCCATGAGCTCTTGGAGGGCGTCGTTGTCGAAGGTGTGGAGGTCCTCTTCATCATCAGTGAAGAGATGTTCAGTCTACTCTGCAGGAGCTGTTGATTTTCCCTCTGCAATGTGAAGGGGAGATGCAGTTTAACATTGTGTTCACATGTATGTTGACCCATTGTACAAGTATACCTACAGACTGCATGACCATGTACATTGTGATTGTTTGGGAGGAGCTGCCTATTTGATGTGGGACAGTGGACATTTCGACAACATCACGGATGTGTGTTTGTACTTGTACATTATCATCTCACATTTCCCTGCTATGCCAAATGTGATTGGCCAGTTTCTACACACAAGCGGCACCAGTTGTGTCCTCTGTTCTGTAGTGAACGTGTTGCAGTTTGTACCACATTGTCGTTAATGTTGATGTGCTCTGAATGTTATGTATGTGTGCTGCATTTTTGGGAGAGTCGCTCCTGCAGCTCTGATTTTGCTGCCCCTTATCCCTTTCAGGTGGTGTGCCTTTGACTTATGTGCTTATACAGTGCTGAGGTGTTGCATACTTGGGTACGTTGGGCTCTTGGTGGGAGTTGGGAGTCTGGGGCATGGTTTCTCCGCAGATGTTTTGTTGACGTCAGGGGTTGTGTGTGCACGTGGATGTGTCAGAGTGTGACCTGCTCCTTTACGGATGTGGTCCACACTCAGCCACCTCAGTGTCGTGGCGTGCAACATGTCATGATGTATTGACTGCAGACATGCTATTCATCATGCAGTGTCACTTGCATTGTCAGTGTGGCTCACAGACACGCCGCTTTGATGGGTTTGGCACATGTCCATGGGTTGGTTGTGAAATTGGTGATGTGCGGGAAGGGCACCCTCTGGGCACATAGTCGACGGTGGCCTACTTGCTGTTTCTGGGTGTGCTGCAGTGTGCCAAGAGGATCAGGGACATGATCCAGAGTCATTGTGGGTGTGCACTGTGCGACACTTAATTGTGCATGTGTGCCATTGTGCCCATCTCCCCTCACATCCCCAGTCCCTGGTCGTTACTCACCCTGTTGCTGTTGTGTCAGGTCATGTTGAGCAGTGTCCGGTCCCCCAGCCCCTGCCATTGTCTCCACACTGATGACTGTGGACACCATTTCCTCCATCTCATCCAGCTCCTCCTGTGTCGCTGAACTCCCACCTCCAGTCTGCATTGCTGCCTTCTGGTTGTTGCCGAGTTTCTGCTTGGTTTCGCGCTTCACATCATTCCAGCGCCTCTTGACCTCTTCCATTGTCCTCCTCAGCACTCTGACTGCATTCACCTTGTCCACGAAGGACTGCTATATTCCATTTTTTGTTGCCAATGACACATTGGAGTTGACAAAGAGTAGTTTATGGTGTTCTATCACCTCCGTTATCAGGATCCTATTTTCCTGCGGACAGAACCACGACTTCCTCTTCTTCTCCGTGCCCTTCCCAGGCTGGTCCTCCATGGGGCTTGTGGGGTTCTGGTTGTCCTCTGAACTTGCTCCGGCTACCTCCATTGTGCTCTGCGGTTGTTGTTTTTTTCCTGCTTTTCTAGTGATTTTTACCACCTGACGTGTGTGAATTGCAGGCCTGGTGCAGCTTATCACTGATTATTTATCGAGGTTGGGCCCATTGGCACTTTTTTCTTGTTCGGCTTTGGATTTTTATTGCTGTCACGGTAATTTTATCGCGGACATTTGATGCGTTATCGGGAGACTATCGCATGTTACTGCCGTGTTGTGAATACAACGTTAACACAGAGTCATTTTCCGACGATAGACAGTGATATGAAAATTTGCGTTGACCTATTATGGCGTTCTTGAGAATACCCCCCAGAAAGTTTGTAAATTATCAGTGGATTGCAAGTTTTGTTCTAGCGTGTATTTTGTTTAATGGATTTTTCGAGTCCATGCTAGTTATGTGTAGTGATTTCATCTATAAAGTGTAATTGAGAGCAATTGGTGGTCAATGAAACTATTGACTGGATTTGTCATTTTAACAATATTACATGCAATACAATTTGTTGAATCTTTTTTGGCCTCCAGGAGCTTAGTCATGATAAATTGTGTATCTTTCAAAAGACTGTCACCATGGTCATGTGCCCTAATTTCCTGACTCTGGCACTTTGAATTGGTAGATCCATATCACTTATTCGCTTTCATTTTACCAATTGGATGTTAATAGAAATGTCCTTCATTGTCCCTGAAATATATTTTGGTAGCACATCCCCCTCCAAAGTTGTACTCTGTCCATCCATGCACGCAGGCTCTATTTTGGTTCTTTCTTTCCTCGGCTGACATGCTCATATCATTACTAGACCCCAAGCCCCAATTCACGTTTAAAAAAAAATTGTATATAATTTTAACTTTGAACTTAATTGGATGTGTTGTTACTCAGCTCAGAGTGTGAAGGCATACCTGTAGACGGATTTGTGTGTGTTGACCGAAAGGTTAATGGCACGTTATCTAGAAACTCCACAGCCCTCCATGACATTACTCACATGCACCTATCTTCAGGATCTGGTGCGAAAGAGACGATACACAGGCGGAAGGTAGAAACAAATGTGTGTACTAAAAAACGTTAACTAACATTTAACAAACACATTTTTTATTACATCTTCAGTGGTGGGATCGGTCAATACAAACCTAAGAGGGTATTGTGTTAAAATGGGTTAGAGACTAATGAGTGAAATTTTGAAAAGAGATGGTGTTTGCTTGCCGTGTCCATAGGAGGAGTGGTGCAGGGGTTGTTCATTTCCCCTGGTATGCAATACTGGAAGATTTGAATTGGGTTGAGGATCAGTTGGGAAATTGGAAATAGGTGGGATGGTGTTGACAGCTGGTGTTTTTATGGGGTGGGTCCTGTAGGTGGTTGTTGACTACAGTAGTCTGAGGTGCCTGACTTGGCCCTGCAGTTTGAGACATGCCTATGTGTGAGAGGGCCTGTATGAGCTTCATGACCACGACATGCCAGCTTGCATTCTCCTTCCTGAAAACCCAAAGATGTTCCATGTGCAACTTCACAAAACATTTCCATGTTTCCCAAGAAACTAGTCTGTTCCTTTATCAACCTTTATAGACCTGGTATTGTTGGCGTGGTTTTCCCCTGACTTTTTGCCTTCAGACCAACTGTTTATTTGCTGACTTTGTTTTTGCTGGCCTTAGGACTCTGCGTACTTTTCCACTGCTAGCGAGTGCTAAAGTGCTTGTGCTCTCTACTTAAAACATTGACTTATATCAAATTGCCATATTTAATTTTCTTTTAAGACCCTAGTGAAATGGCACAACATGTGCCCAGGGACTGCAAATTAAATTCTACTAGCAGGTCTGTAGCACTGATTGTGCCACCCACTTAAGTAGCCCTTTAAACATGTTTCAGGCCTCCCATTTTGACCTGGCAAAATAAGATGTTTCTAGGGTCACACCTTCCTTTTTAATACATATAAATCACCTCTAAGGTAGAATGACTTAACACAATATGCACTTTTCCAAAGGGCACCCCACCCATAAAGGTATACCCCCCACATCACACGAGTGGATACAGTACATCTGGGGTGCTGATTTGCTAACTCTGCAGAGACCAAGTGATACTCACAAAGTGGTCTTATCACCCTCACTGCAGGTGGTCTACAATTATGACCACTCCACTCAGATATAGATTGTATCCAGTATGGGTTTATAGGCTCATAGTTGCATTTGTGTTATGATAGTTATGCATAGTCATGCCATTGTGAAATATGGGAACACATGATATGGCTGTAAATCAGAATATATAGATCAATGTATTGGTTTATTGATGATGCTTGTCATGTTTGCTGTAGTAAATACTGTCAAAATTCAAATAATATAGTTCAAGAAATAAAACGTCGCCCCTTAGGACAGCTCCAAGGGCAAGCTGCAGTGTATTAAAAATGTTAGACATGTACGTTTAATTTTTACATTTCCTAGTAGAGGAAACTCTTGAGTAGATTTTTCTTCTGCAAGGCCCACCTGCAAGGCCTACCTCTACCATAGGATAATATTGGAATTACCTTTTCACATTTTATAAGTGTAATTTCCAAATGGGAACAGGTAACCCCTTCATGTTTGATGTCTTTGGAATCACTATTTAACAATCTAACTTATGGTGAAGTCAGATTTAATTTGCAGTTCTGAAAATGAAAGTTGGCATATTCTTGCCATTGCCGTTTGGTTCCTGCATCTTTTCTCTGAGTCACATGACTGGGTGTAGCGGACAGTTGGGCTTTGTTTATTCCTCAGAGACAGGCACACATAATTGGGAACTTAGGTGTGGCTAGATGGGCCATCGATCACAGGATGGGAGGGAGGATCTGGGCCCAGCCCCAAATACACCTAAATAGGCTGTGTCCTGTCTCCACACGAAGGGCTGCATACTCCCTGTGTTTAGCCTAGAAGGCAGGGCACCTATGCACTTCAAAGACATGCCTCTAGATGCTTCCCCCCATTTCAAAGCCACAACCGGGTATAAATACTGCAACTCATACACCACCACTTCAGTCTACTTCTGGACCAGAGGATACTCTGCTAGGAAGAAGGACCACTGTGCAGCTGGAAGGACTGTCACTTTGTTGGACTGCAGCTCTGAAGGAACTGCTGCCCTGCTTTGGTGAGCTGCTTCCGTCTTATCCAGGGAAAAAGAACTTCATCTTGAACCCAGGACACCAGAGTGACTCCAAGGGCAGTCTGCTGGCCTCCTGATCTGAGCCTCAGGGACATTAAAGGCTCCCCAATATCCTTTACTAGCCCCTGGACCCAGTTGCAGCAAGTTCCAGTCCGCAAAGTGGTGCCTCTCAGGTCCTGGTCTCTTGGTGTGGCTCAGTGCACTGAAATCTAGCTTTTGGACTCTTTGCAAGCACAAAGGGGCTCATTCACACTGAGATCTCAGCACCAACAGCCACCTGTGCTGCTCTCTTTGCTCCTTGTAGCCCCCTCCTACACAGACGGGACACATGGCGCAGTCTTGAGAAGCTAAATCTTTAGCTAGAACTTTATCAGGACTAATTCGGGGACTGTCGCCGACCTGCACCACATCGCAATCAGCCTGAACTTGTGAGTTTGACTCACTCCAGCATGACCAGATATCCTGAATTGGAGCTTAGTGTATGTTGCCACTATTTTCACAAATTCTTTAAAAATTAATAGCTCCCGTTCTGTTGATTGGATTTTTGATGTTTTGGTCTTTTAAATTTTACTCTATAATTCTAATTTGTTGTTGGATACATTTTGTGTGGTGTTTTCACTTTATTACTGTTTTAAAGTGTTGTACAAATACTTTACACATTGCCTCTAAGTTAAGCCTCATTGCCTTTTGCCAAGCTACTATAGGGTTAAGCCCAGGTTAATTTGGTGTTTGCCTGTGCCTTACCTTGATGAGGATTGTGGTTGCTGCTTGACCAGGGCTCACGCACTAGTCAACCATCAACCCAATATCTCACAAATCCTAATTACAACAAATGAATAACTAGACAAATAGGTGGTCCACAGTGATAGTGCTTAGTGACAAAAGGGAAAAGAATTTCCTTCATGAATCACACAGTGGCAGCTGGCTTGTACCATGGATGGTGATG
Source organism: Triturus cristatus (assembly GCF_964204655.1). Classification (NCBI taxonomy): domain Eukaryota; kingdom Metazoa; phylum Chordata; class Amphibia; order Caudata; family Salamandridae; genus Triturus; species Triturus cristatus. The sequence continues at coordinate 1,124,002,385 of NC_140592.1, forward strand.
CACAAAAATAAAAATATTAAATAAATTCACTTACCTTTCTAACTTTGGCGAGATGTCGTCCTCCCTTGGGTGTCTTCTCTACACCTGGAAGCTCCAGATGCAGGAAACTGCACTACACAATCCTGGCACGGCTCTCACAGCATGAGAACAGCACCAGGATTGTACAGAGCAGGCTCTCTCAGTGCTCCTAAGAGCACTGAAGGCCTGCACTTTATCTAACAAAGCTGTCTACGACAGCTAGGCTAGAAAATGTTAAAATGTGCATGCCTGGCTGGCCGTCCCAAGAAGGGCGGCCAAAGAGACATTTTCAGAGATACTCGGCAGCACTGGCCCCACTCGGTCTTGACACTTAGTCTAGGATTGGTTGCTGAAAAATAAAATGGTAATAAATAAACTTTATTACTATTTTATTTTTCATCTCTGGGGCTTGTGGGGCAACGCTCCCCCATGCTCAAATGGAGGAGCCGCCTCCGGAATCACAGACTGTTTAGCGTTCAGGTTTGTGTTTAGAACCTTTGGCTACATGTCAACATATATGGATATAGAAATCATGTGTAGAGTCTTCATCAGATGAGGTAGAAAGCTACAAAATAAAGGGGCACAAAATGACCCTATACAGCAGCTTAAAAAACTATTACGCTCCTAATTGAGCAGAAGGAGGCATTCATACCTCTTAATCAAGTATGTCAATCATGGGATCAAATCCATAGAAATCAATAAACAATATATAAAGAAAAAATCAACCCTCATGAGCATTTTTTTCTTGATGCTTTCTACTCAGCCCCTGCATAAGTGTACTTATGGTATAGCAAGTAGGCACAGCAAAGTGGATCAACATGATTGCCATCCTTAACCCTTTCCGTGCGTCAGACGGCCGGGAGCTGTCTTAAGTCACGGCGTTTTAAAAAAATATATATGTTTGTGATGAGCGGCTCCTTAAGCAAGGGTCGCTCCCTTTTAGGGAGCATTTATTTTGGCCATTTCAGCACCCCTGAAGGGCGGATCAGCTGATTTTTTATTTTTTTTGTGTGCCGCACTAGCCCACCAGGGATTTCTTTTTTGGGGGGGGGAGGAACAGCTCCTGTGTCTCTATCCAGTAAATTAAACTTAATTACTTGTATGTGCCAGCTAACTCAGAGGTCACTAGAAACTTCTTGAATAAACAAGAAGGGACTAGTTTCTGACAACCGCATAAACATGGCAACTTTGTTTCCCTTGGAGTCGGAACAATCTCAGAACCGTGGAAACAATAGATAACAGTTTCACTCAGTCAATCGTGCATGCTTCGTTTCTACAGAGTTGCATAGAAATAGAGAGACGGGTGTTTCAATAAAAAGGGTTTATGTAACAGTCTTATTTCTCGTGCAAGAGATATGAACTGCTACAATCGTAAGACAGGCTGCGAAGTACAACATGTACAGAGTTAGCAGTAAGATAAAATAATACTGCAATAGCATGGTTTGTAGCTATGACATATATTAACCCCTTCGCCGTGGCAGGAATTCCGCCGCGGCGCTGGGGGGGGTTTGGGGGCAGCGCGGTGGCGCTGTGCTTGTGACGGAACCGTTCCGTCACGAGCCACAGTTGAGCTGTGCTCATGACGGAGTGGTTCGGTCACGTCTCCGCCCACTGCGCTAATCGCCCGCACAGGCGGGGAATTAGCGCCGCGTGGGCGAAGCAGTGGCCAACGGCCGCAGCATGACGGAACCACTCCGTCATGAGCACAGCGCAACCGTGGCTCATGACGGAGTGGTTCCGTCATGAGCAGGGAAGGGGTTAATTAAAATACATACATAAATAACACAGGCTAAAATGTGAATACTCATCTGATGCTTCTAAATTGTTCTACCCCAGTGTACCTAACCTAAGTGTAGTATGAGGTAAGAAGTAGGTGCTGTTTTCTAAAGTATATCTAGCTATAGTTTAGTTTTGCCTAGAGTTGCCAAAAGTTTCTCTAAGTTCTAGTCTGCTCCATACCTTAGAATGTGCGAGGTTGGAATCTCTTTCCGGGACTCGATATCTAACACCCTGCAAGGGGAGTCAGAAACACTGGAGTTGGATTCTCTGCGAGGAGGATGACAGAGTCTGGTCAGTGTATCAGGCTGGAACTCGATCTCCTTCTGAACTTGCCGAGGCGAACCACAAGTAGGCAGTCGAACTGGACTGTACCGGAACCGTGGTTTGCCAGGGCAAGTGCAGGTATATTTATACCTTGAAGGTGTTTAGGAATGCCTGTATTGACCTAAATGTCAGGCATCGGAATGTCATGAATGAACTAGCCCTGGGAATAGTTGGCGAAGTAGCGCTGTGCGTAGCTACGCAAAGTGCACTTCGCACTACGCGAGCTACACGTAGCACTTCGCGAACTGCGTAGTACCCTGTCCGCACTGTGCAAGATGCTGTTTTCAATGATTGCACAGTGCGGACAAGCATCCGGCATTGTGCAATCATTGAAAACGGAATTTTTTTGCACAGTGCGAGCTGTAGTTTTCTGCTGCTCGAGTAGATTTTTACTCGAGCGGCAGCTTTCTCAACACGGACTGGTAGTTTTTCATCGCGAGCGGTCGCGAGCATACATGACCACTCGCAATGAGAAACCTGACCTCCCCGCGTTGACAATCTCGCCGGGAGGTTTATTTTCCACGCTCGCGTTCAGCAACTTGATGCTGCTGATCGCGAATGAGGAAAAAGTCTCGCCAGGATGTCATTTTGCTTGCTCGCGGTCGCCAACTTGACGCTGAGGACCGTGAGCAAGCAAAAAATGACCGCTGCACTGTGCTACGCTATGCGTGTTTGCACTGTGCTACGTGCAATTCACATAGTGCAAAGTAGCGCAAACTTCACAAACTACGCGAGCGTAGCGTAGTGCTTTGCCCAGGGTTAGAATGAACCCTTAAGGAATAGATGTTCATGCATTATAATGAGTTCTTGGAGAAATCAATATCCAAGCAAGGGAAATTCCTAAAGGCTTAAGAGTATGGTTTTCCAATAACTCGTTGTGACATGGATTGATGGATATAGGAGACCATGCCTGTATTTGATTAGCATGGACAATGCCTGAATAAGGGCTGGATTTTCTATGCCTAAATAAGGCAATATGAATTGTACCTATATAAGGGCATAACTCGGGAAACCTGGGGGGGAGATTGGCCTTCTGTTTTTAGGCCCATCTGCTCCCAACGTGGTCAAGTCATTTGACACTAGGGCTTGTTATTTATGTGTCGTTGGGGAGTGGCCCCTTGGGCAAGGGTCACTCCCCTTTATGGAGTGATTATTGTGGCCATTTCTGCCCCCTCTGGGGCAGATCAGCCCTATGTTTGCAAGCCCACATGTTCCAGAGGGGTCGGCAGAAGCCACTAGACACCAGGATTTTTTTTAATGTTGTTGGGGAACGGCCCTTTGGGCAAGGGTCGCTCTCCTTTATGGGGTGATTATTGTGGCCGTTTCTGCCCTCTTCAGGGGCAGATCAGCGATATGTTTTTAGGCCCATCTGTCCCCAAGGGGGGCAGTAGCCACTAGACAACAGCGTTTTTTAAATGTTGATGTTGGGGTCTCTCCCTTTCTGTTGGGCAAGGGTCCCTCCCTCTTTACAGTAGTGAGCATTTTGGCTATTTCTGCCCCCCTTATGCTTTTAGGCTCACCTACCCCTGGCTTGGATGGTGGATTGTGTGTGGACTGGTGCAATATTTTCATATGTGATTGTAATGTTTTATTTCTCCTTTTTATTATAGTGCAAAGATTTTGATTCTTGTTTGCGGTTTTGGGAGTGGTTGATCTGCAGTTTTGCATAGTTGCATTTATTTGGTAAGAAAAAACATTTGTGTTGTGTTTACTCCACATGAGTAATCCAACCAGTATGTGTGTGTACTTGAGGAACGGATGGATAGGCAGTCATATTTGTCTTATCTGTCTTTCTGTGCTAAGGTATAGTTTGTCACATATTTCTGTGTGGGATCACCATGCTAGCATAAATGTCTTACCACAAGGCATTCCTCTCAATCTCCCAAGTAAAAGGATACCTTACTTGTATGGGTGGTGCAAAAGCCTGTTACTGGGAAGGGCCAAAAACATATAGATTAAGGGTATAGCACAGCAAATTCTAAGCACTACATTTTCTTTAAAAATACATTTTCAGCCAATTCTGCATCGGACACCCACACTTGAGTGAAGAGGAGGCGGAAGGGAGATTACCTGCCCTCTGCGAAGCACCAATGAGATCCCGGAAGAGTGGCCTTGAGTGGCCGAATGCAGGTAGGACAGCATCTACACCCTAACTGCACCAGCACGCCCCATGGGGGGGGGGCAAAGACTATTCAGGGAGTGCCCCGAATAATGTCTTAAGACTGTATCACAGACCAACCCATTCCAGGCACGAGGACAGTCCCTCATTCCCTCGTGGCAAGGTGCCACCAATGCAAATGGAAGGAGACGCATCTCCCACAGTGATTCTGAGTTGCATCCGGAATACATGGTCGAGAAGAAGAAAGGTATGCAAGAGGCTGCAGACCAGATCCATTAAAGCACACCTACTACCACTGCCATCCACGAAATTGATGATGCACCTGAGAAGACACCTAGTCCTATAGAAAGGACTGGACTGATGAGTAGTCTGTTACGGGAGAAGATGTGCAGTCAAACAGGCATGATGGAGCTGGCAGGAGCTCCTCGTGAAAAGAGCTGACAACACAAGGCCTGTCGCCACTTTGCAGCATGTGCAGAGAAGACATTTGTCTGAATACCACACCACACTGCATGCAATAACCGAGGAAGAAGAGAGCCTGGCACATTGCCACATTCTGAAGAAGAAAATGAGTAGAGAGGAAAGAGTGTGACAAATCTCTCACATGGAAGAATAGACGACCACAGGTGCGCAGGAGTAATTAACTAGGGGACAAGAACAAGGACTCGTACCACTATCTGACTAACACAAGCCAGCCACCGAGGTGCAGTGACATCACGGGAGATAGCTCAGCTGGAGTGCCAAAAATAAACCATCTGCATGCGTGAAATGTGTATCTGCCGGATGCTTCACAGTGTGACCATCCAGACACCTGTCTAAGGCTGCTTAGAGCAAATGGCATCCCTGCTTGCAATCGCACATGCCAAAGAAGAAGAACTGCATAAAGTATACAATGAGCTACATGTCATCGCCACCTATTCATCATTTCCCCAGTGGATCACCACCACCCCTGGAGTATCAAGTAACAAGACTAGAGTCTGGTACCATTGCCATACAATATGACAAGAAGCACCAGTGACAAACTGAAGAACCAGTGACCAATTGCATCCTGATCCCGGTAGGAAAAACATTTTCTGACCAGGACGCATCCACCCCTGATGCTGCACGAGTGATTCAGCAGTGGCTCCAAGGTGGTCTTGTGGTTGTCCAGATGCAGACACGTATGCAGCCCCAGTGCATCCCACAGGCAGTCCCATGGCAACTCAACCAAGGGACCTCCCCAAGCGGAAAAGATGGACTTGACTTTGCCCCACTGATGGATTCCAGGAGGTAGACATGCCATGTAACAGAGACTTTTAACAGGTCACAGCACACCAAGACTGTCTTGAGTGGATGAGGCAATACCATTATCAAGCATTCACAACAGACTCCACTGATGCACCAAATGCAACAAGTTTGAACTGTTTATCACCAACTGCATCACAGGAAGAGCACACTAAACTGATAAACATCACATAGGTGGACTGTCACTCAAATAAAGTGATGCCAAGGGATCCGGATTCAATCAGCACCATGTTCCAGAGGTACCTGGTTAATTCGTGGATGTGGGCTGAGACTCCCAGCTGCACCTGTCCGCCATTGTTCTGCAGACTGCCTCCGAAGCAGTGAGACTTGATTTGTTTTAGTTGTTTTTCATTCCTTCCAATAGGTTGGACTTTTTTTTTTTTTGTTTTTGATAACATTTGGAAGGAATGTTGTGTCCTGCTGGACACAGTCTAGTGCTTTACCAGCCACTCCCACGAGGGCTGGTCCTTACACCCATCCAACACAGGCATCGCCAGTCAGGTGTCTCTGCCAATAAAAGAATGAAAAAAGAACAGTTGATGGACAGACTGCAGAATAATGTCATACATTCACCCCACTACAGTGGTCTGGGCCTAAGTCCATCGTTTCTTTGCTTCCCATGTCATTCCAGTTTGAACCCAGCCATATGCAAATCAGTCTTGACCCTGTTCCCAATGGGAACAGTCCAGCCTGAACTGCCAGGCCAGTTCCTCCCTGGCCTAGAAACAAGCATCCTAGGATCGGTTTTGGGTTTACAACAGGGGCCTCATCGGTGCTGGTATACTTCCCAAGATGCCACAAGTTCTCTGTCAAGTTGTGGTATGCACACATTGACTTCCATTTACCCTGAGAGCCGCTGCTGCATGCAGACTAGGCCCCTGGCAAAACAAGATGTGGAACTGTCGTGTAGTTCCTAAAAATACATAGGATCTGCATGTTTGTTTGGACAACATAAACAAATGGATTGGTGTCTAGACTGATTCCGGACACCCCCACATGATATGTCAGCCTATAGACCAGCTAGCTTACACTGCCACTATAAGCCCCAAACCCTACCAAGGAGCGAATAGTTTGTGACAACCATTGACCCTTCATGGATCGTGGAAACAGTACAGTACTTTTCTCTCAGTCAATCGTGCTCACTCATTTATTGAACCAGCAACATTCTAGTATAAAACATGTTTGCTGTGACAATCAATAGACAGAAGCAAATGTTAGAGATTACAAGCACCAACAAAGCAAACCATGGTGCTAAGCAACGAATATATGCAGGCATATATAAAAACAGTGTTCTTAGCATACTCCTACTATGTGTACCCTACTAAAGTGTACCTCAGTGTACCTAGCATGTATGTGGGTGTGAGGCCAAAAAACCCCTAGGGAAGAGCCAACCCCATTACCTGATGGGAGAGAATGAAGGACTCCGTCTTGGTCATGAGTTGGACAACCTGCAAGGGATGTCAGACTGCGGTGTGTTTAAGCCTCAGTGTGCATGGACCTCCGTGTCAATGTCAGCATAGAATCGTCTCCTCTCCTTACCTAGAGAGGGTGCGTTTCTTTTATACCAAAAAGGTAGCTCCGGAGGTTCAACCAAAATCAATATGTTGTGAGCATGATTATGTAGATGAGCCTAAATCAATAATTGTAACTATGCAAAGTAGCCGTGGTGCCGGAGGATGAAGAAAGCGATTACTTTTTTACAGAGTATGTTAATCATGTTATGTACGTCATGTGTATGGGATTAAGATATAATGTTAAGAATCTTCATGCATAATAAATAAGCCTAGTTTCAAGGAAAACAATTGACATTTATTCAGCACATAACTGGGTTAAAGGTCACTGCTTGAACTGTTATACAGAGCAAGGTAGGACAAAGGTAAGTAAAAAGTTGCATTGCTCCTTATGCCTAGGTTAGGAAACATAACAGAATGTGCTGCAGAATGGTTATCTAGAACCTTGTTTCTAGTTCTTGATTTTTTTTTTTTAAGTAATCAAAAGAAAGAAACTGTAGTCAAAAGAGTAGGACAAGACTATAGTGGAACCTTATAAATCACATGCTTGCCTTACTGAGAGTACTGAAGTGCATATTAATAGACCAATTACATATTAGTACCCACAAGATTCACAACATACAGAGCACATAACATTTTGTTTTCAAAATCATATGTATGTCTTACTCAGGGCATTAAAATGCATATTTATGCACCAATGAGATTACCATACCCATAATGGTTGCAGCACTATTAACGCACAATGTATAGTAAACTGAAAAAAACAAGCCTTCATATAATGACATAAAGATATAACCCATCATTGTAGAAAAGACTCAAAGTCATCTCCTAGAAAAGAGTTACCCTGTCTCCTATCATAAGTTGAATTAAGATCATGTCCTGCAGAACCAACACAGACTATCTTTGTCATTTCCTTTCTGGGAGTCCAGCAGCTACGTTACCTACCCCTTCTGTGATTTGGCATCACATGTTCTATAACTTGGTCTCTTGTGTCTTACATCACATGCTGTTTACTTATAGTTGGTGGTGTTCATCCAATGGGGCTCCGTTAATCCAGTTTCGATGTTGTAGGATTGGAGTTTTGATCTTCTGATTCATCTGACATGTATAGATCTTGTCACAGACACCATATTGCATGGATAACATCTTTTGTGAAAGACAATAAATCATTTGTATTTAATTGAAGATTAAGACTTTTGTATCAATACAGTATTTGCAAGCTGTACATTGGCCACGTTTGAGATGCTCCACCAAAGGCGGTAATCGCCATTGAGAGTTCATTGTGAACGGTTTCACTGTGGGTTAATCCACCCTCACTACTATGCCCTTGATACTTGACCTGTGCTTCAATTAAAACATTGGTTTGTCTGGGTTGGGTAATATGATCTTCATTAGGTCATGGTGTTCATGTATAATCCTTTTAACTACATTTATTGCTGTGCTAAATGTGTGCAGGCAAACAGGGTGAACAATCTTATCAGAATGTTGTTGTGGTACTGGTAATTTCTCCCTTGCATAGAATCAGGCACTTTTTGTAGCTTGTTTTATCAATCTTTTGGGGTAGCCTCTTGTCTAGTTGTAAGTGTATCAGCTTCTATAGATCAGTCCATCTTTTTGCAAAAGTTCCCCCGCAATCAGAGAAACTGTTCGAGTGGCAAGCTATCTCTGATATCTGAGTGTCCTTTGGTACAGCAGAAAGTGCATACAATAGCATTTTTAAACAGTAGAGTTCTGATAGTTTGACTGAGGGCAATGTGATAGGTGTATGACTGGTGTCATCGCTGGTAAATGTAAAAGGTATGCTACGTTAACTTGTAGAAATTGTTAAATGAATAGACATTTGTTATAAATTGAAAACCGTAAATTCTTTGAAAATTATTGCAACTAATATGTGTATGATGGTCACCGACTTCTCTGACTGATAGATGGCAGATGGCTGAATTACTGCTTGCAGGATGGTCCCTGATTTAACCTGATGGGTGGAGCAAAGTGCAGGCACTAATGGCCATTGCACCTGTGCAACTTGGACATATAGAGGTGTGTTGATTTTTAACTTGCCTGGCATTTGGATTCCCCAGAACCTGCAGGCTAAGGTTGATGGTGCAGGAGATATATTCATTGAGTGGGTGAGATGGAGGTGATGTGGTGTGCTGTATATATCCTTGATGAAGTTGTGTTGATTTCTATGTGATGATGCATGCAGTCAGAATGTGGGTGGTTGTCAGGGAGGAACGTAGATTTCTGAGAGATTGCCAGTTGGAGCTGGCTAATTGGTGGATGAGCTCTCTACAATTGACACTACAATAAATCTGCATCAATCACCTTTTCTGAGTGATCTGTCTCATTTCAAGGAAGGAGCAACTTCCACATTTTGGCGACAAGCGAAAACAACAATCTATTGAACAAGAATGGAGACCTCAACACCATTCATTGTCTACAGGACGATGGTTGAAACAACTGGAGACCAGAAAGCAGGGTGTCTACTTAACTCACAGCCTCCAATACCGCACTGGTGCCTCTGTTGGTAGATACCACGGTAGCGTTTGAAGCCAGTTGCGATTTCAAGGAAGGAGCAACTTCCACATTTTGGCGAGGAGCAAAAACAATGATTGATTGAACAAGAACAGAAACTTCAACACCATTCATTGCTTACAGGATGAAGGTTGAAACAACTGAAGCACAGAAATCTGGGTATCTCTTTACCTCACAGCCTCCAATACCACATCAGTGCCTGTGCTGTGAGATACCACGGTAGCACTTAAAGCCAGCTGGGCGAGTTTGAAAGCTGCTGGTAGGAACACGTGTTGCCTGGAAAAATTGGTGCTTGCAGCCTCCTTTGTGCCTCTTTGCAGCAGAGAGTTTCCCAGCTTTGGTGTTTTGGGCGGTGGCAGTGAAAGCGGGACATCTTGGAGCCAGTGGTGAGTGGATTCTCAGCTCATGCTCAGCGAGTTGGTTTTAACCGGCTCTGAGGAGGTCTCCATGTTTGTGGCTTGAGCCACTACTATGGAAGCGTTCCCACTAGTCGTGTGATAGGCAAGTTGGTCTCTAGCGGCACTCACGACTGGTGCTTGCAGGCGGCCTGAGCAACCATCCACATCACACACGCACCTGACGCACATTACATGACGCATACGGTGGCCATTTTGGATCGGGTTGTTTGTTACTTTGAAAGTTGGATTCATGTATTTGTTAAAGTGGGCCTCACGCTTTTACGCTGATGTGCACAGCGTTCGTTTTATTATATTTTGAAGTGCATCTTGCAGACACGATGATGCACACAGCATTCTTTGTGAGGATTTCCATCTCTTGAGATTCAGCTTGTGTACACTGCTTATACCTGTTGATTCCTGATGTGTGTCTCCTTATCGCACTGAGAAGCACAGCTGAAAGGTTTCCTGAGGTTGCAGCTGTCCAGAGTGATGTGGGTTTCTAGCAATGATGCACACAGCTTTTTTTTTTAGAGGGAAAGACATTCTGGGAGACACCAAGTACGAGAAATCATATAAATTCTTTGTGGGTTAGATTCAACTTCTGGGTAGAAACAGAAGGGGGATGGGAGCACACTGCTTCACAATCCCAGCGCAGTTCAACCCTTAACATTATGGTAAATGCAGTTGACTTTTTAATAATTACTTGAGTTTTTGCTGAAGTAGTTTGCCAAAGTTGGTGCACCTTAGTGCTGTGAATCCCTAGACACATGTGTTTCTGAATATTATCCTTCAACCGTAGAGATAAAAAACGAAATTTATCTGGGGTTGCTGAGAAAGCTGCCACAATCCTCTCAGGTCTCAGTACCTCTCATTGGTACACAGGTGCATCACCAAAAGCTTGTTAGCTCAATGGCTCAAGAGAGCCTTTTCAAACTCTCACTCAGGGTAGACAAGTGTAGATTTAATTTTCGAGATATTACGTATTTAGGACACTTGGTGTCTGCATCTGGAATGAGACCCAAGTCTTCTTTGGTTGACACTATTGGTAATCTTTTTCCTCCCTCATACAAGGAGGAGCTGGTAAAATGTCTGGGAATGGCTGAATTCTACAATAAGTTTATTCATAATTTTGCAGAGAAAACTGGATGTATGAGAGCGCTACTGAAGAAAGGGAGTGAATTTTTGTGATGCCAAGCTGTTTGACAGAGAGTTTGTGCATATTAAGAAACATTTGAGCGACGCTCCAAATCTAGGAAACTTTGATCCTACAAAATTCTCTTAGGTGATGACTGATGCGAGCTCGAAAGGGTTAGGTGCCGTTTTGTTGCCAAAAGTGGATGGGAAGGAGAAACCCATTTTGTTTAACTGTAGACCATTGAGAGGAGCTAAATGCAATTATTCAGTTGTGGAGAAAGAAGCTCTAGGTGTTTATAGGGCTGTGCGTAAGCTGAGGAAAGTTCTGTGGGGTAAGAGCTTTAAGAAGTTATCTGATCATAAGCCATTGAAAGAAGTTCTCACCAAGAAAGGCACTGATTTTGTATGTCATCGGATAAGAAAGTGGGTGGTAGCTTTGCAGGAGTTTGATATTAAGGTTTCTTACTTACCTAATAACGTTTAGCTGATTGCCTTTCCAGACCAAGTGGGAATGAAACCGAGGAGTCTGAGGAACTTGACTGTTTTGGTGGTGAAGAATTTGAGGAGGAAGTCAACGTTTGTGAGATCAGTGAGGGTTTGATTTCTGAAAGTGAACAGAGAGAGTGTTTGAGGAATGATCAAGAATTGGAGCAGGTTATGGAGAAAGTGCAATGTGGCTGAGGTGAGAAGAAGAATTGTGAAAGTGATCTTAGGTCAGGGAGGAGTTAGCTGTGGTTGATGGTCTTCTTATGCAGTGCAGCAAAATGGTCTCCTCTGGTAGTCTGAGAAACAAATTGGGGAGTAATGCTCATGATAGTCACATGGGTATTACCATAACGAAAGCAAGCATCAGAGAAGCCAATTAGTGGCCCGCCATGGATATGCATATTAAGATAGTGGTTTGTGTTTGTACACAATGTTTGTGTATTGATAGGATTTTGAAATGCAGGACCCAGACTATGGTAATAAGAGAGCAAGCTGGTGGTCCATGGTTAGACATTGCAGTTGATATTTTAGGTCCAGTCAGATTAAAATCTCAGGACTGGTATGTGTTGGTTTGTCTTGATATGTGTTTTAGATGGCCTGGGATCAAGGTGGTCAATTGGGTTGAGTGCCGAGTAGTGACTGACTTTTTTGAGGAACTTTTCGAACATGAGGGTTTTCTGTTGTCCATTCTGACAGGCAATGGAGTTCAGTTCATCTCTAGGGTGGTAAAGGGGTTTCTGAGAGAGAGAGGGATCAAGCATAAGAAAGCAGCGTTGCACCACCCAGAGAGTAATGGTGTAGTAGGAAGGTTTGTTAAAGTAATTAAAGAAACTTTGCAACACGCCGTTGTGTCTGAAAGTGACTGGGAAGCTGCCATGAGGGGAAAGGTACGAAAATACAGATTTACGCTGCACTCTTCCATTGGGTTGGTTCCCTTTCGTTTGTTCAAAGGCAGTGTTGCCAATACTGAAGTGACACCATTGTGGGTCACTGTGAAAAGAAGGGTTGTTGATGATAGTGTGGATAGCACAGAGGGATGGAAAGAAAGAGAAAGGGCTAAGGTGGAGAAGAGAAAGGTGTAGTATGATGAGAGAAAGGCAGGGAAAAGGACCGTAGTGAGTGTGGGTGATTGAGTGAGAATCAAGTCACCAAGGAAAGACAGGAGGAAGTCCAAAATCAGTCAACCAGGTAACCCTATTAGGATGTTTAAGAACGCAGTTAAAACAAATGATCATGAAATATGGAATCTTAGCAGAATTGCTAAATGGCAATCTACTGGAGCTTGTGGTGCAAATATACCTGTTGTAGAAGGGAAGGTGGGTAGGCCCCTTCATGCAAGAAGGATTCCACTTTGTTTGCAAGACTGTGTCTACTAAAATGTTTTCAGCATACTTGTTTTCTTGCCATGTTCTTTTGGTTTTTGCATTTATTTTATGTGTTGTGTTAATAAGTGGGAGGTGACTTGGTGTTCTGTATTTATCTCCTTGATGGGGTTGTGTTTCTTTCTGTGTGATGATGTAAGCAATCAGAAGGTGGGTGGTTGTCAGGGTGGCTTTAGATTTCTGAGAGAGTGTCAGTTGGAGCTGGCTACTTGGTGGATGAGGTCTCTACAAATGATATTACAATATCAGGGAAGTTCCTTTTCTTGATTAGAGTGGCCTACATCCTGGAGTCTGTAGATGGTGTCTAGTATTTACAAGGTCACGCAATACAAGGGGAAGAGGGGAGTATCAAGGATATGGACTGTGTTTATGTGATTCCAAAGTTATTGTTTGTTAGGTGTTGATGTGGATTTCCTTGGGTGAACTCCTTTCTCTATTCTTTTCCATTACTTGTTCTATATATCGCATGCCGAAAACTCTTTATACACTGTATGGAACTATACCTATTAGCGCAGAAATACACATCTTGAAACATTTAGAGTCATAAATGCAGTCCTACAAGTCTCTTCCCCCTCATTTAAGTGGGTGGATGTATGTATTTTTTCTGCAGGGCTAACAAATCTTCCTCAAGTTGCTGAATTGCAGGTTTAATGTTTCCTCATACATTGGTGGAAACCAATGTGTGTGGAGATTTTGATTTGTAGAATTCCCTTTGTGAACAAGGCCCATATTAAACCATGGGCAATGGTTAATTCATAGCGAGTAGTGTGCTGTTCAGAATACAAATATAATACAAAAAAAACAAGAAAACAGACCTTTAGTATTTGAACACACACCTCTTTAAGGAACATTACATCTTAATGCAGAAACAGTCCTGAAACGTGCTACTGCTTAAATCACTTCTTGAATGTGTCCTTTACCCTGTACTGCCTTCTGTAGCCTTTGATTAGGTTTGTGAGATACAAACATAAAAACATATATACGTGGGAAGCCACATACTACATATAGACCAAACAGTAGGGAAGAAAAAACAAAGTCACAGTATTCCACAGTCAAAAGATATAGAACTGCAAACATATGTGTATCTATTGATTTAGTATGTGGACCTGCCTATTGCCTAAAGTGTGTATTATTCATGGTCTAGACACCCAGTAACTCTAAGTCAATGTTAAGTTAGGGAAATCTGGGCATTGAAGGTGGACAAATGGATGTCAGAACAGCAGGGAACATCAGTGTGCCAGGCCATAAGCACAATAGTTAGACAAAGAGCACACTTCAATTTATCTTGGTCCAGCGGGTATACATGATAATATTCACTGTTAAGCCAGGTGGTGCTCAGGCCAACTGAATGCTGGACATCTATGTTACAAGGCAGAAATAGGATTCCTTCAGTGTTGGCTCAGTGACCCATCTTCAGGCAATATTGGCGCATCCAATATCACACAATGGAACTAAAAGTTGAAAATACCAACTAACCAAAATGAGGTAGTACCCTCTTCAGAAAGATTTCTGTGAAGGATAGGCGTAAACCTGTTTCCAGAATGAACTCTAAAGTGAGTGCCTCAATGACACAATATTAATACCATGACCAGTCCTTTGTTTTGCTGGAGACAAAAGATCTTGAAGTAGATAAAGTAGTGGTGGATATGTCCTTATTATTTCTCTGTAAGCGGCAACCATCCTTCATTTAGTGCTTCCAATTTCATGTTAAAATAATGTTAATGATCTTTGCTGGATAGTATTAGAAAGAAATTCAATTCTAGCTGTGACTCAGGAACACTTTTTCTAGGACACAGCTATTTCGGCAGATCATGGACACATTCACACTGCGGGCCCGATTCACAGAACTAACTTAAGACAAAATCCTAAACTTACTACCATTCTGGTATTCACAGAAGGCACTTACTCATTTTGGCATTCACAGAAGGCACTTACTCATTTCGGTATTCACAGAAGTTAGGAGTCCTAACTGTAGGACTCCTAAATGCCTTCTGTGAATACTGAAAGTCTTAAAATTAGGATTTTTCTCAGTTTAGAAGTAGTAAAGTTAGGACTCCTAACTTTGGGACTCCTAAATGCCTTCTGTGAATACCAAAAGTCTTAAAATTAGGATTTTTCTCAATTTAGTAGTAGTAAAGTTAGGACTCCTAACTTTAGGACTCCTAAATGCCTTCTGTGAATACCGAAAGTCTTAAAATTAGGATTTTTCCCAGTTTATGAGTAGTAAAGTTAGGACTCCTAACTTTAGGACTCCTAAACTGAGAAAAATCCTAATTTTAAGACTTTCGGTATTCACAGAAGGCATTTAGGAGTCCTAACTTTAGGACTCCTATCTTCTGTGAATACCGAAATGAGTAAGTGCCTTCTGTGAATACCAAAATGGTAGTAAGTTTAGGATTTTGTCTTAAGTTAGTTCTGTGATTCGGCCCACCGTGTTCTTGAGCGCTTAGTGGATACCTGGACTTGATAAGTGGTAGGTACCATAAAAATGAAGGACATATATAGTAAGAAAAGGTTTGCATAGAGAAGGAGCAGACTCTGTAGGCAGAGTCACATATCAGCTAATTGGCATTTGAAGATTCTTGGCCTCGTTGTAGGGTAGAGAAGATCTATTGATACTCTGAGTGCAGATTTGTGGTCTGAAGCTTCTGGCTTTTTCCACAAAGGCAATGTCATCAATAGTAGCAGGGAAGCAGACCTTCAGTGGGGAATCATACTTAGAAACAGCTTTCAGTAAATGAGCAACACACAACTCCATGTTTAGGAAAAACTGTAACAGAGAGCACGATGATATTTGTGAATGGAGGTCTTTATTAACCTGGAGTAGTGTCCTAGATTATGCTCACTGTCAGAAGTTTAGAAGGAGGGCCAGCACATCTGTAAACATGTCAAGCCAACCAACCAGGTTGGGATAGAATTTCGAAGGGTTTCAGGAAAGCGCAGGACTTGAGATACTCCTATCATTCCATGTAGAGACTGGTCTCAACATGCCACTGGACAGGTACAATTTCCAGGGATCTGTTCTATTGTTGCGGGGATTCTGCTCATGCACAGAACTATGCGCAGGAAACCAGGACCTCAGTGAATTGTGGTGTACCAAAAAACTCACCTTAGTACCCAGAACCACTATCTGACTAGCATCAGTGTCCCATTCGTTCTCTGTATCATCTTGAAGCTACCAATGATTAGACAACCCAGAACAAGTGACTTAGAATACTCTAAGGAATGGTGGGAATCAGAAACACCTTTTCGTTTTTTTTCTCATACCAGTCCACAACGTGAGTAATCAGAGACACTGAAAATTTTAAAATGTTTATTTTTAAGTACGTGCTCTAAGGTGCAGTACTTTGGCTAACATAAGCAGACAAATTATTAGAAATAAAACCATCAGCATTGTTACAATACCATAAAAAACAAAGGGAGAAATCATATTATAATGATAGTGGAAACAGGTCCTATAATACCTTGTGTACCACACTCCCCTGGCTAGTAAGCTAGTTTTATATAATAATAGAAGGTCTCTAGGTTTGAATGGGGAACTCCATACCTCAAAGATCAGCTTAGGTGAATCACATCACAGGATCAGCTCTGCTCTCTGTGTCTGGAAAGGTTTTCTCCAAGTGTGTCTGAATCATGCATGCAAATGCAATATTAAAGGCACCCGAGTTTCAGATATTTGCAGCTGTGTTGTTGTTATGTCTAAGGCGTGGGCCGATCAACCTGAATTCAACAGCATACATTGTTATTTTCCCTTGACTGTTTCTGCACACAGTGTTCAGACTACAGTCACGGTGCACGTCTAGGGATGTGAAAAACAGACCATTCTCAAGTGAAGATAAAGCAAGCAAGCAGTTTTACTTGTAATAACAACTACCTGTAGTGTCATGTGCAAAAGCAGCAAAGTGGCAAGATGGCATTAACATCTAAAATGCTTATGCTAATATAGCAATGTATGCAGACAAAACCCTGTCTCCACTACACAATGTGATGAATTGTGGAATCCCCTCACACTGACACTCAAGACAAAGGAAAAAGAAAGAAGAAGTTAGTGGTGGAGTTGTCCTTGTTGGTTCTCTATAAGCAATGTTAATGATTCATCTGGGGCTTAGCATTGTTTATAAAAATGATATTAATGATCATCTTAGGGTAGCCCTAATGTGAGGTGCATCAAAATTGATTATGATCACTCTCAAAAGGTACACTTGTTCTAATGTTCACAATCATTACAGTACAACTAATGAACAACATATAGGTGCTCATCACATTCACTAAATGTACAAAAAGACACTCAGAAAGGAAACCTGCTTGCCACAGACCACTGACCTTCATTTATATGGAGATGGGCAGAGGCACCAAACTCTATGTATAGCTGCCATGCCAAAATATGCTGAACAGGATTCAACCAGAAGGAAGTTCCTGAGCAAAATTAGTGAGGGACTCTACTCCTCCATAACTACATGCTAGGAAAATCAAATTAGGGTCCTCCCAATTTAAGGGTGACAGAAGGACATCCGTGAGGAGCGCCAGATATGCAGTTGAGGGTTTGCTTGGCATGAGGGGCACCTGCAAGGGGGCAAAAATGCAAAAAGACATATAAACCACCTAGACAAGGAATATCGACAAGACAATGCATATATCCCTAAATGACAGATTTGCATTTTGTGTATTATCTCATAATTTCCCCAACATTTCTTGTAATTATGCAAAAGATAATCAGTTGAATTTCATTCATCCATTTACATTGAATATGCTGCAATTTCCAATTGGGTGCAGGAGGCTATGTCATGTTCAGTGTCTTTGCAACTGCAATGAAAAACCCTATTTATGGTAAAGTTGAGTTTTTGATTACAATTTTGAAAATGCCACTTTTAGAAAGCTGCCGTTTTCCTTCTCTTTGCCCTTTTGTACCTGCAGCTTGTCTTGGGTCACATAACTGACAGATGTTGTGAATTCCTTTCAGACAGTTACACAATAGAGAGATTAGGTGTGACTGAATGGGCCATCAACTGGCTGGATGGGGGGCAGAGCGGAGCACAGCCCCACTTGCAACTGAATAGGGAATGCTCCGCCTTTATACAAGGGCCTAATAACTCCACATTGTCACTTCAGCTAGCTTGGAGTCAGGGCAAGGGAGTCAAGAAATTCCATACAGCTCACAGCCACTGTCTAGAAGCTTGTCCCACCTTCCAGAAGAAGAACACCAGGGTATAAAAATGGGACCTTAGATACCAGCTTTGTAGTTCACCTCTGGACCTGTGGATACTCTCCCAGGAAAAAGGACTGCTGTGCTGCTGAAAAGACTGCCACTCTGCTGGATTGCTGGCCTGCTGCTGCCTTGCTGAATTGCTGTCTTACTGCCTACTGCCCTCTTGCATGGAGAAGAAGGACTGGACTTGGAACTTGAACCTAGCCCACAATAATGACTCCAAATGGCTAGTTTGCAGGCCTTCTGATCTGAGCCACAGTGACAAAAAGTCTTCCTTCACCTTGGACCCACACCTGAAACAAGCCTGAGAGAGTCCTGACCCTTCAGGTAGTGCCTCACTGGTCTTAGATTCTAGAAAGTGATCTTGAAGGTAGCAAGATAGCCAACATCCAAAAGTGAGGAATAGAAAATTGTTCGCTACAAACTGCTCTGGGAACCAGAAGAAGACTGGGACCAGTCCACTCACCTATCCTCCTGCGGTGCATCGCCAGTCAGATTGGCTTTGCAGCTTCTCCCGCTACGTTCTTCTCTACTGCAGCAAATCTGGTTCAGCAGTCCTTTGCCAAAGAGGTATCCGGTCTTGTGCAACTGTCTTCGGCTAAAGCCCTCTGTCTCAGTACGCAGGAGATTTTTGACTTTCATTTTGGAGATGAAGCATGAACGTAGAAATCTGCACAGTGGCTTAAACCCAAGGCTGTCCGACGTTGACACTCCCTCCTCGGACACCTCCTGCAGCCTTGCCCCACTGAACTTTACCTTCCAAGAACATTTTTCGCAGAAATTCTGCTCAGTCCGAAAGTAAGCGCTAGGTGGGCCCAATCCACTTCTTGTATACGAACCAAGCTCCATCGCGGGCAGCCATATTTTTTGCCCGGTCTCACAGGACTAGATGTCTGTGGTTCATGGTTTGATCTTTTAGGAGCTCATTTTTACTAAAAACCTTTAAAAAATCATAGCTGCGGTTCTACTGATTGAATTTTTACCATTTTGGTGTTAAATAATTTATCAAATTTACTCTCTTTTCCTTAATTGGTATGCGATTTTTCTTGTGATTTCACTTTATTGCTGTTTGTGTGCTGCATACATTCTTTACACATTACCTCTAAGTTAAGCCTGACTGCTTTTTATGCCAAGCTACTCCGGGTTAAGCACAGGCTAATTTGGTGGCTTTTTGTGGTTCACCCTGCAAGAGATTGCGGCTGTTGCATCACCAGGGATCACACCCCACTCAACCAACAACCGACTTTCTCACACTACAAATACACGACATACACATTTTGGTACAATAAGTTCCCTGTTTTTAGGACTAAGCTTGGACCAGGTGGTATTTATTGCATCCACTAAATTCCCTCGTTGGTCATCGGTTTGACTTTCGCTCTAACATATTCGTAATCCAGGCCTCCGGGTGATATCATGAGTGCTCGCGGCTTTTAGCACTGTAATACCATCTGAAGAAACATCGATTTGATGAACTGTAGTGGCCGGTGTTGAGAAGGTCGAAATTAGTTGTGTCATGCAGTAACGAGTTTTGTGCACCTGATTCCTGTATGTTTTCTCTGTTTTGACCTAGAGTTCTGGGGAGAGGATGTGGTCCGTCGGCTGCGCTGGCGCCTCTGGTGCTGGAAACCAGGGTTCGAGCCTCGAGGTCGCGTCCACATCCTGTGATTCTGGGCGAATCACTTAATCTCCCCGTGCCTGAATGTGTAATGTAAATACGGTGTAATGTAAAGCGCTCCAATACCTTCGGGTCGAACTCGCGCTATATAAATATGCAAAAAATAAACTTTAAAAAGGAACTGTGCCTGCAGTAACGTGCTTGTAAATGTTCACAGCACTTAGATGAATGCCAACACCCTTATAATGTACAGTTGGAGGTGCAGTATGCTGCAAACAATGCCTATGTTCACCGAATAAGGACGTTGGCGTTGTAGAGTTGAAATACAAAATTGTCGGCCGTGGGTTACTGTATGTACTTACACAGCCAAGTCTTTAACATCAATCAAACCTGATAGTAGCTGCTTCCAGCCTCAGGAGTGTGGGGCAGCGTGTTTCAAGATAAGGCATCATGCGATTATCTTGTCTTCCTATTGTGATGTTTACTAGTTTTTCAATCCATTTTTACACTTTCTTATATTGTGCCCGCCCTCCTATGGGACCGATCCTTGCATGGCCACTAACGACACCACCAAAGCCATTAACGATTCCATGTAATTCTATTTGACATAATTGGCAAAGCTGTATGCTGTGTTGAGCTATTTATTACTTGAACATAACCTCAGATTTTGTGTTTTCAGTTAATACAGTTAGAGAAAATCAGTGAGCCGAGGAAGCTCAAATAAGGGGTAATATTGATTGGATGTGAATTAAAATAAATATGAACAGTGGCATTAAAATTGCTGCAGCATTAAATAAACATACCGATTTTTTAGAAATGGCTGAAGGAACAGTGCGCAGAGGCTATGGATTTTGCTTCCTGGTAGATACCCAGTTGGGATTTGCAGTGATTTCACGGTTCCAAGGCTAATGCAGACTGCGCCTTAGCCAATCGTACCAATTAAAATGTAGACAGTAATGACAATGCGCCATTTACTGCAAAACGGCCTTGAAATTCCTTCTTCACAGAGAACTAGCGTCCTTGAGGAGACATCTGCTGCTCGTGAATATATTCAAAAGGAGTCGTTTATCGCAAAGATACAATGGATGCTATAAGATCGCATCCGTAAAACAGGCTTTTCGTTCTTTATGAAGGTTTGGTGTAGTCTAGTGGCCTGATGTAATTTAGTCTAGTGGCCTGATGTAATTTAAGGTTAGGGGTAATGGTAAATCATCCTGGTTTTGATGTATGAACCTTTGCTACCTTACTAAAAATAAACACACAGTTAAACAAAATGCAATTTTTCAATTTATTTTATTAGATTTCAAATGTGTTTCTGCTTCACACTGTATTGGTTACAGTTCACTGTGAACCTGAAAAAAAGTGAAGTAAAGGTGCATTCTGCTCCCTTCCACAGTCTGTCACTATTCTTTGATTACAATCCCTGTGCCTTGAAAGGATTGCAAAACCAGCAATGGGAAGTAAAGGTGCGTTCTACTTCCCTTCCGCAATCTTTTACTTTTCTTTGATTACAGTCCATGTGCCTTGAAAGGATTGCAAAACCAGCAATCAGAAGTAAAGATGCATTCTACTCCCTTCCTCAATCTGTCACTTTTCTTTGATTACAGTCCATGCGCCTTGAAAGGATTGCAAAACCAGCAATGGGAAGTAAAGGTGCATTGTACTCCATTCCTCAATCTGTCACTTTTTTTTATTACAGTCCCTGTGCCTTGAAAGGATTGCAAAACCAGCAATGGGAAGTAAAGGTGCGTTCTACTTCCCTTCCGCAATCTGTCACTTTTCTTTGATTACAGTCCATGCGCCTTGAAAGGATTGCAAAACCAGCAATCAGAAGTAAAGATGCATTCTACTCCCTTCCTCAATCTGTCACTTTTCTTTGATTACAGTCCATGTGCCTTGAAAGGATTGCAAAACCAGCAATCGGAAGTAAAGATGCATTCTACTCCCTTCCGCAATCTGTCACTTTTCTTTGATTACAGTCCATGCGCCTTGAAAGGATTGCAAAACCAGCAATGGGAAGTAAAGGTGCATTGTACTCCATTCCTCAATCTGTCACTTTTTTTTATTACAGTCCCTGTGCCTTGAAAGGATTGCAACACCAGCAATGGGAAGTAAAGGTGCATTGTACTCCCTTCCACAATCTGTCACTTTTCTTTGATTACAGTCCCTGTGCCTTGAAAGGATTGCAAAACCAGCAATGGGAAGTAAAGGTGCATTGTACTCCCTTCCACAATCTGTCACTTTTCTTTGATTATAGTCCATGTGCCTTGAAAGGATTGCAAAACCAGCAAGGGGAAGTAAAGGTGCATTGTACTCCCTTCCGCAATCTGTCACTTTTCTTTGATTACAGTCCATGCACCTTGAAAGGATTGCAAAACCAGCAATGGGAAGTAAAGGTGCATTGTACTCCATTCCTCAATCTGTCACTTTTTTTTATTACAGTCCCTGTGCCTTGAAAGGATTGCAAAACCAGCAATGGGAAGTAAAGGTGCATTGTACTCCCTTCCACAATCTGTCACTTTTCTTTGATTACAGTCCCTGTGCCTTGAAAGGATTGCAAAACCAGCAATGGGAAGTAAAGGTGCATTGTACTCCCTTCCACAATCTGTCACTTTTCTTTGATTATAGTCCATGTGCCTTGAAAGGATTGCAAAACCAGCAAGGGGAAGTAAAGGTGCATTGTACTCCCTTCCGCAATCTGTCACCTTTCTTTGATTACAGTCCATGTGCCTTGAAAGGATTGCAAAACCAGCAATCGGAAGTAAAGGTGCATTCTACTCCCTTCCTCAATCTGTCACTTCTCTTTGATTGCAGTCCATGCGCGTTGAAAGGATTGCAAAACCAGCACTGGGCAAATGAACAGCATAGATGGGCAGAACTCACGGAGTTTCACTTCGTCCAATTCCATGGAATTATATGAAGCTCTACGAGATTCTGCGGCGTTCCGTGGGCTGGTGGGATGAGCACATTGCACTTCTCAGGCTGATTTTTAGCACCAGGTGCATGTTCCATGCTGAAAAATCAACACGAATGGCATCACGCGGTGGGACAGAGGGGGCTGCTTCTTTGCTGCTGCTCGAGTAGATTTTCTAATCCAGCAGCAGCTTTCTGACCCTGAATGGTCACGACCGCCCACAACCACCTGCGTTGAGAAAACCTCTATCAGGTGCCGTCATAGCTCCTCAAAATCACGCTAGGGATTTGGCTGTCCTCACATATGATGACCTAAGAAGGCAAAGACATGGCACACCGGTTAGGGGAGGGGGAGGTTCTAGGGGGAGGGATGTTTTTACTCTTTTTGGGCATTTTGGGGGTGGATACGCGGCCAAGTAGCGGGAGACTCGGCCCCGCCGGCACCCATGGACACTCGCTGCCCTGACAAACTTTTGCTGAATTGCGTCAATATAAGGGGGATGGGTTGGAGCCCGGGGTTAATCTTCAACGTACTTACATGGGGCATATGAGAATTGTAATGTATTTGCTTCAATGCCAAAAATCAATAAAACAAAGTTAAACATAAAATCACGCTAGGGGATGCCAATTCTCGTTCGCACTTGCCAACTTACCATTGCATGAACATCGATTGTGTGCAATTTAGTGTCAGCCTTTAGAAGTCAAGTCAACCTGAAACCCAAAGACACTCACAACATATTTACCTGGTATTTAAATTAGAAAATTGCACAATTGTAAACTTTGTGTTTCATAACCACACAAGTTCATAGATGAAGTTCTGAAAAAGAGAGAGAATAGTGTAATCTTTAATGGCTCTCTGTGCTAATGCTTAACATTTCGGCTGCCACTCAGGTCTGCGATCTGAATAAAAATAGAATTTGCAATAAATAGAAACAGGAAACCCTATAGAACTAAATAAATAAATATAAATGTGCTCCATACAAATGCTACTAGCATCACATAACCGATACCACCAATGGATTAGCCTATTATGTGTAGTCTCACACAGCAGCAGGGAAAGGTCTCACGAGAAACACATTCATGCAAAACGATTTGACATTACTGATAAGAATTTGTTCTCAGAGTGCCATAAAAGTAAGCTTTTTAGTGGATTGCAAATCTGTTATCTTTTCAAAAAGATATACGATACTGTATTTAATGACTTCAAGTCATGAACTTGCTTAAGCACCTCATTAAAAGTGAAATATAAGGCCTACTTTAAATTGTAATTTGCTTCATAGATTCTACAGTAGGAATTGATTACTTATCGTTTTGTTCCAATAGTCTTTATTCAGTCATGATACTGACCATAAAAGCACAAGATAAAAATGCATTCTAAACAATCAATAAGCATAAATGGTACATAAATATTTCTAAAAGTCAATCTCAAACAACTGTCATGTTTAGAAACAAAAATGTAACATTTTATAGAGATTGCCTCTCAATTTAATAGCAGAAATAATAGAATCGAGAACAGCAAAGCAGATTGGGGGAAGCCAAACGTTTAAAAATATCATCCCTTCTTGATAAGATGTAAGTGCTCAGACTTTGAAATTGGGCATAAAAAGTGGGTTCTTAAGGTGTTGTACAAAGTGCAAAAAAGCATAAAGTGAGCAGTGGATTGGGTGGAAGAATGGTCACATGGACAGCATGCTAGAGATCCAAACCAGTATCGCGAGAGGGGGCAAAGCTATGGATTGTGTTTAGTCTTAGCCTTGTTAGATAGATTCTATATTCTGGGTTTTCAACCCATGTTAGTGAGGGTTCCATCCCAAGGATGGTAGAAATTGGCATATAATTAAGGACTGAGGTCATGTTTAATGAAACATGAAATGTTTGTTTCACAGGGCCTTAGTTTGTGGACTGATGTGCTCTGGGAAATCAAAAAGAGCTCTTAAGTCCCAGTTGGTTAAGGTGTTTCTGATGTATGCCAACCATGGGATGGAACTGCTGTTATTTAGATCTAAGCAATCCCCCAGGATGTTCCTGGAAAAACCAGCCTCAGGAGTACTCCATATTTTAACCCAAAGTAAGAGGGGCAATTTTTACTTGTTCTTCCAAAAAGTCAGTGCCCAATTTGCTGTGTGAGATGAGGCTAGAGATAGATTTCGATAAAGTTAAGACCGTACAAAAGAACTTATTTTCAATTGGCTGCAATCTCTCCAAAGCTTCATAACCCCACACACCTGCTCCATATATTCCTGCTGCAAGTCATTTACTCTTTTGGTTATGAATTTGCAGACTACACCCGTCTCATGTCTAATCTACTTCAAACAGAATTATCTAGGTTATTAAAATGAGAAATCTTGGCAATTGGAGTTTCCCCGATTAAAAAAAAAACTTTGGATTTAGTATTTTTGGAGCCACAGGTTAGAATAAGCAATTTTTGATGATTCACTTTAAAATGTAAATTAGTCATAAAATCATTAAAACCATTTAAAAGATTATGAAGGCCACTTGCTGTTGGTCCCTTTATAAATGCATTGCCAGCGTGAAGAAGAACTGGGACTTGGCGGGCGCCAGTACTAGGGATATCGTTACTGCACAAACCCAGGGCTATATCTAAGGTATAAATCTAAAATAAAAATAGGAACTGGGCCAATATACAACACTGCCTTACCCCTCTTGCGACCTTTATGGAACATGTGCACTCTCTATGACGTGTGTAGCATACTTTAGTGGTTGGGTCCCAGTGTAGGTGCCTAATGAGGTTCAACAATGGGGTTCTACTCCTGGAAGCTCCATCAGATTCCACAATTTTCCCTGTCAACCAAGTCAAAGGCACGGGAAAGGTCTATAAAAAAACACATTGAGGACACCTTTCCTTGCTTTGACGTACTTTCCCATAATAAGGGATACATTTAATGCTTGCCCAGTGGTCCCTAAGCCCAGGCGAAAGCCTATTGGACCTTTGAAAAAAAGGAAGCTGCTTCAGCCCATTATTCCAATTTTCCCAATATAATATGCCCCAATATTTTTGCGGTGAACAACCTTTACAACGCAACTGTTACAACGCACTACACTTACAACAAAATTTTTACAACGCAACATCCACTACAACGCATTCCATTACATAGCATGACACTACAACGCATGTTTAAAAACTACCTTTACAACGCATTCCATTACATCACATACAACCTTTACAACGCATACCATTACAACGCAATCCAACACTTACCCTACTGTTGCACCCCCTGGAGTTAGAATAGTAATTTTTACCCCTATACTATCCAATACTTACCTTAAATGCAATTTAATATTATGCGTTGTAATGGTATGCGTTGTAAAGTTAGTATGCGATGTAATGGAATGCGTTGTAAAGGTAGTTTTTAAACATGCGTTGTAGTGTCATGCTATGTAATGGAATGCGATGTAGTGGATGTTGTGTTGTAAAAAATGCGTTGTAAGTGCATGCGTTGTAAAAGTGTGCGTTGTAACGACATACATCCGCAACGCATACGTTTACAATGCATGCCTTTACAACGCAGTTTTTACATCGCAACATTCTTTACAATGCATTCTTTTACATCACAAGCCATTACATCGCATTTGCAGACACTACCTTTACAACACATTCCATTACATCGCATTATACCTTTACAATGTATACCATTACAATGCATACCATTACATCGCATTTAATGTAAGTGTTGGATAGTGTAGGGGTAATAATTACTATTCTAACTCCAGTGAGTGCAATAGTAGGGTAAGTGTTGGATAGTGTAGAGGTAAAAATTTCTATTCTAGCTCCAGTGAGTGTAATGGTACTGTGCGTTGTAATGGTATGCATTGTAATGACTTGCGATGTAATGCCTGCGTTGTAGTGACATGCGTTGTAATGACATGCGTTGTAATGACATGCTTTGCAGTGACATGCGATATAATGGCTGCATTGTAATGACATGCGATGTAAAGGATGTTGCGATGTAATGACTACTATGTAAAGGTAGTGTGATGTAATGACTGCATTGTAAAGGTTGTTTCCCGCTCTGAGTACATTTCTGGCTAATGGCACCCAGAAGGCTGGGTTTCACTTAAACATGTTTATGAGTAGTTCTTCGGAGCCTGTAGCCTTCCCTAAGCCGCATTCTGGATAGCCTTAGCGACTGCTGTTATATCAATAAATTAATGTAATCAATTTTTGTTAAAAAAGAAAAAGTACATTCCAAGTTCCAGAGGAGGTACATCCGGCTGGTTAATGGAATTGAAAATTTGGGAAAATGACTGATCCAATCTTGTTCTATAACATGGCACTTTTTGCCATTGGCTGGGCCATCTGAAAGGAAAGGGAGGTTTATGACTTCCCAGAAAAGCCTGCTTTCTTTCAAATGGGCTGCTTTATCCAGATCTTCTCAGACTTTGGCACTGACTTCCCTTTTTCTAACTTCTATCGCCTGCTTATATTCTTCCTGGCTGTCCGGATTGCCTCAGTGTTTTGTGGGATCTCGTTAGTAGCCTTCTTAAGGACTTTAAGTGCTAAAGTGCAAAATAGGTTAAACCATGGATTAAAAAAATGTTTTTTAGATAGCTTATTTTTTGTTAACAAATGTGCGGCAGTACCACAGGTTGCTACGTAGCTTCCGTGACTCTTAGATGATAGAAAGACAGCAAAAAAATGTTCTTACCAACTTCTGTGATGAATTTCTTAAAAAAATGTATTTGTGTTTACACGATCCCATTTTATCCGAACCCCCTTGTTTACAGAAAAACATACAGGGAGCTTAGATGTATCAGAAGAACAAGGATACAATGACATGTCGAAGCTTAACATGATTTTATTATGGTAACTATGAGGGAGTGGGCACACTTCGTACTTTAGTAATTTCTGGGCCAGGTCTTTTGATACTAATATGAAATGTATTGTACTACCCTTTCCACTTCGTACACATGTGGGAAAGTTGGCAATGTTTAGGCTATGGACATCAAGTGAGAAAGACAAACTATACAATATACAATCTAATTTAGGGCATCCCCATAGCCGAATGCAAAAGGTGGCTAGCATATTCCCTCTCCCCATCTGTGACCCTGCATATGCAATTGCCACTATGAATGTATTGTTCAATAATAAAATCTCCAGCCCATGTAACAGTGGGAGAGGATGTACCCTTACGGCTAGAGCTGGCTACCATGAATCTGGGGAACCGGGTTCGAGTCTTGGCAACGACGTTCAACATCCTGTGTTTCTGGGCAAATCGCTTAATCTCCCCGTCCCTATCAAAAACAAGCATTGGCATAGCCAATAGGTGTCCTCTTTTGGACCTTATAAGGGTTTAGCTATGCAGCACATTATGCTGTGCCACCAGGGATTGAGGAACTATACTATTATTATACACTGGGTCATGCAGTCTGATTCAAAAATACATGCTTGCCTCAAGAAACATTTTTGGACAAATTCCAAGACTTTTTAGTGCATTGACAGAAAGAAAAGTGCCTCGCTGCAAGTCAGCAGCACTATAACTTTCTGTGTGCGACTGCATCATTAGAGTATGGAACAGCCTGAAGAAGTAGCTTTGTGGCTAGTTATGCTTAACACAATAAGATGACAGATTTAACACACCTCCCGCTGTAAACTTTGTACTGAATTTACAAAAGCCAAATTGTTTGAGCAGTGGTTGAATCTTGCTATATGTGAGTCCAGGCAGTCTCCTAAGCACAAGACCAGTAGTGCTCTGTTTATGGTAACTTTTCAGGAAGCAATTTAATCTTTCGAACTTTGTTTCACAGGTCCAAAGTCAGCTGAAATTTCAATTTTGCCAACAATCTTTAACTCTAAACACTGATATATTACATAACTGGCACTAAGCTAGAACAGCCTCGTGTGGTACCCTGAAGTTAACCCTGGGGCAGGAATTGCAAACTATTGTTTTAAGTCATAATCTGTGGAAAAGAGTCTGAATGTTACTTCTGAGCTTAGTACAGCTGTGGGATGAAATGCTCTCCTAGTCTTTATGTAAGGCACCAATTCAAAATTATTGAAAATAAAATCGTATTAGGGTGATTGGAAACTTTCAACAATAGAAAGCACGTACAATTTATTGATCCCTCATTGTATTCCTCAAGCAATCAGGTGAGTCTTATTGGAGACCTGTGGTTGCATAGAAAACAAGCCCCAAGCTTTGAAGGGCAACCTAGTGCATCCTGGGAAATGTAGTGTTTGCTCCCACTGAGTCAATGAGAGAGCAGCAACAATCACACTGGCAAATATTTAGCATTTTAAAAAGTTTTCCTCAAGTAAACATAATCAATTACATGTAAAGTGGCTAAATTGAAAGCCCTGCTCATCTTTGGCATTTTTTAAATGACGGCGTCTGGTCAACATCCCGTGGTTTAGGTGCAAATCACTTAATCTCTAAGTGCCTAAAAAAAACAAATGTGTCCTAGTGCAAAGTAACTGGTGTTTATGTAAAGCACTCCAATACCATCGGGTCGAGTTTGCGCTATATAAAACTGCGAAAAAAATAACGGTAGCCACGGTAAAAAATAAACAAATGGCCTGTGTGCAGCCATAGAAGTATATTAGGTGTGGTTCTTTTTGCAGGCGCTCTTCCAAACTTTCACAGGACTGTTCATGGATGAAAAAGTGCAATTACGATAATAATGAACAAGCAGTGCCTGTGCAGAACAGGAGTTAACAGGACCTGTGCAGATGCAGTATAATATTGAAGTGGTGCCTGTACAATTGCGCTTCTAGAGAGCGGTGCCCTGCTATAAAGTGATGTTAGGGCAGCTAGGTAGTAAGCGGCACCTGAGCAGACGCTGAAAAAACGAGAGCTCCCACAGCAATAAGGACTAAGCAGCTCCAGAGAAGTCTAGTAGCGGACATAGGACCAAGCGGCACCCAAGCAGCCACAGTTGGAAGCAAAGAAGCGGCTCCTGTGCAGCTCCATTTAGAGGAGAAGAAGTGGCACTAGAGCAGCCATGGTAGGAGGCATTAGCAAACAGCATCTCTGCAGCCACAAAACTAATAAACAAGTAGTGCCCGCAGCCGAATTAGCGAGCAGCGCCTTTACCATCTAGATATGACAGCACAGTTGCCCCACTAATAAACAAGGAGTGTTTACTGATGACTCTAATTCAATTGAAATCCCCCACATGGCACCAGAAGCCGTCACTGGGGAACAAAAGGAAAACTAACTCTTTCCAACAAAACATGCTCCTGACATATAATAAATGGAACTTTCCCACCTTGGAAGAAGAATTCAACAGGAGGGCCTCCACACCTCATAGAAACGAAGGCATTTGCCCTACAAACTCCCAAAGCCCTAATGAAGCAACAAGGGTACACAAAACAAGCAACACATATGAAAAATACAGCTGATTATAAAATATAGAACTAAGTTAACAAACTGGATGCTGCTACAGCAAACTTTACTGCGTGTTTATAAAATATACAATGAAGGAAATCAAATGGATGCTGTCAAAGCAAATGTACAGCGTGTTTTCAAGCTGTGCAGCCTAAACGGATTTACAAGCAACACACAGAAACAAGCAACAAAAAGACGCACAGCCCCGAGACGCCCTCAGTGGTGAGGGAGGGGGAGTAGCGTTGAAGCACAAGATGGAGACGCAGAGCGAGGCGCGCGCGCTTGTGCGCGTAACCGCACGCTCTATGCCTCACAAAAAGCTGTGGTCGGCTTTTTGAAGCCCACTAACTAAAAGTCTCGCCAGAGCAGTGCATGCACTGGCTCAGGCGAGACCTAAAAAGTACAGCGATTGCAATGGCTGTCCAAGCCTCTCATATACAAACCAGACGCAGCAGCGGCAATCAGGGCTCCTCTTTCACGCACAGAGCAGGTACAGCATGGCAGAAACACTGCAAAATGCAATGTAATATAATGTAAATAAACAAAGTGTGAGATTACCCAGGGGTATTTTGGGGCAAGCGTTCTAAAAAGAAAAACCACCAGAGCCTAAATCAGAGCTGATAGTATTATTTATCTATTTGTGAGAAAATCCAGGTTTTAATGAACTGCTGCAAATTTTGTTGAGATTCTAATGTCAATGGCAGAGTATTTCAAATTTACTAGCACAAAGGGAAAAACTCCTGCCGCCCCATCTTGCAGTATTTATTCTTTGGACAGCCACGAGTCGAGCAGAACTTGTTTTGAGAAAATGACCAGTTGAATGCTAGAAAAAGATGCTTGGAAAGTATTCTGGTCCTGTCAGGTGAAGAGCATATGCACCAGGCATAGAGCTTTGAAATTGATCCTTTCCCTAACTGGTAGCCAGTGGAGGCTCTGCAAGGACTTAGAAATAGATGCACATTTTGGAATTTTCAAAACAGCCTGGCAGCTGAATTTTGAGAGATTCAATTAACGATTTTGAGAGCCCACATACAAGGCATTGTAATAATCCATCCACAAGTGCCACAATGACCGCTTTTTTTGTAATGCTAAAGATATGAAAGGAAAGATCTTCTTTAGAGTCCTAGGCAGGAAAAAACAAAAGAAGGTGGTTTCATTTATTTGGTCTCAAAAACATAGTTTGGTGTCAAGTACGACTGTTGATTTTTTACCTTTTGGACTGGAGAGGTAGGAGAACCAATATTGGACGGCCACCATGAAGAATTCCAGAAGGTGGAGTCGTTCCCACAGAGTATTACCTCACATTGTTCTGAGTTTAATTTCAGACAGTTTCTTTGCATCCAGCTCACAATGTGAACCATGCATTGGCGAATCCTTTTTTCCACACCTTCAGCTTCAGATACAACTGTGTCGTCTGCATAGGAGATTACCACAAAACTGTAGCTGTGGATAAGATTGACCATGAAGGGGGGTCAAGGGGGGGTGACATTGGTATTAAAAAGTGTGAGACTAAGGGAGGACCCCTGGCGTACCCCACGTTCAAGGGAAAAAGGATCCAAGAGAAACTCTCCAAGAATCACCATCTGTTCCTAATCACACACAAAAAAAGCTAAATGGCCAGTGCTGGGATCCTGAAGTCGATCATCTCGAACCGGTTGATAAGAAGTGAGTGGTTGACCATGTTGAAGGCGGCGGACAGATCTAATAACATCAATGCCACCTTTCCACCTTTGTCAACCACCATTCTTATTTCCTTAATGGGTGACAAAAGGGCTGACTCCGTACACTAATTTGTTCTAAAACCATACTGCAAGGAATGAAGAATATGATATGAATCCAGAAAATATTACATTTCCTCATTCATAGCCCTTTTCAGCACCTTAGCTGGCAAGGGGAGGCGGGATATAGGCTTTTCGATTTTCTGGGGAATCTGGGGAATCTAATGAGGGCTTTTTTTTACCAAAGGGAGTATTGAGGCTTTTTTCCAGAGGACTACAAACATTCATGCAGTCAAAATTATATTTAGTAGTTCCATAAGCTAGACAGACACTGTCCTGAAAACCTCATGTAAATCATGAGGAGGGCAGGGGTCAGAAGGAGTCCCCAACTTTGTGGAGTTATAATATGGATTACTTTCTCTACAGAGAGAAGGGTGCATTTATCAAACCTATTCTGAAAGTCTACCACAGTGGAGCTAAGTCCAGCAGCAGAAGAGGTAAAATCCTGAAATAAGATTGACCTTAGCTTGAAAATATTTTCAGGGAAGTATTTGGATTTTGTGGCAATGGTTAGTGCTTTATACTCATTAAGAAACGATTATACCCAATAATTTCTTCAGAATGATATTCTTTCCTCCACTTGCGCACTTGGGGGGATATTCTCAAGAACGTACGATAATCATCACTAAAATAGGTTAACGCAATTTTTCATATCGCAGTCTATTGCGGGAAAATAACTCAGTGTTAACGTCGTATTCACAACACTGCGGTAACATGCGATAGTTTCCCGATAACGTGTCAAATGTCCACGATAAAATTACCGGGACGGCGATAAAAATCTAAACCCGAACGTGACAAAAGTTGTGACGGGCCCAACTGCGATAAAAATTGTTACGCGATAAGCAGCGCCAGGCCGGCAAGTCACACAAGTCAGGCAGGAAAAATCACTATAAATGCGGCAACAAAAAAACGCAAACAAAACACAAACGACTGCAAAGCACCAGGGAGGTAGCCAGAGCAAGTACAGAGGACAAGCAGAACCCCACAAGCTCCACGGAGGACCAGCCTGGGACCTCTGGGTCAGCGAATGGCAAGGAGAAGAAGAAGAGGACGAAGAGGAAACCACATTTCAGTCCACAGGAAAACCATATCCTCATTAAAGAGGTGATAGAACACCACCACCAACTGTTCATCACCTCCAGTGTGTCATTGGCAACTACAAAATACAATATGGCAGTCCATCTTGGCCAAGGTGAATGCAGTCGGAGTGAAGAGAAGGGAAGTGGACGATTGCAAGAAGCGCTAGACTGGAGGTGGTAGTCCAGCGACACACCAGGAGCTGGATGAGATGGAGGAAATGGTGTCCCGAGTCATCATTGGGGAGACGGTGTCAGGAGTTGGGGGACCAGACACTGCACAACATGACCTGAGCCAACAGCAACAGGGTGAGTAACGACCAGGGACTGGGGTGACTGGGGAGATGGGCAAAATGGCACACATGCACAATTAAGTGTAGCACATCTGCAGACAAACCATGCCCAAGAGTCACAACTCCGACCAAGAGCCCAATTTACCCAAGTCTGCAACATCTCAGCACTGTATAAGCACATAAGTGAAAGGCACACCACCAGAAAGGGATAAGGGCCAGCCAAATCAAAGCTGAAGGGGCAACTCACCCACAAAGCAGCACATACACATAAGAATTAGAGAACCTCAACATTGACAACAATGTGGTACAACCTACAACACTTTCACAACAGAACAGAGGACACAACTGCTGCCGCTTGTGTGTAGAAAATGGCCATTTGCATTTGACATAGCAGGAAACTGTGAGATGATAATGTACAAGTACAACCTCATATCCGTGATTTTGTAGAAATGTCAACTGTCCGCATCAAATAGGCATCTCCTCACAAACAGTCACAATGTACATTGTCATGCAGTCTGTTAGTAAACTTGTACAATGCGTGAACATACATGTGAACACAATGCCAATCTGCATCTCCCCTTCACATTGCAGAGGGAGAATCAACACATCCTGCAGAGCAGACCCAACAACTCAGCACTGATGATGAAGAGGACCTCCCCAACATCGACACTGACGCCCTCCGACAGCTCATGGACAGCTTCGGCACCCAACCTCCAGGAGCAGGGCTATCCAGCTGCACCGAGGAGGTCAAAGATGGAGTGAAGGGCGCAGTTCTGAGTAGTGATTTGAACTTAATGAATAGCTTGGAAGCCTTTGCATGATTTGGAAATATTGATGAAGGAGACTATCAGAATTCTTAGAAACATTGTGTGAGACGATGTCCTGCTTGTTGACAGGATGGGGGAGAACTGTTGGGCCCCTGAAGGTCTCTGTGGTAACGGCGGTCCCGGAGGAAGATCTAGGAGTCACAATAGCCCACTCCTGTTCTCCTCCTTAAGCGCTGTACCTTGCCCTCCGATTGATTCAAAGACTCCCACTGTCCAATTTTGTGCTTTCTAACTCATCCCACTTACATTCAGAAGTCGGCCCAGATCGAGCTGTGCCATGGATTGAAGCTGCACATCACCAGTGAAGTCAACAAGGACAATTGGAGTTGGTTCTAGTGGCAGTCTAAGGGGCCATAGACCTTCTTTTGCAGCAAGCCCAACACTGATTCTCTGTCTCAATTACAGGTCCCAGGCTTAGGTACAGAAATAAAACTGACTCCGAACAATTATCTAAAGTCCCTAAACAAATGTAGAAGTAGTCTGTGAGGGAGAGAAGGGCGGGTGAGGGGGTGGGGCAGAGAGGCACTTCACTTCCTACTTCCACACACTTATGATGTTCAAGAAGATTTTCAAGTGGCTTCCCTTCAACACCTGCAGAAGCATCACCTGGCCTCATCATCAACAATTTGGACTACAGGAATGCACTCTAAATAGGAACTGATGCACAACTGACACGAAGACCCCAGACCATACAGAATTAAGCTGCCAGACTCACACACAGACTTCCACCATGCACCCACTTGACCCCACATCTCAAAGAACTCTGCCTCCCAGTCAACAAACAGCTACTCTACAAACTCATCACACACAGATACAAAGCCTTGCACAACATCTATCTGCCTCACCACCCTCAATAATCGCATTAACTACCACATACCTACCCAACACTTCCACCCGGCTGTACTCCTACTCACAGTCATCTCCCGCATGCACAGAACCAGATCTGGGGGGCAACACTTCCCCTACCTCGCTCCCAAAGCCCGGAATGGCCTGGCCTCCCACAACACACCAGAGCCTCCTCCTCAGTTGTTGAATTCCACAAGAAACTGAAGATCGGGGTCTACGCCTGCTATTCAGCACCAGGATCCGAGTTAAGCGCTCTACAAACACCCATTACATAACTTGATTGTGGAAGCAGTGAACAGCATTCTGTTGTTTTGTAGCTAGGTTTTTGCTGTTTAAAAACATTTACATCCATATTACATGCCTTCGTAGTGCGTGGCTCTCGTTTGTATGGTATATAAATACTTCTCAAATATGGGCGTTGTTTATGGTTCTAGGTATGTCCTGTACCATAGTCTACACAGCCTGTTGTGTTGTATCCATGTCCTGTTGACACTGTATATAGTTGTGTTATATCATGTTTAGTGGCGAGTGGTACTGGACAGATTAGAATAGACCAATGCCTTGGTCTGTGAGACACACACTGGCTAGAGATCGGCTAACTTTGGTTGCAGACCTGTGTGTCAGGGGCACGGAATCCTGCGATTGTACCTGTGAGAACAGCTCCGGCACCAATAGACCTCACCCTGTACATACCCTGTAGAGACACCACGAGACGTTAAAGGTGATGGACATGGCCCCATCTTTCACAGCCATGTATACCCAGCACCCCATAACGTACCCAAGAAGGATAAAAGTTTGTAGTGTCCCTGCTCGGAGTCAAACTAGCGGCTTGCGCGTCTCTCATACACATACATTTCTGTAGCAGGCGCATTAACCCGCTAAGCCACATCTCTTGTTAATGGACCCCATTAGAACCACCGAAGGCCCAGGTGCTGGGAACTGCTGAGCTGCGGAGGGCGGTCTGTTCATTAGTGTTCCTGCCCATGGTTGCCCTTTTCGTGAGCCGAGTTTGATAGGCCTGGGTGACAGCACATATCTCACAGAGGCCCCGTTGCGGAACGCCAAGCGCGTCCCTGCTCCCCTAGGAGGTGGCACCCTGGCTTGGCAGCCGCCCCTGAGCAGCCCATACATCAGACCTGATGAAAGAGCATTAATATCCCGGCTGGCAGGTCCCACGGGGGGCTGGGGGATCCCTTTCAAAGGCGGGGGTTGTAGTTCGGGGCACCATGGAGGAACGTGCGCTCACCCCCACCCCAGACTCAGCCCATGAAAGGGTGAGGGAGGCTGAGCTGAAAGGCGGGGTCTAGGTGGTCACTGCCAAGTCGAGGACCCCTGGCAGAAGCCTCGCGGGGTGGTGGGGGTGGGAGAAAATGTAGGGAAGACGAGGTGGGTGTAAAGGAAGGGGTAAGTAGAGAGAAGGAACGAGAACGGTTAGCAGTAGTGAGGTAATTGTGGGGGAAGGGAAACAGTGACGAGGGTGCAGGGGGAAGGGAATAGCCACCGCTTTGGAGGAGAAGAAGAGTGTTGTCGAGGATTGAGAGAGAAAGGAACAGATGTATACAAGAGAAAGAGAGGCAGATGATGGGGCAGGGGCAATAATAGGGTAAACAGAGAGAAGAACTAGCACAAGCGCACACGCGCCTTGCGCGGCAGCAGGGGAAGGGGAGAAAGGAGGAGGCCTGTGTGATTCACTTGCGGGAGCGAGCGGCTGGCGCAG
The DNA here is from genome assembly GCF_964204655.1 of Triturus cristatus. Classification (NCBI taxonomy): domain Eukaryota; kingdom Metazoa; phylum Chordata; class Amphibia; order Caudata; family Salamandridae; genus Triturus; species Triturus cristatus. Next base: position 1,124,038,969 of record NC_140592.1, read on the forward strand.
CGATAATTAATAACATATGGCGCCAGCCGCTCGCTCCTGCAAGTGAATCACCACACATGCACGCGTTGCCATTGAAGGCAATGAAACGCGTGCAAGTTTTTGGCCGCAAAGCTGTGCCGATGACTAAAGGTCTCTCCTAAGCAACGCATGCGCGCTGCGTAAGCGAGACCTAACAAATGTGTGCTTCTGTAACTGGTGCTATGTAAAGCGCTCTGACACCCGATGTCTCGGGTCTAGTTCACACTATTTAAAACTCTAAAAAACAGATCCATAGTTCCCCTGCTGTGTGTAAAATTCATTAGTTATTTTCCCAGTTCTTCAATGATACCTACGGGTTGTGCTGAGAAAAAATAAATACAATTATTGACTAATATAATAATGGTTAATTTGGGCCATTATATATTTGAAAGCTGATGACAAAGACTTGACTTCTTATACTCTGATATTCAGATTCCTAATATTAACAGATACAAAAATGGCCACGACCCCTTACCCCTACCCGCTGGTGATGGAATAGAAGGAAAACAATAACATTTAAAGTCATCGATATGTATAGATTTGACGGTCTATGTTTCCCGACAACATAATATATCAAAGATCCGAAAAAAGATAACCAGTCCTCGTTAGCCATTTACAGTGGATACCAGCAATGTTCCATGATAACAATCAGAAATCTGGCCATGTTTGTTTGTGTTTTGAGGCACGTTAGAACTCAGAGTCAGCTGGCCACTAAAAAGGGAGTTCATGGTGGGGTAAAAAATGGCCAGTTATTCTGTGTTTCTCCTCCTCCTGTCTATCCTGTCCATCTAGGAGGGCAAAAGGCCAGATCTGTTTGATATGGTAATAGGGTAAGGATGATTACATCTCTAGGGGTGAAATATGTCATAATAATTTTCCCATGAATGATGAGCTCTATCTTCATAAGGATGTGGCACTGAGGTTGCTAATATGAGGCCCCTATTAGGTCTACAGAAATATGCCAGTTGAAGGGTTTATATTTCACTCATGCTGGGTGTTGTGTGGACAAGGCACTGCAACAATCATTCTACAATTTGGGAGCTCCTATCATTTATGATAATACAATCCCCTTGTGTCTCCTTGGGGTGGGCTCTCAGCCATGCAATCTTTCTCACATGCACCATTTCCTGTATCAAATCTTCCCTCCAGCTTGAATTCCTTCTTAGCCAATGTAATGACTTGTTTTTCTGGGCCCTATAATCCTCCATATTTTCAGTGCATAGGACAGGAACATCTTTGGTATAATTATGTAGGGGGAAAATTATCTGGCTAATTGTGGATAGCCTTTTAGGGGGAGTTCATGCTCATGGAATCATCTTTTAAAGTTTGTGCCGTCCCGTGGACTTTTCCTTGCAGCTGTGGTATACAATTTGCTATTCTACTATGAATTACATACCGTAGATGCGTGCAAAATATAGGTTTGATTTCCCTGCCACACTTTTTGGAGCTTCATTTATATGCTTCCCCTCCATCTGTTGCACCAGGCAATCTGGATTCAAGCTTACCAAGGGGGTATCCACAACAGTTGAGTTTCTTTCCCCTTGATTACAGGCTGGTGTGCTCTTTAAGGCTATAGGTGGGACTCCATGGTGTCTATACGTGCATAGATAGGGGTGAGTTCCTGTTTTATTTTATTATGGCTCTAAGTCACTCTATGCACTTTTTGACAAAGGGGTCTACAATACCCTGATCAATAGAGCACAATGCCTTACCCCCTCCCATTATTTGTGGTGAGGTAGCGATGTCTTCTTGCGGCTCCCTCATTTCTAAGAGAAGTCTCTTCCATGATGATTTATACACTCATTGGCCGCTGTCCATGGATTTACCTCTGGTAGAGGGTATATTTTTTTGTTCGATGTAGGGTTTGGGCTTTGGCACAGTTTGTTAGAAGGCTCCACCCTTTGGTGTGTGTTATTAGAATCACTTACAGAAGCATTCGGACTTAGAACAGGCACAGAGTATTGCTCGGGGGGCTGGAGCTGGTTATTTGTGAGCTGTCCTGTTCCAGGAATAATTTTTGGGGGCTTAAATGATAATCTCCTCTCCAACAGCTCTATTCTAGTTGTTTACTACCCCTATTGTTCTTTCCTGAATACGATCAATAGCTGTGTGCTATGCAAGAGTGCTCATAGTGGGATACCCTCCGAAAGCTTGCTTTTTTCCTTTTCCCTGCCGGATTTGGCAAGTCACAAAAGTCCAGGCATTCCCCTTAGTTTTAAAAAATGAGAAGTAAATGGATAGGGTGACTGAAATAATGAATTTGTTACTGGCATAGCTCCCACTCCCATACATGCTGAAATTTTACCCCAGGAGACCGATGACAGAGGGGTGACCCTCCTCAACCTCCCTCTGACGGTCTATGATGGGCTAAGATGGGCCTGTCTTGGCTCGATATTAGCCTGGGCACATGGCGCATGACCCATGTGTGTCACATGCTGCGGGACACCACCTGCGCTTACAAGCGCATCTCCTTTCAGGCCCACCTGCAGCATACAGAGGTCTGGGGGACATGATCCCATCCCAGACTAGCCAGTAACTAGAAAGCTCAAGCAGGGAACCACCAAGTACACCCACTCTGTGGGACACTACCTGTGCTTATCAGTGTGTTCCCTCCCGGGCCCTGCCTGCCGCACACAGTTTTGGGGAACATAGTTCCACACCAGACTAGCCGGTAACTGGAAGGTTCAGGCAGGCAGGGAACCACCAAGTGAACCCGCTCTGTGGGACACCACACACGCCAGTCAGTGCATCTCCTTTCGGGCCCACCTTCAGCACACAGAGGTCTGGGGGATATAGTCCCACCCCAGACTAGCTGGGATCTGAAAATTTCAGACAGGCAGGGAACCACCAAGTACACCCGCACTGTGGGACACCACCTGTGTCAGTCAGTGCATCTCCTTCTGGGTCCCGTCATGCTGACCACATCATGAATGATGTAATATGTGACGTCATCAGCAGTGCATTGCGGGGCGTAAGTTATAGTTAGCTCAACTAACTATAACAGCTGAATTTCTCTGGTTTTGTACGAGTGAAATGTCCAACTAACTATAGAGTCCCTGAAACCTATGGTTTTTCAGTGAATTTCTAAGGTTTTGTAAATGCTAATTTCTAACTATAACATCCCTGAAACCTATGGTTTTTTCATTGAATTTCAAAGGCTTTTTAAACGCTAATTTTGAACTATAATGTACATGATACCTATTTTTTTTTGATTGACTATATATATATAAATACATATATATATTTTAAACAAAGTTTGAGAATAATTTATAGTCAGCAAAACTTTATTACTATACAGAAGTCGCACACCGTGCGTGATTCTACGCGATCGGTTCGCGCACCTTGCTAGCGTGCATTTTAAAAGTAGCGCTGGGGTCGTGACTTCAGGCATAATTTGAAAAGTATGAAATATCTTTAAAGAAATTATCAATAAAAGTTTTGGTTAAACTGGTCAACTAATTTAATTTAGAAATCTATTTATAAACTATTTTTTGCAGTGTAATAATAACGATACGAAATTTCACGACAGCGTGACGTATGCGTGTACAGTGCGCAGCCCCTCCCCGCACTTATTTCCGGTGTTGTGCCGGTATCACGCCGGGGTCGCAACTTCGGTGTATTTTCAAAGTTTGAAATATTGCTATTGAAAGTTAGACTATCATATTGGAATAAAGACTTTTACTAATATCCCTTTTAAAATAGTGCGCGATGGGATGGTTTAAATCATTTTCATTCTGTAAGAGGGAGGCTCCATCCTTGTTATATTTCTCTAATTATTTGGCTGTCTTGATGGCAACACTTGCTTTTTGTTGCTCTGTACTTTTTTCCAGTTTATGTGTGTTTTGATTTTTTTAACAACATTAATGGCATCCAGTCATGGAGACATCGATCCATTGGATCTGGAGGAGGACGAGATCGGGGAGCCAGTTAAAAAACAGGAAGGAGAGTGTTGTGTGGGCCTTTTTTACAGTGCCAGAGGGCGAAAAGAAGGTGAATGATCTCAAAGTGACATGCACCATCTGTGAGAGGATTTTGACAAGGGGCTCAGAGAAGAAATATTCATGCGGGACATCCAGCATGAAGAAACACCTTGAAACTCTCCATCCTGTACACTTGGCCAGAGAAGAGAGGAGAAGACTGTGAGAAGATGGCCTGGCATATGCTGTCCACTAGTTATAGTGGGCACCTTGCACCAGTCCAAACAACCCCTTATTGATGATAGGTTAAAGACAACCTTATTTGAAAGATATCCTAGTGGTAGCTATGGAGAGCAGCCTTCAGGCTAAGTCTCGGAGGAATGTAAAACAGCTTGTTTTACTAGTCTATAATCTCTTGAATGACCAAATGAAAGGAGAACCACACCAGGTATATATATAAAATATATGTATTTATTACTTAAAACACCCTGCTAGTCTCTTTATGAGGCTAGTGGTCAAAGCACATATGTTACACTTAAGATATCACAGTAAATTAGCACAATATACGATAGGTCGTAGGGGCGACCCAAACCATATATTAAGAAAGTGGTATAAGAACCACAACTTGACACAAGAGCCTGTAGAATAGCTGGGACCCCAAGGAACCACCTAAGGTTGTGACACAGAGGACCCACAGGGGATATGTGCAGTGTGAGAACACAGCCACTAGCTCCGTCAGCTTCTATAGGGAAAGTCGCGGTTGGAATTTCAAAGTTTAAGGACACTTAGAGGTGGACTAGGAACAAACCCTTTTGGACTTAGATGGTTCTAGGGCCAACATCCACAGGAGCACCAGAGTACTCGTGTTACCTCACCCCGGGAAGCCGGGTGCATAGGTGTCAAATGGTGTCGGGTCGCGTCGTCGTTTACAATGTCAGGATGCTGAAAAGTGCTGCTGCCGGGAAGAAGAGAAGTGTCCGAAGAGATCTGGATCAAAGATGTGAAGAACCTGAATGCAGAGTGGACAGAGTCTGGGTCACTTGCCAGTGACCAGGGGCATGATAGACGAATGCCCACCGATGTCGGGTGCTTCAGGTGCGAGGAGGGGAAGCTTGACTCTTCAGCCACAAGGACCAGGAGGCGTTGAGGACAACCAGGAGCTGGATTCGAGCTGTCCCACAAAGGATGTGGAGTGCTGCAGCATTGTTGCCCGGATTGGAACCAACAAGCCTTGGCAACAGCAACCCACAGAGGAAGAGGAGAGATGCTTCAGCGCGGACCAGCAAGGTCCTGGGGACTCCCCAAGCAATGGAGAGTCGGGGCACATCTGGAGCAACCAGGGAAGACCACTTAAAGTTACAGTTTCCTTCACAGGGACCCACCAGTCGATGGACCAGGGATCGCAAAGGTACCTCAAGCAGAAACACAAAGGGCCGGCTCACGGAACACTTGTAGAGTGTAGGCCAGCAATCTTCGGTGAAAAAGGTGCTCGGTGCCTGGGGCACAAGTAACCCAATGCACAGCCTCAACGGATGGCGAGAAGCTAATGCACTTGCAAATGTGCATGGTGTCCAGGGATTCTGGTTCCACGGTACCCACGAAGGCTATGGGTCTCAACTTTGCTGGGGACTCAGGTCAGCCTCTGGGAAGTCTGGAAACCCACCCCTGTGTTGCAAATACTTCATAATCAGGTGGGAGCCTCAGAGATGCAAACCGGTCAGATGCGTCTTTGGTACCTGCCTTGCAGGGGAGTAACTCCTTTACTCCAATGGAGATTCTTCAGTCATCTAGTCGTACAGATCATCGAAGCTCCAGGATTTCTGTATCAGAATTTCATTCAGGTGTAATCTAAATCCTGTAGCCAGGGGTTCCTTTCTTATACCCAAGAAAGGGGTTGGACATACTCTGGTGACCCACCTATGGGAGGGTCAGGAAAGAGGGGTGGGTGCACCCATTTTATTTGTCCAGTTTCATGCCAGAGCAGGGGCTGTTTTGAGCTGGACTATGCACAGGGACACCAAATGTGCCCCCAGTGCAGACTTCAAAGAACTCCTGGAGTGCACCTACCTAGCCCTAATCCACTAAGGCCTGTCTGGGAGGTGATAACACCTCCCTGTGACAGGAAACCTATTGTCCAGACCTCCCCTGCTGGAATTTCAGTCAGCAGCAGGAGGCCAGACTTGTGTCTGTGGCTGACAGAATCCATTTTGTGATGCCAGGGCTCTGTTAGCTGGTACCGGGTATACCGGTGCTGTCATGTCTCTCCCTCTAGAAGGGTGGGATCATACTCCATGATGGTATGATTCCAAGGTGTTTGACACCAAACACAACATGCTTCCGTGCGGCCATCCCAAAGTTATCATTTACCGCGAGGTTATAATGCACTTAAGAGTATATGGTCAGGCTGCATCACAGACAACCCTGGAGAATAGATTCCGAAGGCTGCAGAGGGTCTTTGCTCATGCAGGAGCACCCTCTCACATAAAACGAAGCACCCTGCCTTCAGGATTGATAAGGCCTGCATTGGGGTGACTGATAGGTTTATATGTGTAGTGACAGGGTGAGATATAGTGAACCTATATCTCTGTAAGGGTTGCATGCACCACCTCACTCAGGCTGCAGTAGCAGTCCTGTGGTGTCATTTTGGAAGGCTTCCTAGGGGTGGCATAATACATGCTGCAGCCCCTGGTAGGCCTCTGGGGTACCTATGCCCTGGGTACATAGTATACCATATACTAGGGACTTATAAGGGTACCCCAGAATCCAATCTGGAGTGTACCTAATGTACATGGAATCAATTTAGAGAGGAAGCAGCTAGGCTGGGTTCCTGGATAGCAGGGCCCCAGCCAGACTAAAGTCGAAAAACAGTGAAACATCAGCAAAAAGTGGGGATAACCATAAGAAGCAGATCCTACTCTCCTACAAAGTCAACTAAATGGAGCTGGACAGCAAGACCCGAATGCCCCTTCTACCTCATCCCAGCAAGTTCCTCCAGCGTCAAGGCCCCACATTGTCCTTGAACTTTTTGAAGCCGCAATCATTTGCGAGAAGTGTGAGACTAAATTCTGCATTGGAGAGCAATGTCTCAATGTTATAACAGCTGCCATAAAAGCACACTAAATGTTAATTTTTTTTATACTGTGCTTTTCTTTTTGTTAAACAGCTTGTTTGTTGTTTTTCATTTTTCTCTAATCGAATTTAAAATTGTTAAAAAAAAGGTTCTTACGGAACCACATGGGTACTTCCTGGGTAATTGAAGGAGTGAATGAGTAGTGTCTAGGTGATTAGAGGACTGCATGGGTAGGGCACAGGTGATTGTAGCACTGCATTGTTAGTGCCTGAATCATTGCATGAGTACATGGGTACTGACTGGATGATTAGAGTACTGCAAGGAAAATGCATGGTGAATTTATAAATGATTGGGTATTGGCAGAGTGGTTGGATTAGTACATGGCACTGGCTAGGTGATTGGAGGATTGCATAGGAAGTGAAAGGGTGATTGCTGGAATGCATGGGTACTACCTGGGTAATTGAAGGAATGAATGAGAAGTGTCTAAGTGATTAAAGAGCTGCATAGGTAGTCCACAGGTGATTGTAGCAGTGCATGGTTTGTGCCTGGGTCACTGCATGAGTACATGGGTACTGACTGGATGATTAGAGTACTGCAAGGAGAGAGTATGGTGAATGTATGACTGATTGGGTATTGGCAGAGTGATTGGATAAGTACATGGTACTGGCTGGGTGATTGGAGGAGTGCATGGGTAGTAACAGGGTGATTGCTGGAGTGCATGGATACTACCTGGGTAATTGAAAGAGTGAATGAGAAGTGGCTAGGTGATTAGAGGACTGCATGGTTAGAGCCTGGGTCATTGCATGAGTACATGGTTACTGACTGGATGATTAGAGTACTGCAAGGAGAGTGCATGGTGAATTTGTAAATAATTGTGTATTGACGGAGTGATTGAATAAGCACATGGTACTGGCTGGGTGATTGGAGGAGTGCATGGGTAGTGCACGGGTGATTGCAGCAGTGCATGAGTAGTTCCTGGCTAATTGAAGGAGAGAATGAGTGGTGTCTAGGTGATTAGAGGACTGCACGGGTAGTTACTTCTTCTGACCTTTTTGGAAGGAGATATGAAAGTCATTGAAACAATTTTTTCAGTTCTTTTATTATATTCTAAATTTAAAATATTTTCAAACTTTAGAATTAGTGTCTGTAAAAGAGAAGAAAAATACTGTTATTACATATAATATTATAGTTTTATGAACACAACATATTTTTACAATTAAATAACATATTCAGTTTGCCTATTTTTCTGTTTTCAGATTCTATTGAATTTCACCATACAGAGTGATTTCAATGTTGATCATCATGTAACAGCAGGTAATAAAATACAATCAATGAGATTGAAAAAAAAACGACTCTCTGTTCAAAATATTCACAACAACTTCAACTATCTGTTTACATTTTCAAAAATAAAATTTTTCATTTAGGTTGCATAAATTACAAAGCTTATATATGAACTACTTTTTTTTAATCACAATTTTACAAATGCAATATCAATGAACCGAAATGAAAATAAAAACAGTAATTGGTCACATCTTCCCAATAGGCCAAATGATGTTTATGAAACTGTTTCCATTGAAAATATCCAAAAATAACTCATTCATTCATTTTGATATCTTCCCAATAGGCCGAATGATGTCTGTGAATTCATTTGCATTAACAATATTTGAAATAAACTCGTTAATACATACTGACATCTGCCCAATATGCCGAATGATGTTTTCAGAACTTTTGCATCAAAAATATTAGATATGAATTTGGTAATTCACAGGGTAACCGACATTTAAATTCTAAGTGGGCATCATTACAAAGTGTCCATCCTTTAGTGCATCTTAAATACACAGTATAGTGTCCAGATGTTGAACTAGGTCCATCATGGAAAATAATAGCCACTGCTTTATAAGTTCTTCCTGAAATTGACACTTGACTTGCCACAACATTATTAATTCTCATTTCCAATTTTCTTCCATCTGCTCTTCAACGTTGTAGCATTAAAATTATATTTTGTCCAAATCTTTCTATAAATAATGTTGAGAACATGTCTGATTTGCAGTGAGTGCATTTCATATCTTGATTAGCTGATCTCACTAATTTGTTAAAAGACACTGTTTTGCAATCTGTCAAATATATGAATCGTTCAGTGTCTATTTCAGTGGTAGAAGAAAATGGACACTCTTCACATTTATGATCCCATCTGTAACGTACTCCAAACACATTTTCAATTTTGTATTCCTTCACCTTCCAATACTGCAAACATAAGCATAAGACATTCTTGAGCATCTTGCTGCACATTAAGTGTAAATTGTTAAGAACCAGAACATATATCCAAAAGATGCCGAATGCCAGAAGCAGTTTGGATTTTAGTTTTATCAGTTGTCAATTTTTCAAAAATATTATGCAAATAAGAACCCATTTTTTTTTCTCGATTCTCCATTATATTGAAAAAACACGACGTTCACAATTACATTAGCATAGCAGTTGATACCTGAACTATTTTCTAACTGGTATCCTACAATATCATCAACAGTGTCCATTTTCATTTTCTTTGGAGCCTCAGCATTCTCTCAAATTTTTTTCTTCAACCTCACTACAGTGTTTCTCATATGTTCGTTTTGGACATACTACACACTTTTCATATACTGGATATTCAACTATGTTGGAAGCATGCAGTCTTCTTTACTGATTATACTCTCTTACACAATTTGCAATTTCACTAATCTTTCTCTCATCAAAATCAATCAAATACAATCCAGATAAAGTTCTCACTCAAGACAATGCAACATATGCCATACCCTTTTTAAACACTGGGGGCAGACTTACAAGCCCCTTACGCCACTTTTGCATCACCTTTCCTATGGAAAAAGTGACGTAAAAGTGGCGCAAGGGACTTGTAAATCTGCCCCTGGATTTCCAATATTTACCATATCACTGTCTGCACTTAAACCTTGAGATTTATGAATGGTCACTGCATATGCCAAACAAAGAGGAAACTGTTTTCTACGAACACACAAATCTTTTACAAGCAAGAATTTAATCTTCAAATATTCAATATCTTCTCTGTTCTGAAACTTTACATAATCAACATCTTTTCCCATTGCTCCATTCACTAAACCTTTTTCAATATCTAAATTACGCCGTAATATTACTCAACAGTTTGTACATACATATAAGGTCTTTTCCAAACCAGAAGTCTTAGATAGAGATTTTTCCAAAGAGTCTAATTTTGACTGTTATTTCACTGACAAAAGATTAGTAACTCATTCATGCTCTACTTTATCAATGGCTTCCATTTTCATTATCGTTTTTTTCTCCAGTTTCAACAGTTCTTCATTGAATGTAGAGCATTCTTTCAGTGTTGGCATAAGACAACTTATAGACTTCTTTTCTGGAATTTTTTGGTACATTGTTCCAGGTGCAATATTTTGGAAACAAGTTTCTTAGTAGCCGACTTTGTAAAGCTTCTTTGCCAACCTTTTTCAAGACACCAATTCTAATATATTGAAGCATGTTTCCATAATGTTCGTCACTTGCTTGTCGCATATTCGTAATAAGTTCTTCATATTTAAAATGTGACCAAATGTTCACATTGCCAATACTTCCCAATGATTTTTTAGTGTCTTCATGAACAAGGGTCTTAAAAACTGGTTGGCCTTTCAAAGGAGTAAGTTGTAATAGATCGCCGAATACAATTATATGTTTTTCTCCAAATAAAACATCATAGTCTGTTTATAAAATCTGTTGCATTCTTAAATGTACAAAGGCAAGCATTAAGTTTGAGACCATGCTTACGTCATCAATTATCAGAACTTTCATTTTCTTTAGTACTTTAGACACTTCATAACAAGTTTCTCCAGATAACTTTTGATATTCCAACCTATTTTCAAGTTCTACTGGTAACATGAGTAAACGATGTAATGTAATTCCTTTAATATTGTGTGCTGCTAACCCATTTGGAGCGGTTACAACACAAGATAAATGTGAGTCAGTAGTTTTATGTAGATAACCTCTCAAACCTTTAATTAAGAAACATTTTTCTATTCCAGCTTGACCACTGATGTACATTTGAATAGGCTTAAATGATGTGCATTGGCATTCTTTCTTTTCATGAAGTAAACCATGTTGTATCTCTTGTGTAAGTTGCTGATATATATGTTTCTGTTCAATATTCGGTTGTTCTTTAAGTTTTCCAAATCAATAGTGTCTTGTTGTGCTTGTCGCATAGCCGTTTGCACTTCACTCATTGCTGTTGCTGCTTCATCTTAACAATGAGTTCTCCTAATGGATCTTGACTTAGTGCAGCAGAACTCTGACTATCTTTAGAACTGTCTCTAGCTATTTCTGCTGCAATTATAGTTTCTTGATTAATCTCTTCGTTCAACATTTGCGGATCATTTGGAAAAATTGTACATTAAATGCTATCTTTACATGCATTGAATGAATCTTCATAACACACACAATCTCCAAGTAATTACATTTCAGTCCACCAAGGCTTGAAGAGTTGTAGAAGTGCTAAATAAAACAATTCTCTTTTATCTGGAGTATCACAACTGACTTTCCTGTGATTAATCAGATGTCCTTTGGCATGTTTTACCAAACATCCGTCACATACACTCACTGCATATTTTCCTTCATTTATATTTTCAGTAACATTTCTCTTAAACGTGTAATGTTGCAGTACTTCATAGAGACATATTTCTTCCAGATGTGGACGTATCCAACATATTTGTTTTAAGAATATCTGTACTTTCTGGTTCATTTAGTGCCAAGTATTCAATTTCTTGTACAGATTTCAATACACGATTTCGTGTTGCTGCAAGACCTAGACTTACCTAAACGATTCCTCTTGACTTTGAATATAAACTTGCAGATGTCAACCAATCCGAACATTCATATCATCCAATCTCTCAATGGGAAAACATCTTAAAACTAAAGCTGTACATTTTCTTACTAAGACTCTTCTCTTGTGAAATATCTTCCCACATTTCTTTTAACTCCGTCTTTTCAGATTTTTTCATACAAGATGTAACGTAGCGAGCAACAGAAATGGAATGATCTGCAACATACTGGATATCCATATTAGCATTTCACATTGACAAAATTACTGGTTTGTAGTCATTAATATATTTTGATTCTTCTCTTCTCTTTATATTGCAAGTATTCTTTGGAGATTTTCGAGTGATAGTATGCCTCCGTGCTGACATAAAACTGTTGACTCTTTCTTTGGAAATTACTGGACGTGGAAAACCAAATCGACATTTTGCATAAAAAAGTTCCTTTGACTTGTATTTGTGTCTGCAATACTTTCCACATCAATGATTTTAAAACCTTAAAACTTGCTGTCTTAAGGTATTTTCTTCTCCTGTTTTTGGAATACCACATGTAACATAGTCTTCAATGAAAGATAACACAGTCTCATCAGAATCGGTTCCAAATTTAGGACCATCCTTAATCCATAGTATCATATGTATATGAGGAGCACCTCTGGCTCAGTACTCCTTTCTCCAAAATAAAACAATAACTTCTCCAAGAGGTGTTTTATTTTATTGCAGATACAAGTCATCATTGCTTGAAACCTATGATTAAAATATCTGCACACATTGACTGGATCCAAGGAACACAGTTCTCCAGGTGTCTTCAATTCAATGTTTTTAATGTTTGAATTCGCTTCTCGTAGAAAATCAAGTAAATCGTCCCATGTGTATTCTGCACAGCTTAGCGTAACAAACCACATAGGGGTTCCTCAATTCCTTAGCATACGACACCAATACTCATTAGTACCACGTGGACACGCCATCAAATTAATCATCTGAGATTCTAAATGAACATGTCTTTGTTCCACTTTGTGCATGAATTCCTTTGCAGAAAGATCTGTAAGATGAACTCCTGTCTTTAATATGTGGTTCACTGCATATGAAAGTGCAGACAAGTCACTTTCAAACAAAAGATGAAATATGTATGGAATACATTTCGAAATCTTGGATCTTCTGAGTATATTCTTGTTGTACGATATTCTGAAGCTGGAATCTGCACAGGTCGTTCATCATATCGTCCACCTTTGCCAGTGGGGAACAGCTCTGGAACACAACGCACTTCTAAACTTCCTTGCCAAACACTCATGGGAGTTCCCTTTGCTTTCTTCATTTGGAATAATTCAATAGTAGTTCCGATCTCTTCTTTTAAATGTAAAGGATGAATATTGTAATGTTCATAAATTTCTTCAGTCCTGGAGACATCGACTTTTTCAATTTGGCCAGTTGAAATTTCTGTCATCTCCTAAAGATATTTCTTCTTCGTCCACAGGTATATTTTTATAATAAATATTGTTCAGTGTAAGATATAATGTAGCTTTTTAAAGTTTGCTCACATCTACTAACTCTTGCCATATATTCCGATATTCAGACTCTTTGTTGGTGCACCATTAACTAGAATACCTACTGGTTCAATTTCTTCTCGAGCTACACCAACTGTTTCAATATTTTTTTTTAAATCCATAGGTAAACACACAACTCTTTCTTTTAACCCCTTCGCTGCGGCGCGAATTCCGCCGCAGCGCTGGGGGGGTGAGCGCGGCGCCGCAATGCTCATGACGGAACCACGCCGTCATGAGTCACGGGCGAGCAGTGCTCATGACGGCGTGGTTCCGTCACGACTCCGCCCACTCTCTATTTCGCCCGCACAGGCGGGGAATTAGTGCCGCGTGAGAGGAGCGGCCGCCAACGCCGCAGCATGACGGAACCACGCCGTCATGAGCACACACCACCCGTGGCTCATGACCGCATGGTTCTGTCATGAGCACACAAGGGGTTAAACCTCTTAGGAAATCTGTAGGAGGCAGCTTACCTGTTTTAGGCTCCATACGAACAATAGCCTGAAATGGGTCCACAGATTGAATTAGAATACATTCATATGTATTTAAATCTTCTAGTTCTGAAGGAACACCTTCCAACTCTAGGTTATTATGTACAGGCCTCGCGGGCAATTTATTTTCTTCTAGTTTGCTGTAACAATATTTACAAATACATTGATCAGTACCTAACTCAAAATGACCTTCCACCATCAAATAAGCACCAGATTTCTCCCACTTATTGTTTTCCATTTCACTTTTTAAATACACATCAACATTCCTAGTTTGATTTTTATAGTGACTACGTCTACAACAGATAACACATAATTTGGTTTTTCACTACAAACTACTTTAAACTTTGTAATTTCTTCTGCAAACTTTTGAGTACTACTATTCTCCACCTCTTGTTTAACACCTACATTAATGACACTCTCACCTTCTCTACACTCTTCTTCAGCACCGAAAAAAGAAACAGTATCTCATCACAAACCTTTTATACATCCAATTCTGAACCATGCAAAAGAGCAGTGTTTATTTCAGCTAAACATAATGCTGGACTCTTTCCATAGTACAATCTTCTTACTAACTTCTGCATTTGTGAGAGATGTACTGCTAACATTCTTAAATGATGAAAGACACTTTGACACGTTTTTCCAGAAAGACAAGCTAGAGAATGACCCTGCAAACCAGTATATTTTCTTACTTTACAAGGGTCTAATCCTTGCAACATCTTAATCTTCTGTTTAATACTTTTTTTACTGTATTCTCATAAAAAATTTACAAAAATATCAATAGATTCCTGTTGTATACTACAAATGCTACTACAATCCCATATATACACTGGAGCCTGGGAACGTCTCCCTTGAACTTCCTCAGCTATTACTTCTTCTACATTTCTAGGAACCATCTTTTCTTTTTCAATTGGACAACCAATTTTAACCTCATAGGAACAACCATTGGTATCAACTGCGTGAACTAATATTTTTTGTTGAAAATAGCTCTCTTCATTAAATAAAGGTTCATTACTAGAAGTGTGCTTCCTTTCCCCCCAAACAAATTTGCAAAAGTTAGTTCTATTGATCAGTCGTTTTCTTTTACTTTTCTCTTTCATAAAGTCGATTATTTTATTGAGTGTTCTCAGTCTATTCAAAACTAATATAAACAATCTTCTTTTTAATTCAAAAGCCTTTTCGACTACACTTTCAATATGTTGTTTTTTTTATAAAATGCAGATCGTTTCTTATATTTTTTTAAATGTTTCATTAAATTTTGGAGTACTCTACTTTTAAACATGTGTTTCCTTATATCTTTAAACTGTTTCATCTTTCTTTCATCATAGATTTTTTACCAAAACTTGATCTTCTATCACTATCTTTTTTTTGCTTTTCCTTCTGAATGATTGAACACGTTTTCTTTTGATTTGTCCATTTTCTAAATTTGTAATCTTCTTTAAAACTCTTTTAACAAAATCTTTAGTTCTCTTACCAGAACCCTTTTTCTTCACTGTCACGTGTTCTACTTTGTCTGATTTCCTATTTTCTCTTTTTTTAAATAGGATTCTTTTCTTACTTTCCTTCTCTTTTCTTCTTTCTTGGTCATGATGAATCTTTAGTAAGATAATGGTCAGTATCTGAAAAGAAAGAAACGTTTAAATACACTTGTTAAATCATGTACTATTACTAAAATAATTATACACAAAATTGTATAAGTACACCAGTAACACCTGGGGCATTAAAGGACTACATAGGTAACACCTGACTTATTCCATGACTACAGGGATAATATCTGAGGATTTACATCACTACATAGGAAGTGACTGACTGATTCTATAAGAGTATGAGTACTGACTAATTAATTACACAAGTACAGCAGTAGTCCCTGCGTGATTGAAAGACTACAAACATACTGCCTGGGTAATAGAAGCACTGTATAGCTAATGCATTGGTTAACACCTGGCTGATTGCATGACAACAGTGGTAATATCTGGGGATTGATATGACTACATAGGAAGTGACTGGGTGATTATGATTTTATAAGTGCATGGGTAGTTCTTGGCTGATTGCAAGACTACTGAGGTACTGCCTGAATGAATAAAGGAGTACAAAGGTAGTGCATGGGTGATTTCACAACAGCATGACTACTGGTTGAGTGATTACATAAGTACAAGAGTAGCCTCTGTGTGATTGAAAGACTAACAACATACTGCCTGAGTAAATGAACCACTGTGTAGCTAATGCATTGGTAATTGCATGAGAACAACAGTAATGTTTGGGGGGTTAAAGGAGTACATAGGTAACACCTGGCTGATTACATGACAACAGGGGTAATATCAGGGGATTGACAGGACTACACAGGAAGTGACTGGGTGATTTTATAAGTGCATGAGTACTTCTAGGCTGATTGCAGGACTACTGAGGTAGTGCCGGAGTGAATAAATGAATGCAAAGGAAGTTCATGCGTGATTTCATAACAGCATGACTACTGGCTGAGTGTTTACATAAGTACAAGGATACCACCTCCGAGAATGAAGGAGTGCATTGGTAGTGCCTGGGTGATTATATAAGTGCATGAGTAGTGGCTACATGATTGGAAGAGTGCATGAGTAATACCTTGCTGATTGCATGAGTAGTGCCTAGATGATTGCATGACTACAGCACTAATACCTGAGAGTTTACAGCAGAGCATATATAGAGCCTGGATCATTCAAACACTGCATGCACAACACTTCGGTCTTTTTAAAACATGCAAAAGTGTTAGGCCTAGACAAATATAAAGCAGCACACTATTCCATAAAGCAACCATAAGTTTCTCCATACTGTTAAAAGTGTGCATATATACGTCTCTACATTTTGAAATCATCATCATATCTAAAAGAAATATGCATACAATATTTCTGGAAAATAGTGAAATCAACACATTGAGACATGTAATAGATCTGCCTAAGTGTTTGCATAACTCCATGACTTCTGCTTGGATGATTGTATAAGTGCAAGGGAACTCACTGGGTAATTGGTGGAGGGGATAGATAGTAAGCCTGGGCGTTGAACTACACTCCGTTCGCGGAGCTTGCGAAGTTTAGGCAACTTCGTGGTTCGCGTAGAGCGCGAAGTTGCAGATTGCTACGCAATCTAGCGCGTAGCGTAGTAGTTTTGCTTCCTCGCGCGCTCAATATTCATTCTTGCGTGCATGGTAACGTCTTACCGTAATTCTGCGATCGCCAACTTGCTTTTCCGTCGTTTCGCGTGCGCCACAAGATTTGTAATATGGCAGCCCAAGCCCGCGAGAATGTGCGAACGCGAACACGTCATTCGGGTGCACGAGCTGACTTCTGGCGGCTGTCTTGGTAAGATCGCGATCCCGAACATGCAAAAACTACAATCTGGCGAAGAATATCTCTTGAGCTTCATAAAACCTTCTCTAAAATGATAATTTTGCTCAGAAAAACTCCTCAGATTGCGATTTTGCTGCAGTCTTTTGTGTAAGGAGTCCTTTAATTTTTTTGACTCTTTTTTTCAAGAGGAAGGAAGTGGCCCTGAGTCTACAACTTCCTGTTCCTGTCCAGCAGGCTCCTCCCATGTGCTGTTCACTTTCATTTGGATTTGGAGCTGGAAGGATCACTTTTTGTGTCTGTCTTCTGCATCATACCATTGGATTGGATTCATTTGAGGACTTTTTGATTTGAGATTTAATTTACTACAAGTACGTTGGAGAATTGGTGTGTTTGTTTCATTGGGGCTTGTTTGTACCTACATTTTTCTGGGATTTTCATTGTTTTTAAAAATTATTGTTGTGGGTGGCCTGTACTTTCAATAGGGGCCTAGTTGTTTTTCTCTGCAATTTCAGCCAGTAGGGTACCCATGGGTCCATGTTTCGTTGTGTCTGTTGAATTTCAACATCATGTAGGGCATGGATGGCATAGGATTGAAATGCTAAATGTGGTTGTGGTGTATTTCACTGTTTGTGTGTGTGTGTGTGTGTGAAATACCTTTGTTGGATGTGTGTGCTTGATGTGTAACTTCTTTCCAATCCTTTCATAGCCCTGTTGATTTTCATTTGTGTATTAAAGCTGTGTTGTTTAGCAGGCCTCCTTTGTCCGGTCATAGATAGGCCTTCTTCAGTTTATTGTTTTCCATGGCTTGTTGTGACTGTGAGTGCCCATTTGGCTTGTTGCAATTTTGTGGTGGTAGTTTAGTAGTGTGTGCTTCTTTCTCCATAAAGGCCTGCATTTCTTTTCTTTGTTCCTCTTGGCTTATGCTTGTTGTTGTGTCCTCCTGGCCATGTGGGTGGCGGCCATTTTGTGAAGGCAGGCATTGTGCTTTTGCCATAGGCTTACATTGACTATCTTCCATTTCTTGTTGTTGTGGGTGTGTAGCGGCCATTTTGTGGAGCCATCCAAGCAGTGTGCTTGATTTTGCCATTCTGTTCCAAGCTTGTGGCCTAGTCTGCCAATAGGCCCAGAGGTAGTCAGCCTCAAATCTTTGGGGCATTATTTAAATTTACAGTTTGTGTTGTCTGTTGATTTTTTTTTACACCATGAATGGCTTTGGATTTCATTGCAAAAGATGTTCTTTGCGGTGGAATAGCAGTTTTTGGGTGTGTGTTAAATAAATAGGGCTTTTCAGCCAGTAGGTAACCCTAGGGATTCAGCTCGCGTACTTTCGGTAACTCTGCACAGCGCGACAACTCGGACCTACAGTTTTTGTCATTTTCGCACTCTCAATATGCATGTTCGCGCACGCGATAAAACCTTTTTGTACAGTTCGCGATCCCGAACATGCAGCATTTGCAATCTGGCAAACAATATCTCGCGAGCAACATAAATCCTTCTCAAAAACGCAGATTTTGTGCATTTTGCTAAAAAAAACTCCTCAGGTTGTCATTCAGCTGTAGTTTGGAGCACGGAGTCACTTTTATTTTTTTTGAAATATTTTAGGAGAGGAAGTAATTTCCACAGAGACTACAACTTCCTGTTCCTGTCCTTTGTAATCACTTTTTTGTTATTATTGTGGTGGGTGGCCTGAGCATGTGTGTGGCGGCTATTTTGTGAAGGCAGACATTGTGCTTTTGCCATAGGCTTACATTGACTGTCTTCCATTTCTTGTTGTTGTGGGTGTGTAGCGGCAATTTTGTGGAGCCATCCAAGCAGTGTGCTTATTTTAGCCATTCTGTTCCAAGCTTGTTCCCTAGTGTGCCAGTAGGCCCAGAGGTAGTCAGCCTCAAATCTTTGGTGCATTATTTAAATTTACAGTTTGTGTTGTCTGTTGATTTTTTTTTACACGATGGATGGCTTTGGATTTCATTGCAAAAGGTGTTTTTTAGGGGTGGAATAGCAGTTTTTGGGTGTCTGTTAAATAAATGGGGCTTTTCAGCCAGTAGGTAACCCTAGGGATTCAGCTTGTGTACTTTTGGTAACACTGCACAGCGCGACAACACAGACTTACAGTTTTTGTCATTTTCGCGCTCTCAATATGCGTGTTCGCGCACGCGATAAAGCCTTTTTGTACAGTTCGCGATCCTGAACACGCAGCATTTGCAATCTGGCAAACAATATCTCGCGAGCAACATAAATCCTTCTCGAAAACGCTGATTTTGTGCATTTTGCTAAAAAAACTCCTTAGGTTGTCATTCAGCTGTAGTTTTGGAGCACGGAGTCACTTTTATTTTTTTAAAAATATTTTTAGGAGAGGAAGTAAGTTCCACAGAGACTACAACTTCCTGTTCCTGTCCTTTGTAATCACTTTTTTTGGTATTATTGTGGTGGGTGGTCTGAGCATGTGTGGCGGCCATTTTGTGGAGGCAGGCATTGTGCTTTTGCAATAGGCCATTGTCTGTCTTGTATTCCTGACCTTTTCTTGTTTTTGTGAGTGGCCTGGCTATGTGGTGGCGGCCATTTTGTGGTACCAGCCACTGTGCTTTTTCCATAGGCCTCCAAGCTTGTGGCCTAGTCGTACAGTAGGCCCAGGGGTACTACTCATCAATCATCACGGGTGCATGGAAGTTAAACAACTGTCTTTGTGTTGTGCGTTAAATTTCAACATCATGTATGGCTTTGAATTGAATTGTAAAATGTGGGCTTTACTTTTTTGGGGGGTATATTTCACTTTTTGGCTGTTGTAAATAAATGCCTTTAGTTTATGTGTATATGTTCGTTACACTACATTTATGTTTTTGTTCTTTGCTATTCTTCTTCCTGAGTGTACACAGTACAAGTACACCAGGAGCCCTGGCCTTGTCAGTCTCATAAATGGCTATACTGTTGTTGTTCACTGACTTCATAAAATGTAATAATTGTGACCACTCACCAGACACTAAGAAGTTATATATTATATTATTGATCTTTTGACTGATGTTCTTCTGGCTTTTTTGCTTTTAGGTGCACAAAAGACGGAGGAGGTGTGTCATCATCATCGACCGTTCTGGTGCAAGACTGACGTCCTGCTGCTGTACACGACGTGACGTGTGAGTGACCTGACCAGGCATCTCTGCAACATGTGCAACTGAGTGCTGTTTTGACATCTGAAGAAGATGCCCCCAAAGAAAGCAGGTAGCAGGTCCTCCGGTACCAAGAAAGTTGCCATGGAGAAGAATGAACAGAAGAAGAAGGAAGTGTCAAAAATCACGCCTGCAGCAGCGGTGTCTGGGGGCCAAGCTGGGAGCAGCACCTCCGCATCAGTGGGCTCAACCCACCAACCCAGGCCCAAGCAGATGAGTGTGGAAGAGGTAGCCAGCCTTATGGTGGAAAGCAGTGATGCTGAGCCTGAACTAAACTTATCGCTATCTCAAAGTAGTACACAATCAACGCAGGAAGGAACACAGCAGATAAGTGGTCAACAGCCACAACCACCGCCCGCCATAGTAGCTGTAGTTCCTCCCGAAGTAGGGGCAGTTCAGGAAATTTAACCTCATGCAGAGGAAGAAGACGAAGCCACTCCTTCAGAAGTTCCATTGTCTTCCAAATCCCCAGCAAGGAAAAGGAGGGTTATTACATCAAGTTCTTCACCAAGCCCCCCTTCTGATGATCTAGATGCCACTTGGAAGCCACAAACTGAGTCTGAGAGGGAAACACGCCACATGAGCAGGCATGGGAAAAGGAAGGTTCCAGAAAGCCTTACACTTATGGAGGTTGATGTAGAAGAGCAGGATGATGATGATGATGATGAGCCAGTCATCACGAACATCGCTCTCGGGCCTGAGGAGATGGAGACCAACATTTTTACACTATCCAAAATGGCTGCGAGGGATGTAGCACGCATACCTCCAACACAGGTAACACCAACACGACCTCCAACTTCCATATTTACATTAGCAAAGGGCCGGCAGCGTCCTACATCCAGCACAAGCACCACCTCAGCAGAAGTAGGTAGTTGTACTGCACAGAGTCAAATTCAACACACACCCTCCAGTTCATCCGGCATTGGAAGTGGCACCTCCAGCAGGAGACAAAAGCTAAGCTCTCCAGTGTGGGACTTCTTTCCGGTTAGCGGAAAGGAGGAGAACATTGCTATATGCTCCTTTTGTCATACCTCTGTTAGTCGTGGTAAGCTTGGTACAAACTATGGTACCGGAGGCCAAAGGACCCATCTGAAAAAACACCACGCAATCCAGTGGGAGGAGTACCTTAGTCGCATAAAAACTGGAACCATTGCTGTTGGGGATAAATGAGTAGAAAGCCCGCTCATGGTGGAACAGGAAGAAGAGGGAGACATTCTCTGTGGTAGTGGTACACAAAGTAGCCCTGTCCCCAGCACTGCAGTGGTGACGCCCACATCCTCAGCCACATCTCAGTGGCACAAGAGTAAGAGTCAGCCTGAGACACCAAGGAGTACTGCATTTAAAAAAAGTGCGACGTTGAGCACAGGAAGGAATACCACGCAGCCTACCATTCTTAGCATGTTTACAAGGCCGGAGGGGCAGTACGAATGCAACCACCTAATAGCATGGTTGTACAATGCGAAGCTGGCTAAAATGTTAGCACTGGACCTTCTCTCTTTTTCTTTTGTTGAAGTGGTGGGTTTTCTTGAATTTGTGACCACCATCTGCCCAAAATGGAAAGTTCCCAGCCGCTACTATTTCGCAAGAGTTGCTGTTCCAGCACTACATCACGACGTGCTGGAATTGCTTGGAAAAGCCTTAAAACAGAGTGCTGTTCAGAGTATCCACCTGACAACAGACATGTGGACCAGTTGTCAAGCCACTGATTACATGTGCATCACTGTACACTGGGTCTCTTTTTCGGGTGTTAAAGATAAGATATCTGACGGTGTTGTTGACACCGCTGAGATTTTTAAAGACACCCGCAAACATGCAACTGTAGCCATGTTTGCTATGGAGAAATCTCGGGTCGTTGTTAAGTATCGTATGAACAGTGTGTGCATAGCTGAATCATAACCTCAACCAGGAGAGACTCTTATATGAAAAGAAAAAACAGAAACCCTAACAAACCCTTTCCCCTGCCCTCACCCCTCCCCCTCCCCCTCCCCGTGCTCCATGTCTTTCCCCAAACTTTGCCAACCTCTATCGTCAATCCTCCTTCCGGACCTCTGTGATACGCAACAATCGGAGATATCGGGGGCACGTGACTTCCCGAAATTCATAGGCCAAAAGTGATAAAAAGGGTTGCCACAACTCACCATATTTGTCCCCCTCCCCTGCCATAGTCAGGGCAAATTTTTCCATACCCATGACATACCACAAACGATGCAACCAGCCTGTGAAGGTCGGCAGTTGTGGGGAGTGCCAGTGAGTGAGTATGTTTTGTGTAGCTGATCCTAACGCGATGGCCATCTGCCTGCCCCTCCTAGATCGCAGTGGGTAAGTCAGAGGATTGGGTAGTCCCAATAGTACATAGGCTGGAAAGCGCGGTATCTCAGTCTCAAAGTGTTTGTCCACTTCTTCCAGCACCTGGGTCCAATAAGATTGGAGATGTGTGCATTCCCAAAGCAACTGGACTAAACTTCCCACCTGGCCACAACCACTCCAGCACGTCGCCTCCCGAGAGCAATCCATCGCATGTAAGCGCTCCGGAGTATAGTACCAATATATCACAATCTTCGTAAATGTCTCCGTAAGCCCCATGTGGTATGCAGAGTGCCGAGCCCTATAATAAATAGCCTCCCATTCTTTGTGAGTCAGTGTTCTTCCTAATTCCCGATCCCACCTTTCCCTGCTAGGGTTGTATGAGTGCTTGTGTTTAAGCTGCAGCTGCTTATAGAGATCAGAGATGAGATTTTTGTCTGACGTGCGTGTGATGGGCCATCGTTCATAGGGGGAGAAGCGTCTATTCGCCCCAGAGCGAACCAGCGGCTGCAGCACCCAGTGCCTCACCTGCAGATACCTCAACCTCTCTGTCTCCAGCAGCCCGAATTCGTTATGCATCTGGGTGAACGAATTTACCCCCTCCGTCCCATAAATATGATACAGAAACCGACAGCCAGCCGCCCTCCAGCCTGCGAAGGCGGCGTCCTCCATCCCGGGAGTGAAGTCAGGGTTGCCAATCAATGGGGTAAGTGGAGACGGGAAAGATGTGAGCCTATGAGTGAGGTTAGTGACATCCCACACTTCTAAAGGGACTTGCGTAATATAAGAGGCATACAGATTAGGAGGCCTGTGGGGTTTACGCATGAAAGGGATTTCTTGCAAGGGTCGCGCCGCCATCGCTTGGTCTTGAAACAACCAGTGTTTCTCCGATTCCCATCTGCTCCATTCCACCAGATATCTCAGTTGAGCTGCCTGAGTCCAAGATCCGGAACCCCAATTCCTCCATCTTCTGGCGCTAACGACACCAGAGTTCGGCACATTCGCGGTTTCCAACCGTTCCAGATAAACCGGGCCAAGTCGGTTTGCATCTTTCTAATCCATCCGACAGGTGGTCTGAGAGGTATAGTGCGAAAGAGGTAGAGGATCTGTGGGAGGATGGTCATCTTGACCGCTGCAACCCTGCCAAACCAGGAGAGGGGGTAGTGCTGCCACCGATCAATTTCCCGTCGGATTCTGCCATGTAGCAGTGTATAATTCATGTGAACCACCTTAGGAAGAGATGAGGCCAGTTGAATCCCTAGATACGGTATCGTGTCCGTCGCCCAACGAATGGGAAGCTTGGTTTGCAAATAGTCCCGGGTGGGACGTGACAACGATAGGTCCAGGGCAAAGGATTTCTCTGCATTCACCTTGAACCCGGCGGCCCGAGCAAAGGCATTCAATTCCACCCAGTAGGCCGGAAGAGCAGATGTCGGGTCAGACAACGATATTAACACGTCGTCTGCATACAGACTAATCGTGTGGACAAAGCCCCCAAATTGTATCCCCGTGATCCCCGGGTTTTGCCACATCCTCTGCGCTAAAGGTTCCATGTACAGGGCAAAGAGAAGGGGGGACAGCGGACACCCCTGCCTCGTGCCCCTCTCAATGTGAAAGCGAGAGGATGTGTAGCCATTCACCCAGACCGTAGCTGTAGGAAACTGGTAACAATTAAGGATGTATGTGCGGAACCGATCTCCTATCCCGACCTTCTCCAGCACCTGCTCCAAATAGGGCCAGTGCACGTGGTCAAACGCCTTTTCGGCATCGATGGCCAGCATCATGAATTCCCGATAAGATGCAGAATCCGTTTTGTATTATCCGATGTTTGGCGTTCAGGGATGAAACCCGCTTGGTCCTGGTCAATGAGGCATGGCATATGGGGGCTAAGACGGGCGGCCAATATCCCTGAGTATAATTTAAAATCTATGTTAAGGAGGGATATTGGGCGGTAAGTTCCGCAATGTGAACTATCCTTCCCGGGTTTGGGAATGACCATTATAGAGGCCTCCAAGAGATCACTCGGGATCGCTCCCTGCTCAGGAAAGGAGTTAAACAACTGAGTGAGAATCGGAGCGAGCAAGGAGCAAAACTTCTTGTAAAAAATAGAGGGAAAGCCGTCCGGACCGGGGGCCTTCCCCAGTTTGAGACGAGATATTGCGGATACTAACTCCTCCAGTTGGATGTTTCTGTCGAGATGTTCGGCCTGTGCCGCGGTCAAAGCCGGCAAGGTGACAGAATCTAAAAGAGCCGTCCCAGCAGAACGTTCCAAGGGGGCCCCCGCATAAAGAGTGGCATAGAAATCTCGGAATGTCTCTGCGATAGCACCATCATCCGTAGCGCATGTACCGTCCTCCCTAGTGATCGTTTTGACTCTGTGTCTCTGGCGGACTTCTCTAAGTTTATGAGCTAAGAGGCGCCCACATCTGTCCCCACCCGCATAATAAGCATGCCGCAGGCTCAGCGCCGCAAATTCTGCCCAATCCTGGTCAAGTGCCGTTAGCTTTTGGCTTTAAGTTGCCGCCACACTCTCGGAGATCCCGTCCGCTGGTGCATCCACTCCAGCTCCCGGACCTGCTGTGTAAGCTCTTCCCTTTTGCACCCTCGTTCCCTATTATCTGCCACTGAAATCAAGCTAAACTGGCCCCTAAGAACTGCTTTCAACGCTGCCCATTGTGTGGCAGGCGTGGTGTCCGGATTAGCGTTGTTTTTGAGATAATCGCAAATGGAGTGCTGGATGCGTTTAACCACATCCTCCCGGTGCAGGAGGGCGTCCCGAAGGTGCCACACCCTGGCCGGTTGTGACATGGGCGGGAGAGTGAGGGCTGCCAGTACCAGAGCATGGTCTGATAGAGAGGCCACCCCTATGTCGACCATGGTTGTGAGTGCCCGTACTGAGGTGGACACTATAGCATAGGTCTTGTGTGCATTGGAGTAAAAGGAGTATTCCCTGTCCCGAGGGTGAATGCAGCACCAGAGGTCATATAGCCCCAAGTCCTGCAATCGCGCAAACCCCTCCGCAGAAAGTGCCCCCGCCTGGTGGGTGCGCTGACTGGATCTGTCCTGAACATTATCGAAAACCAGGTTGAGATCACCCCCTAAAATAATATTACGATCAGGCATAGCTGTGGCCTCTGTAAGAGCGGCGTGTAAGAACTAAGCCTGGGCAAAGCACTAGTTTGTGAAGTTCGCGCTACTTCGCACTACGCGAATTGCATGTAGCACAGTGCGAACACGCATAGCGTAGTGTTGCGTAGTGCTGCGGTAATTTTTTGCTTGCTCGCGGTCCTCAACGTCAAGTTGGCGACCACGAGCAAGCAAAATGACATCCCGGCGAGACTTTTTCCTTGTTCGCGATCAGCAACATCAAGTTGGTGATCGCGAGCATGGAAAATAAACCTCCCTGTGAGATTCCCAACGCGAGGAGGTCAGGTTTCTTATTGCGAGTTGTCGCATATGCTCGCGACCGCTCGCGATGAGAAACTACCAGTTCGCGTTGAGAAAGCTGCCGCTCGAGTAAAAATCTACTCGAGCAGCAGAAAACTACAGCTCGCACTGTGCAAGATGCCATTTTCAATGATTGCACAGTGCCGGTTGCTTGTCCGCACTGTGCAATCATTGAAAACGACATCTGGCACAGTGCGAACAAGGTACTACGCAGTTCGCGAAGTGCTACGCGTAGCTCGCGTAGCTCGCGTAGTGCGAACTGCACTTTGCGTAGCTTCGCGAAGTGCTACCTCGCGAACTATGCCCAGGGTTAGTAAGAACCGCTCGGGCCCCTCATTCGGAGCGTATAGGGAACTAATAACGAACGTCATTCCCCCTAGTGCAAAGCGATATGTCAATAGTCGTCCCTTAATCTCGGCCACCTTATGCAGGACCTTCCCCGGAAACCTCTTAGCCACCAGATTCACCACTCCCGCTGTTTTAGTAGACACAGAGGAGAATAGCTGGGTGGGGAACTTTCGGGATCTAAGATGGTGACAATTGCGTAGCAAGAGGTGGGTTTCCTGCAAAAGACAGAGATCTGCTTGTGAATTCTCTAAATATGATAGAACAGCCCTGCGCTTGACTGGATTGTTAAGACCCCGCACATTTAGGGTCAATATCTTAAATGTGGTGGGGGGCATGAAATGTATCAGATAGGAGATACTGCAATAGTGAGGAGGCGTGCAATGGGGCACCGGGAAGTCCGGTGTGCAGGCGAACCAGGGGCGCGTGGTCACAGGGGGTCGCACTAACCCTAAAGGAAAGGTGGACGCGGAGCACTAAGTTCCCTCCCCAACCCTCCTCAAAAAAGCCTGAAAAAAGGAACAAACTACTAGAATAACGGAGAACACATAGTCCATCACTCGTCGGTGATCGGTGAAAAGTCATCGGGGTGTGTCCACCAACAGTGGAAGAAAGCCCCCCTCCCGCCGATGATCTGAACAATTGGAAAGAAATCCCTCGGGTACAGCTTATCGATCAAGTTCAGCCAAGCTTGGGACCAGAAAGGTCCGCGGACACAGCCTCCTGCACCAATTGTCAGCCCTTCGTAATCTCCGCAGCCGGTGGTTTCCTAGGATGGCATTTACATCCCTGCTGACGCCAACAAGGCCCAGTGTTCTCCGGTTCATGCTTGGATTACCCTTCTTCACCCTCCTCCTCCGGGAGGTCTACCCCCAACAATTTGCTGGCCTCGGACAGAGAGCGCAACTGGTACAATTTGTCATCCTTACGGAACACCAAACGAAAGGGATGGCCCCAGATATAAGGAATGTTGTGTTGCTGGAGGTGCGCAGTAATGGGCTTGAAAAGGTGCCATTTTTGCAACGTGAGAGCGGGTAAGTCCTGGTACAACACCCGTTTCTGATCACGGAACTGCAGGGGGTGCATTTGACGCGCTTTTTGCAGTATCGATTCCTTAGTGCGGTAGTCCTGCACACACACTAAAATGTCCGACGGGGGAGCCGTTGGCGCCCTGGGAGGACCCACTCTATGCAACCAATCTATACACAGGTCCGTTTCCAGAGGCCGGCCCAGAATGTGATTAAAGAGTTCCCTCGTGTAAGTGAAAAGGTCCCTCGAGGTGTCATCCACTTTCACCCCCTTGATTCGAATGTTGTGGTGGCGGGAGCGATTTTCCAGGTCCTCAAGGTGGACCTGGAGATCGACCTGTTGATCATGAAGTCTGATGATTTCCTGCTGTAAGGCCGCGATCTCCATGTCCCTTCTGTCGCTCTTGCCCTCCAAGTCCGCACCCCATTCCCCGATGCCATCCATGTCGCGACGGACCTCCTTGAGCTCAGATGTAAACTCTTGCTTGAGAGTGTGAATGTCGCTCCGCAACACGATGGACATCGACTCCAGAAAGGCCTTGGTGATGGGCTCTGGTCCCCCAGCCCCCGGCGTTCCCTGTCCCGGGGCCTCCGCTTCCGCACCCGAGGCCATCTGTCCAGTTGGAGGTCTGGAGAACAGGTCTTTAAGGGTCTTGTCTTGCCGCTTCCTGGAGGTGGACATAGCGCTCCTCAAGGGGCCCGAAGAACTTCGTGCAAGGTTCCTATCTCCCCTCACCAGCCCTCTGTCAGGGGATAGGACTCAAAGGAATCTCAAACAGAGGGTGTAAGGCCCAGGATCACTGACCTCCCAGCAGGCCTCTCCAGCGCTTCTTTCTCACCTGAAACTCTACTGCCCCTGATACCTTGTAAGTAAGCGGTACCACTCGGGCTAACCTCCCGCTCCTGCAGCGATAGCACTGTTGCCCTCTATTAGCATCTGTACCTCAATTTGGGGTGTAGGCCTCCCCGTCACCCCAGGCCAGCCAGTATCCTCTCCTTTATTGACGGCTGGTGCGCCGTCCGCCCATCACCTTCATGACACACCAGGCTGTCCTCTTCATAGTGCGGTGAGGATCGGGTGCCAGATGTCCAAAGCCCCGCGATGAGTCTCCAGACAATGGCCCTGGTGCTAGGGGGTAAGGGGGAGCACACGCGACAAGCCCCCAGTTACCGCCGCCCTGGTCCCCGTTCAGGACCTTCAAAGTGGCGGGCCACTCCCTAGCACTGCCCCGCTCTGACCCCCCCGTCGCTCCACATTTCCTCTCTCGGTGCCACATCATGGGGGGGCGCTCGGTTCCCAGTCCAGCAGGGTCTCGCCGGTATTTCGGGCCCTGGAGATGTCCAATCGGCCCACAATAGGCCCCCAGGCTATGCTGCCTCGGCCCCAGCGCAGATCTCTGCTCTTCAAAATGGTGGGCCGGACCCAGTCGTGGCTCCGCACTGTTCTTGCCAGCCGCCGCTCACCTTCTCTGCCGCCGCAACACCTGGGGGGTCCCCACCGGTCGCTGCTGTCTCCGGATGTGCGAGGTCCCGGCCCCGGCTCTGCAGGCCTCCACCGCCACCTATGGTACCGGCCACTCCCACGTGGCACTGGTGCCGCCACGCGCCGCCCGCTCTTCACCGGTGCCGAAACCAGCTTTCGGCCACCGTTCTCGCCGCCACCTCGCGTTCCCCTGGCTCTGGGGCTCTGGCATCTGCTGGGCAAGTATCGTTGGTGCCAATGGCGGCCCACCGGCCGGTGCTTTACAGATCAACGGCGGGAGCTCAGGAGCAGGACGTCTGCTCACTCCGCCATCTTGGCTCCCTCAACCATTCTTTTAAAGCCCGGAAGCAGCTGAGGGTCATACAACGTGAGCATAAAATGCCAGTCAAGGCACTCATCCAGGAGGTGCCAACACGTTGGAACTCAACTTATTACATGCTTGAGCGTCTGTTTGAGCTGTACATACCACTCAATGCTTATGTCATGAAAAGGTCAGGAGATCCTACTGTGAAAGGCATGACCGTTGAGATGGCCCGATGGGACCTCGTTAAATGCTTGTCAGAGTTGCTACTTCCTTTTGAGGTCTTCACACGTGAAGTCAGCAGGGAGGACTGTACTATGGGCCAAGCTATCCCATTGTTGTACATGCTAGAGCAAGAGCTGAAGGAGGTGTCAGAAATGTACGCAGGTGTGGATGACAAAGTAGACACATATTATTTGGCGGACACCTTAGCCGCTCGCTTATCTGACAATACAAGGATTCATAATAACATTGTGTCACATCGACATTACATTACTGCCTCAATTTTGGATCCACGTTACAAATTATTGCTGAGCAGTAATGAAGTAATTCCTTTTTCAGAAGTGGATGTTGCCAAGTACAAAACTTTGATAGCTGAGGAAGCCACTGAGTTTGAAAACGAAAGGATCTTAATTAGAGGCCCACCACCCCAGGGCATAAAAAATGTTGCAGGGCACCCAGAGTCAAGTTCTACTTCTGAGGCCGAGAGCAGTGCGTTTGCCTCCCAGCAGTCAACAACACTGCCAGCAATAACATCAACAGCACCAACAGGATCATCAGCCACATTTAAAAAAACGGCAGGTGATTGGTTTCTACGGAAAGGGTTTTGTACGTCCATGACTGATGCAAAGGCAAAAGAGGCCAAGCAAATCGGAGCACCCCTGAACATTGGGCAGATGGTTCAGGCCTATTTAGATGACACAACAGAGGTCTTCATGGAGCAAAGCACATTGGTGTATTGGTATGGGAAAAGAAGCCAATAGCCAGTGCTCAGCAGGCTGGGGATAAAATATGTGGCTTGACCTGTTGCAAGTGTCTCTTCAGAGCGTGTTTTCAGTGCTGCTGGTGCCATTGTTACTGTGAAAAGGACCATTGTCTCGCCCAAAAGCATAGAGAGGTTAACCATGATCAAAATGAATGAACACTTTATACCACCGAAGTACAAAATACGTGAATCACAGCAGG
This sequence comes from Triturus cristatus, assembly GCF_964204655.1. Taxonomy (NCBI): domain Eukaryota; kingdom Metazoa; phylum Chordata; class Amphibia; order Caudata; family Salamandridae; genus Triturus; species Triturus cristatus. The sequence goes on from NC_140592.1 coordinate 1,124,069,400, forward strand.
AAGAGGAGAGCGACTTTGATGACATAAGTAGTGGGTTCTTACATGACGTACTTCTGTCCGAACCACCAGAGTTTGAGGACGAGCTCCTCTTCCCTGACAACTAGGCTTTCAAATTGTTCTCCCTTCCTTTTTTGTGTGTGACTGTGTATCTGTTTTTCTGGTTCAAAATCTAATCACAACAAATCCATCAACAGTCTCCTCTTTTTATTTCCCTATTGGAGTTGCCCGTCTGTGCATAACTGTCCACTCCACTCCTCACGGTCCTGCTCCATCTTCCTTACTTTCCCTAAATACATTTCAAGCAAGCCAGACATTGGATGGAGATGGAGAATAGTACAATACATGTTGCCTCTAACAGTCCCTCCATAAGAAGAGAAACGTGACTCCAGCTATATTCCGTTTTGTTTCCAAGCCGAAAGAAACTCATCACTGACTGTCAGAAGGCTAGGCAGGCATCAGATCTGAGAGCCAAAGAGAACAGCAAGACAGGTAATGAGTGATTATTGTGAATGATGGCATGCATTGCATTGGATGCTTTGCATTGCTTGCTGACTACGAATGAATGTGCATGAAGTCGAACTATACTAGTTTATCGACAAAGTAAAGTGACTCAGGTCAGGTGACAGTCAATGTTTCCTTGTTGTTTAATAACCACATTGTACTCCTACCACTGCAGGTGCCACACAATATCTGTTGCAATTTTGTAATATGGAATATATTATAAACTCAATCAGTCACTACAGACTGAGTTGGTGTTGGAGAACACGTACCACATGGTCATCATGATGCTGCTGAGCATACTATCTTTGCACACAGTCAGTCAGTTGGATCGGAGATAATTGATGGAATAACTGCGTTTCATGGACTGCCTTAAAGGTAAACAGTTTCAACAAGAACCACAGCAGACGGCTACATGTCCGTGTAGTGGTGTGAACTGGAGTAGAGTGTAGTGGTATGAGGGACAGTGGCGCATTGATTTAGTCACTTCATTTGGAAAATGCTAGGTTGCTGCAGTGCATATGCCATTTGTCTGGCTCCATCAAAATGTAAGGTAAGGGGTAGGGTGCCTGGCCTGTGCCGCAGTTGTCCTGCTCTGTGGCTGTGCTGGCTCCTGAGTCCTGTCCCGTTGTTGTTGTAGCTTAATGCTGGAGAGTATACACTATGTATCCTATCCAAGCTGCCTCAGTCTGAAAGTGTTCTCTCAAGAGTCTTGTCTTCTCTTCTTGCACTCCACTGTAATTGAATTCAGTTATTTTTCAATACCCCTTTTGTTTTTCCATCTACACTTACAGGCCGGCCTTTAACCTGTGCTATAGTGGGAGAAACAACTCACACTTACCTTACCAATCCGCATCAGGCAGGCAGTGGTACCCAAGATTGATGTGCGGAGTGTCCATGGAAGGGAGGACCAAGAGGAATGACGAGAATGATGCAACTCCACATTTGGACCAGGATAAAACAGTAACTTTAGTATCATTCATCATTCGTCTTTAAATGTATTTGATTCCCTTTTTCTCTGCAATCATTACGACTGTGTGTTGTGGTTTGTTTGGTAATTGATCCCTACAACTATTTTTTCATTTCCTTTGCTAGCTTGAAAAATAAAAGTAAGCCCGGTATAGCATGTAATTTGGTTCGGTCTGAGCTCTGAGGGCGGCAGACAGGCAAGGCAAATTTCATATTAATAATTTCTGCCCTGTACTGTCTAATTGTGTAGTAGTAGTTAGTAAGTACAACTCATTATCATTCAGTAACCATCAAGTTCTCTTCCTCAGCATGCATGCATTTCCTTTTTCTCACTTTATACTTTGATTTCTTTGATAATGGATCATGGTCGTCTTACAAGATTGTGTTTTACTTTTGTTGTGTCCATGCATACTGTCTGTTTTTCTTTCTCGCAACTTTCCCAAAACCCCACTTCCCATCCATTCATCAATCCCTAACCCTGTTTCCCTGGGCCGTGTGATTTATATTGAGGTGTGATGTGACTACATTAATGTACACCAACAATTGATCACACGCTTGCTGGGGCAGACGTGGTGAAAGCAACACAAATTGAATTTCAACTAAGGCAGGGCAAGGATCTTTTTTTGCTTGCCCACCCATGCTGTAGTTTACTTTGTTCTACTACTTCTCCCACTGCCTCTCAGTCAAGTGACTTTCTCTTTCTTTTTTCAAATGCTATTGCCAGTGTCTACTACTACCACCACAATAATGGCATCTTCTCCGTTCATTTGGGAAACCAACCATGCAGCCATCTGTGTGCCGAACTTCATCATCATCAATCACAGGTAAGATACGTTTGGTGGGAGGTATGGAGTAGGAGGAGAGACTGACAGTACTATTATGACAATTAAAAATAACTCAGTGAGGGGTACTGCATCTATCGGTTTGTGTGTTACAAAATCGGCAGATCTTTTAAAACAAACACTGGCTGCGGGCATGCAGCAGTACGGAAACAAAGTAACAAACCATGTAACTTAGATTGAATTCGGAAAACAGTAACCAACCACAAAACATTAACATCGTATAAGTAAATAGTATAAAGTTTAATATCCTCTAACAAAAATAAACTATCCCACTCTGACCTAACCCACCCCCCTCCCTAACCCCAACCAATGTCCACAACGAAACGAAAGTCCAAGTCCCAATGTTCGAATGAATCCCCAACGCCCAAAATCCCACCCACCAACAAAAGGAATTAAAAAAGGGGCAAATGACAAGGTCCTCTATAGTCGGCGGGCCTTCAGGTGTTTATCCACCAAGATTTTTACCCGCTCCGCTAGGTTCTCCTCTAAGCGGGCCATCCGGCGGAGCAGCTGGTGGCGAAATGCCCTTCAGTTACATGCAGGGTGGGGGGCAGCAGTTGTTGAGATGGAGGCGTGGTGGCGGGCGGCTGCCGGACCACGGCGCCGTGAAACTGGAGGCAGGGCCTGACTGGGGCCCGGGGCATTGGAGGAGGCTGCAGCTGCAGCCGCCTCCTCCTCCTCCTCCATCCACCTGAGCCACCAACAGGTGATATTCTTCGCATATGGCCTCCAGTTTACGGCGCTGGGCCCTGGCGGCCAACTCCTTCCGAGATGGTTTTGGTGTGGATGTAGAATGAGTATCTCTATCAAGAAAGAAAAATAACATGTTGTAGCCAATACTTTTAGCAAAACAGAAACACTAAAATCATTCAACACATAGTGTCACAGTATCACTAGCAAGCACAGTACATAACATTTGTGATTTGGTGGTAAGTATCTCTACTCCTACTTCCTTGGACTCTAAGATTTGTGGGTATTTCCGACATTATATTCGTACTATGTACTCCGGTACACGAGTCGTGTTGTTCTTATCTCTAGTTTAGCGCAATTACATAACCTTGTTGTAGCCGGCATGCCAGCTCAGTCAGCTAAGCTTGCACCCAAGAGAAACAGATATGAGTCACATGATACTCACGTTAATTGTATTTACTACTACTGTCTTCAGGTGGGGAATCTCATATTTTTGTATGACGCCTTACGGCCTGTGGCACTGGCCATACTCTGTCTGTTACATGAAGGCAAATGAACAATTTCACTTACACCTTGCCCTGGGTACTACAAAAAGGCTGATTATTTATCTGATCCAATGATCATTGCTTATATTTATATGATAGATGGTAATACGACATCAGGTCAGTAGCGGTCGGTGGTGGGAGTGCTGCCGGGTGGTGAAGTGGGAAGGTGCAGGGTGGGGATAGTAAACTATGGATTAAGGACAATCACAGGTAGTTAAACAATACATACAAAAGAATAAAAACAATTGTTGCACGCACTGCATCGCATTTGGCGGTGCAGTGCGCACAATGAAAATAATTTTATTCGTTTTTATGTTGATTACCTGTATTTGGCCATAATACATAGTTTACTTGCCAGTGCCACCCACCCTGCCCCTCCCCATGTCACCGCCCGCCAGCACTCCCACCACCAACCACTACTGCAGAGGGTACTTTGCTTTCATTGATTGTGTAACCATAACCAACAGATAGGCCACCCTTTGCAGGCTGGCTGACCCAATCGAAAATACATTAATAGGTAGGGAGTGGTCCCCAGAGTCGGAGGAAGGGGCTTCTGCTTGACAATATAAATGTATATATGTATATATATATATATATATATATATATATATGACGTGCTTGCAAACTACTGTGAGTCAACTGTATTCTGATAATACTACCAATATTCCCCTACGCTTTGCTACTGTGGCGCAGTTTCTTTTACATTTTCTTCAAAGTAAGACTCTCCAGTGACACTTTCCACCTATGCTGTCTATTGATGATAGTACATCCAGGCATACATCCATTAAAGTAAACGTGTATCCTTCTTTTTTATATATCTCATACTTAGTTGGTTTCACCAACAACCACCCATGCTTCCGCTCCTTCCTTGCTTACCTTGGCTTTGAGTTTGAACCAAACACCACTGATTCTTGCTATCTAGCACTATCCACCCATACTGTGTCACCCCCCCAGGCAGGCATTCTCTTTCACCTTCCACCCATCCTTCAACAACCCATGCATCTGATCTGATTACTATCAGCCCCCTATGCATGCTTCTAACAACATATCCTTCTCTGCCAGTCAGTCATATTATTTATCTCACCCGTCCTTCCACCCTTCTTTCCCTCTTTGTTCAACACATCCATCAAGGTCATCTGATCTGAGTTTGTCTTCTCCATAAAACCTTCACAGCTGATTTTGGAGTCAAATAGAAGAGGCCATAGGTTACTCAACTCACGCTGCTAATGCTAAGTAAAGGGTGTCTTCTTCAACCGTTGTATAATGTTCACTACAACTTAATAAATCGCACAGTACAGTGAAGTAGTGAACACACTTCCATCTAGTAGTAATGTCAAGAAGTAATGAATATAACTTACCGCCGCTGGCCACTGCTGCTGGCTCCTCCCCGCCAGTTCTCCTGCCCCCTCCGGAATGGCCACATCGCCGCTGGCCCTGCCGGCACTGGTGGTTGGTAGTGTGCCTAGAAAAAAATCACAAATTTTTAGATGCCTGGAAACCTCCCCCTATTTTATTAGCGTTCACTTAGAACATTGAAAAAAAAGTTAATACAACATACATCAGCACTAGACAATAAGTACAGTCAGTAGACAGACACTAGTAGTGATATGGTTCCTAGGGTCATCTAGTCCTACTCTACTCTTTTGAAAGCTAGCCTGAGCCATGTGTAACCCTTTTAGATTCATCATGTCGACTACTACTCTTTTGGCGCATATTTAATTATACCTGCCAGCTTATTGACATGTGCAGTAGATGCCTTTGAGGCCACTTGACTGTTGCGTACAAGTGAAGAGGTTGAAAAACAACCCACTTATTGAGTTTGGTTAGTCCTTATTGCTTAGCCATCACATACATGTTACACTTTTTGCCATAACAGCAAAATGCTTGCATTTACCAGTATACTATCTAATGGCTAACACGCAGCATTTTTCTCATATAATAGGCGGAAGATTCCCTTCTACAAACCAGAGATTTACAGAGCTTATGATGCATGATGTAACCAGTATTTCTACGTTCTACGGTGAGGGGTCTTCCAGAATTCAAAAGATCTTGTCTCTTGTTCTTGTTGTCATGCACTTGTAAATGTTTACTGTTTTAATCTTAGGCTTTTTGATGGCTTATTGACGATGGCTGTAGTAAATTAAATTTCATATTAACGAAGTACAGAGTTTGTTACTTGTTTCAAATAAACCATTTGAACTTACACATAGGCTCTGTGGTATTTGGTGTGGTGGGGTGGACTTACACAAGTGAGTCAGCAAAATGGTGTTATTATGTTCTGGGTTGTCTGTCTCAGTCATCATCAACATCTTCTTCGTGGGGGGGGTCGGGAGTGGGACCCTAATGTGAGACACTATAGCTAGTCAGTCAGGGGATCGTGGGTTCTTTGGACTGAGGTGTGATCAGTAAGGTCCAACCTCCCATCACCAACATCCTATTTTGTTGTGCATAGTTCTGTATGTGGCTCTGCAGAATCACTACAACAATAGTAGTATCATGTACTATCTGATCCAAAATACTAGTCAAATATCTGGTTGGCCATATTGTTTGTGGTAATTGTCAAAGCCTCAACATTGAGAAGACTAGAAGAGGACAACCCAAAGGACAAGACACAGTGGCTAGAGCTATTGGTCAATCAGAGTTTTATTATTACAAAGAAAACCTTCAATAAAGAGTGGGCAACTGTGCAAGCTTCGCAACAGACAGAGTAATAGTAGTAGTAGTAGTAGTACAGAGAGTCATAGCAGAGGCAGTTAGAAGGAACTTAGTTAGAGGCAGGGAGAAACAGAATTTGGAAACAGATAGTCAAGGTCAAAGAAGCTTTTGTAAAAAATAGAATTATAAAGTGGATAAATAATTTATAGTTCGGAAAAAAAAGATGCAGTAAAAGTTTGGGAAATATAATGTCAATATAACCACTGGAGGACTTACTGGGGCCAGCAGCAGGAGCCTCGGTAGAGGAGCGGTCCTGTGGTTCCCCCGCCGACTCCAAACCCGTCTTCTTGCTCCTGGGTGGTGCTGATGATCATGTAAAATAAAGAAAGAGACAAACATTAAGGAATGCTGTGAAACAAATAATAATAAATCATTTGGAAAAATAACTCAAACAACATTTTAGGAAACAACAATTGCAATAAAATTGACCTATCTAATCAGATGGATCGACTACTGGCTGCTTCCTGCATTCACGGATCTTCTACTTATTTATGAACACTCCAGTGTTCCATAATCATTCTGATTACAAATACTAACGAAGTACCACCTGACCTACACCACCTATTCCAGACGGGCCAATTGTTCACTAAGTCTGCATTTCCATTTTTTTCAGCCATCAAATGCATAGATGAGATGGAGGACACATGCATACATTTGTGCATACATACATACAACAAATTGTGGGTTGGTTGCATGATTCTGATCTAGTTCTGCTACTGACTGACCATGCTAAGCCTACCACTCACTAAATAAAGTACAAAAGGTTCTACGGAGGACTGGGGTAAGCAACATTCAGTGACAGAGGAGGCGTCACACAGACCGCATAAAACAATTATTAACTAATACTAACAAACTAAACCTAGTATCCAATATCCATCCACTACTGTTTCACAGTAGGACAATGAAAGGACTAGAGTCTCTCTAGCAAATCGCATTACCTAACTTCAGTTCTCTAAAATAAACTCTTACATAATCAGCACAAGCTAGCGCAAACTAAGTTGCAAACAAGTAAGAGTACCACCGAGCACCTGGGTCCTACAATCACAGAAGATTTTGCTTTTTGGAACGTAATTTACCAGCAACGCATAGCACACAGCAGTAATCTTGTTGTTCGTCAAATTTAATTTATACACAATAAGTTACTCACCAAGCCAGACGACCTCAACCTCGACACCTAGCAGGTCCAACAGGTTCTGCTCCCGGTCCAGGATGTCAGACCACCGGTGGGCCAGCTGATTATGGGTGCGCCGGACCCCAGAGCACCGGAACACTGCCCGGCGCACCTTTGCCCACCGACGGTGCCGCTCCTGGATAGCGTACCCGGAGCCAGGCCTGCCGCCTGCTGCCAAGGTCAAGGGGAGGTGGCGCTGAATGAAAAAAACAAGGGCGGCCACCTCCTCCTCCCCAAACAGTTGCCGGGCTTGCACCACTGCAGGATGCATTCTGCCGCAAGGCAGGCGTCCCTTGTCTGCTCCTGCAGGTCCCTTGCCCTTGGCACTAGCTGTGCCCTTGGCCATGGTTCTGGGGTGGGTGGGAGGTGGAAAAGAAAAGTTAGAAGGGGAAAAAAAGTTGGGGGGAAGAAGAAAGAAAGAACTTTATAAAAGTAAAAAAAACACAGTAAAAGTAGAAATAAAATGTAAAATATAAACTTAGGCAAATGGAGAGATAGATGATAACTAAAAAAAGTCAGAAAAAATGCTTTAAATACAAAGGATTACAAAGATAAAGGGAGGATAGGAAAGTAGGCCCAGAACCATAGCATAGAGTAAAAAACAAGATGGCCGCGCTCATTCGCGACCGCGTGGGTAAGTTCGCGCGATATTTCTCGCGAACATGCACTATTCATCGCGAACAAGTAAAATGCGCTCCCGAACACGACAATGCACATCGCGAACACGCTATCCGCGACCCGGAACAGGAAATAAGGCATCGCGAGCGGACGGGACAATTGAAAAACAAGATGGCCGCGCCCATTGGCAACCGCATGGGTAAGATCGCGAGATATTATCCCCCGAGCATGCAAACAGCTCCCCGAACACGCTCACCGCGCTCCTGAACAAGAAAAAGCCATCGCGAACGGGCACCCCATGCAACTATGTAAGCTTGCGAAGCTACGTATAGCTCGCATAGTGCAAGTACATCTTCGCGTAGCTTTGCGAAGCGCGACTATGCCAATTACACCCAGGGTTAATAGATAGTGACTGGCTAATTGCATGATTGCAGACATAGAGCTTCAATGCATGGATAAGTGCATGGATAGCTGCTAAAGGCATAGACGAGTTATTGAGTAGTGCCTAGCTGAATAGATGAATGGAACAGTGGGGCCTGGATGATTATACTACTGCAAGGGTAGAGTGTGGGTTATTACATGAGTGCATAGGTACAGCCTGCATGATTGCATGACTGTAGAAGTAGTACATATATAGTGTCTATCTCATTGTATGACTGCAGCAGTAATATCTGGAGAATTACTGGAATACATTAAAAATGAGTGGGAGATATTATAGGTCCATGAGTACTGCCTGGGTGATTACAAAACTACTGAGGTACTACCTGAGAGATTACAGGACTGCAAAGGTAGTGCCTGGGTGAATTTTTAAGTGCATGAATACTATCTGAGTGATTACATAAGTACAAGAGTAGCCTCTGTGTGATTGAAAAACTAAAAACATACTGCCAGGGTAATTGAACCACTGTGTAGCTAATGCATTGGTGATTGCATGAGAACAACAGTAACATTTGGGGGATTAAAGGAGTACATAGGTAACACCTGGCTGATTACATGACAACAGGGGTAATATCTGGGGATTGACATGACTACATAGGAAGTGACTGGGTGATTTTATAAGTGCATGGGTACTTCTAGGCTGATTGCAGGACTACTGAGGTAGTGCCAGAGTGAATAAAGGAGTGCAAAGGTAGTGCATGGGTGATTTCATAACAGTATGACTACTGACGGAGTGATTACATAACTGCAAGAGTAGTCTCTGCATGATTCAAAGAGTACAAACATAGTGCCTGGGTATAAATATCACCTGAAACTCTAGATGACTCATTGAGTACTGCCTAAGTGAATAGATAAATGCAACAGTAGGTCCTGGATACTTCTATGATTGCAAGGGTAGAGTGTGGGTTATGACATAAGTGCGTATGTACAGCCTGCATAATATTAGCATGACTGTAGGGGTGGTACATAACAAGTCTCTGGGTGATTGCATGACTGAAGGAGTAATATCTGGGGGATTTCTACAATAGATAGAAAGTGAGTGTGTGATTTTATACCTCCATATGTACTGTTTAGGTGATTACAGAAGTACTAAGATACTGCCTGAGTGATTACAGGAGTTTTAAGGTAGTGCCTGGGTGATTTTATAAGTGTATGATCAAGTAGGCACATATCTCAGTCACAACACCAAGCAGAACTCAAAACGTAAGAGAGTACACTTCAATTTTCAAACACACACTGAAACGTATGCACTATATATGAAATCTAACTTTCCTCACATGCTACAAATTAGTCTAACAAATAACATCTCTACAAACATCTAAAAGCTCAGGTTCAGGCTTCTGCTTAGCAATTCTATAACTACAAATAATAAAACACCTACCCAGATACAAAGTAGAATCCTTCACATATCTTTAGTAAAACTGTCATCATATTCGTAGAACCATACATGAATGTGTCTCTACCATACCACTATCCAAACCTTAAAAATCCACAGAACAAACTTCAAATTTCAGACAAACATTAAACATTATGTGGCATTTTTCAACTGTACTTGTCTAGAGACTTAAAAAAAGAACCTAATTAATAACAACACCTCTTTTATATACATCATGCACCTTCAAATGTATAAAACATATCAAAATACATATAGAAGTAGAAACGTAGTGCAGACAGAAGTCCATGCACACCTTCAAACTCAACAGACTCCAACTCCAAGTTTAAAGCAACAGCTAAAAGTATGCAGTATACTAGAAATGTACATATTCACACACAAAAACAAACTACCACAATCACTAATCCATCTTCCAATATACACATATTACTATTCAAAAAACGAACTTAAGAAATATATAACTACAGTAAAACAAACTACAATACACATATGTTAATTTATTTCTATATCTCAAACCTCACACATTTTGAATTATTTTTAAAGTTTAATATAAACCTAATCCATAATAAATGTCACAAACTTATAACTAACCTTCCAAATACAGTTGTAGAATTTCAAATATCACAAACGCAAAAAAGATTTTCTCAGGCACATAATCAATGCAATGCACCTGTCTCAGCAAGGTAGAACCAGTAATGGCACAGTTTCCCTCTCTTTCTCCCCACAAATACATGTAAGTAACACATCATATTTCTTCCTACATCATTTGAAATCTCAAAACACATTTCTATTGGTTAGACATATTGACCTTTACCAACTGACTTCTAAAACTTCCCAAACTCATTCTTGAACGTTCTAAAGTGTTGACCTTACCGCAAGGGAGCCGCGACCCCACACAGAAGTTCAAAAACACATTACTAACAAAAAATCAACTATTTTTTAAGAATACACCATTTCTAAAGATATTCTTGACTTAGAAAATCTTACTTTAATGAAATTTCATTTACATATACATAACAATTTCACATTTTAAATCCACAGCTAAGATCCACCCCTTCCCCCATTCTGCTTATTGCCAGTTTCCATAGTAATAGTTCATGGAACATTGAACTTAACTGACAGGTCACAAGTTCAGCATATTTTCAAGTTCACCACACAATGTTGCAAATGCAACCAGCAGGTGTGGTTGACTTTCCAATATATAACCATATCCTATCTACTGCACCTTTCAAACATTTTTTACCAACTAATAAGAAACATGCTTTTTAAAGACAGAAACATTCAACCTATGTTTGACTGAACAATGTTCTTAAACAGCCAATCATTTCTCTTCTTTTTTAAAAACAGCATCTTGTCCACCATTTTAGATACCTCTCATTCTACCAACTGACTACTTCAGCTGTTTCTGCTTGCCTCAGAGCACAATGGATGGGATCCATCTATAACAACAATCTACATTTCCATATGGATGGCATCTACAGAAGTGATGGAGTGCACTTCATTAATCAAGGGAACAGTGTGTTTCTCAACAACCTGAAACTCTGCATCTGCACTTACATGTAGCTACAACAATCTCCCAATGAAAATAAGGGCTCTTTTTAGAGCCACCTAATAACCCAACATATAACCTAGCTTTAAAAAAAATCATATTTTCTTTTGCTTGGAGCCGTGCACCCATCGTGTTTACACTAGGGGGCTGCGCTGAGAGCCGCGCACCCATCATGTTTACACTAGGGGGCCATGCTGAGAGCCATGCTCCCATCATGTTTACACTAGGGGGCCACGCTGAGAGCCGCGCACCCATCGTGCTTACACTAAGAGGCCGCGCTAAGAGCTGCGCACCCATTGCTTTTACATAGGGGGCCGCGCTGAGAGCTGCGCTAGGATCGCGACTCCAAGCTTTGTTGAAAACAAAAACCGTCCACTTCCATTCATTTATATTCGCCCCGGGGACCCCATCCCCCTGGGCATGCACCTTTAAAATTCTTTACTTTTCAGGGTAAGGGGGCTGTGTGGCCCGCTGCTCGGGTCCACTTACTCCCCGGGGGACCCCATCCCCCAGGGACTGGCCTGGTTCATGTGGGCATCCCGGGACATTGCAGGAGCCGGCCCTGGGGGGTGGCAGTCCCCAGGGACATCGAGGGCTCCCCTCCCAAGTCTCTAAAGCCCAAGGGAGATGGTGGTCCCAAGGGCTAGGAGGTCCGCTACGGACCCCCGCATTTTAAATCAGTTTGTGCCCTGGGGAGGTGGTGGTCTCTGGGATTTGTGGGGGGGCTCTTCCCCCCACACACCATTATACATTTAAAACAGAGCCCCGGGGCGGTCCCTGGCAGCGTGGGGTTGATTGGGACCCCCCACGTAATATTTTTTCAATCCCCGGGTAGGTGGCGGTCCCTGGGGCTGCGGGGGACCGTGTGCCCCTGCAAATTAATTAGTGAGTGCCCCGGTACCTGGCCCCTTCCAATATACCAGCTCTCCACTTTGTCAATATTTCATTTCTTCTTTTCATTCCTTATTTGTAATGACTCTAGCCCACATGTATCCACATTTCTTCCTCACAGTTCAGGCCATTAGGAGTCAAAGTGCGGAGTTCTATTATATACTTTGATTCTAATTGTCTGAGAGTTCTTATCTGATCACCCCCTCTTCCCAGAGGTGGAACTTGATCCAGGCAGAAGAATCTAAGTAGATTGCTGTTACTTTTGTGCATATCTGCAAAATGCATGGCTGCGGGATAACTACTATCTTTCTTTGTTATTGCACGCATGTGTTCTAGAATCCTCTTCTTTGTCTGGTGTATCGTGCTTCCAACATATCGTAGGTTGCACGGACACACCAGACAATAGACTGTGAAGTCTGAATTAAAATTAAGTAACTTAGTGACAGATCTAACAAGTTCACTACCTGAAATTGCATCGGTCTTTACTGTTGCATTGTTTTTACATGTCTTGCAATATAAAAAAGGATAGGAGCCTTTAATATCATGTTGATTGGCATCCCGTTTGATGAAATGGCTGTGCACTAGCAGATCTTTTAGTGAAACGTTTTTCCTATAGGTAATGCTCGGTTGATTAGCTATTTTCTTACCTATGGTTACAACTGTCTGAAGTATTTTGCAATGATTATTTAAAATCTCTCGAATATATCCTGAATCCAAGGAAAAGGTTAGCACCAATCTAGCTGTGCCTTCAGTTTCCTCTTTAAGAGGTTTGTTCAAAAGATCTTCCCTTTTACGTTGTTCTGCCCTTGTTACTGCTGTTTTTAAAATTTGCTCTGGGTACCCACTTTGTTTGAAACGGGTCATGGCTTCTTTTGTAGCTTTTTCATAGTCATTACTGGTGGTACTGTTCCTCTTTAGGTGAAGACACTCTCCATAGGGAATACTGTTCACTAAACAGCGAGGATGTTGACTCGAAAAATGCAAAGTTGCATTCCCTGCTGTTGATTTATGGAACAGTCTTTTCTTTAAAGTACCTCCATCAGCATATACTAACAGATCTAGATATGGTACTTCTCGATTACTGATAGTACTGGTAAAGTGGAGATTCATATCAATACTGTTTAGATTGGTGATATATTCTTCTAACTCTTGTCTGCTCTCTGTCCAGGTGAAGAATATATCATCAATGAAATGGGTCCAGATACCTATTTTCTGATACCACGCCTCATTGATGCCCGCCCAGGCCACGTACTTCTCCCACCAGCCCACGAATAAATTTGCGTAGCTAGGGGCGAAGAACGTGCCCATTGCGGTACCTTGCCTCTGGATATACAATTGTTCACCAAAGGAAAAAATATTGTTATTCAAACAGAATGATAAAAATTGTAAAATCATTTGATTATTCTCTGTATATCTAAGTGGTCTAGTTTTTAAAAAGGATTTGACAGCCGCCTCACCCTGACCCTGATTAATACTTGTATATAGGCTGGTGATGTCAAGAGTGACAAGTAAATGCGTTTGTTCCCAGCCTATATTTGCAATCTGTTTGATAAAATCAGTGCTGTCTTTGATATATGATACTAAATCAAAGACAAAAGGACAAAGTGCATTGTTTACCAAGATCGAGGTGTTCTCTAAGACACTACCCATCAAAGAGACTATTGGTCTCCCAGGCGGTCTTTTGTTGTTCTTATGCAATTTTGGCATATTATAGAAGGTTGGGGTTACTGGGTGATCTGTTTTAATAAAACTGTATTCATTCTGACTCAGAATTCCTTTACATTTCCAAGACTCAATCATCCCATAAAATTCAAGTATGCTTTGATTATATTCTTTACTGGAGATTATTTCATAGCAAACATGATCATTAAGCTGTTGCAAAGCTTCCATTTCATACGAAACACTGTCCTGAATAACAATGTTCCCGCCTTTGTCTGAATGCTTTATGACAATTGATAAGTCTTACTGTAAAGTTTTAATTGCTTTACGTTCTTCCAAAGAAATGTTTTGATGATGTCCCTTTGTTTCTTTTGGATTAGATCTCAGTTTATCCAGATCCTTTATCACCATTTCATAGAAGCTATTGATCATATCAAATGCAGTTCTTGGTACAAATCTCGATTTCTGCTTAAGATTCCAATTCTACCCTTAATCCATGAAGTGCTCTCAGTGCTGGTAACTCATTTCCAGTCAATAGATCCGTCGGGTCAATTGTCCGTTCTGGGTCTATAGAGGATTTAGATGGTTTTCCTTCAAACATCTTTTTAAGTATCAATTTACGTATAAAAAGATAAAGATCTATATGTGTTTGGACTTAGTCCCAATTGTTTGTCGGACAGAATTAAAGTCCCTTACATATTACCTGCTCTTCCACCGTTGATAATTCTCGTTTTGACAGGTTAACTACGGGTATATCCTCTTGTTTTACTTCTTGTTGGCACCCCTTTTGCTTCGTGTCACTCTCGGGGTGTATTGCACGTTTACCTTTTTTGCCCCTTCTTGTTTTCCTTTTTCTCATTCTGGGGGTCTCGTTCTTTGTGGTAGTTGGCACCATGACTGTTGAATGATCTCGTATTCCGGTGGAAAATTTACTCCTCCACCTCTTATTTCCTTTACATTTGGCACCGTTTCTGGTCCAGATTGCTCATTTTCAAGGTCTGATTCTGATGTGTCTCTTGTTATTATACTACTTTGGTGTTTTTGTGCCTCCTGAATTGATTTTCTGGGGAGGTCAAATTTCTTTGAAAATGTCAGGACCCTACCTGATTCATAATCATGCTGATCTCTAGCAAACTTTTCATGTTTGCGCCTCCTGATAATCTCTTCATATTTCATCAGCCGTTGTTTCATTTGCTGTATTAGATTTCCCGCTGTTTCTTTTGCAGAGTCCTTGGCGATCAGCTCCTCTAGTTTTCTTATTTCCTCCAACAATTTAGTTCTGTCACTGATGGCGTACTTTATCAAAATTTCCACCATCCCCTCTGCTGATCTGGTGGTATGGTCTGACCACTCTGGCAAAAAAAAAAAAAAATATATATATATATATATATATATATATATATATATATATATATATTGAAGAAAAAGAGTTGCACCTCCATTGGACCAGCACACACAGAGGGATACACGCTGTTAGAGGCAAAGGCAGCTCTCACAAACACCTCCTCAGCTCCTCCACCACTGCCGACGCGTTTCGGGTAAACACCCTTCTTCATGGGCAGCATAACAGCAAATGACGGCCAACAACGGAACAACAGTTCATCCCCTTCATTTAATTCAATTTTAAGATTAAGCACAGGTGAGTAAGTGCGTTGCATCATCGGGCTAGTAGTTCCAAAATATACTTCCCGAGTGGGCTGTGTGCCGTCAACTGCCTTATTCAAACGTTCTCCCCAAGGAAACAGTAGTTCGTGAAATCACCCTTGCAGTTCATTCCAGCACCCGCTGCTCCGTGTAAGCGGCTACAATGTACCGTAACGGACCCGCTTGGATCACGCAGCAGTGCTAGTCCGTGGCCGGGCAGGCCACCAATATTGAAGAAAAAGAGTTGCCCCTCGATTGGACCAGCACACACAGAGGGATACACGCTGTTAGAGGCAAAGGCAGCTCTCACAAACACCTCCTCAGCTCCTCCACCACTGCCGACGCGTTTCGGGTAAACACCCTTCTTCATGGGCAGCATAACAGCAAATGACGGCCAACAACGGAACAACAGTTCATCCCCTTCATTTAATTCAATTTTAAGATTAAGCACAGGTGAGTACGTGCGTTGCATCATGGGGCTAGTAGTTCCAAAATATACTTCCCGAGTGGGCTGTGTGCCGTCAACTGCCTTATTCAAACGTTCTCCCCAAGGAAACAGTAGTTCGTGAAATCACCCTTGCAGTTCATTCCAGCACCCGCTGCTCCGTGTAAGCGGCTACAATGTACCGTAACGGACCCGCTTGGATCACGCGGCAGTGCTAGTCCGTGGCCGGGCAGGCCACCAATATTGAAGAAAAAGAGTTGCCCCTCGATTGGACCAGCACACACAGAGGGATACACGCTGTTAGAGGCAAAGGCAGCTCTCACAAACACCTCCTCAGCTCCTCCACCACTGCCGACGCGTTTCGGGTAAACACCCTTCTTCATGGGCAGCATAACAGCAAATGACGGCCAACAACGGAACAACAGTTCATCCCCTTCATTTAATTCAATTTTAAGATTAAGCACAGGTGAGTACGTGCGTTGCATCATGGGGCTAGTAGTTCCAAAATATACTTCCCGAGTGGGCTGTGTGCCGTCAACTGCCTTATTCAAACGTTCTCCCCAAGGAAACAGTAGTTCGTGAAATCACCCTTGCAGTTCATTCCAGCACCCGCTGCTCCGTGTAAGCGGCTACAATGTACCGTAACGGACCCGCTTGGATCACGCGGCAGTGCTAGTCCGTGGCCGGGCAGGCCACCAATATTGAAGAAAAAGAGTTGCCCCTCGATTGGACCAGCACACACAGAGGGATACACGCTGTTAGAGGCAAAGGCAGCTCTCACAAACACCTCCTCAGCTCCTCCACCACTGCCGACGCGTTTCGGGTAAACACCCTTCTTCATGGGCAGCATAACAGCAAATGACGGCCAACAACGGAACAACAGTTCATCATTTTGGAACTACTAGCCCCATGATGCAACGCACGTACTCACCTGTGCTTAATCTTAAAATTGAATTAAATGAAGGGGATGAACTGTTGTTCCGTTGTTGGCCGTCATTTGCTGTTATGCTGCCCATGAAGAAGGGTGTTTACCCGAAACGCGTCGGCAGTGGTGGAGGAGCTGAGGAGGTGTTTGTGAGAGCTGCCTTTGCCTCTAACAGCGTGTATCCCTCTGTGTGTGCTGGTCCAATCGAGGGGCAACTCTTTTTCTTCAATATTGGTGGCCTGCCCGGCCACGGACTAGCACTGCCGCGTGATCCAAGCGGGTCCGTTGCGGTACATTGTAGCCGCTTACACGGAGCAGCGGGTGCTGGAATGAACTGCAAGGGTGATTTCACGAACTACTGTTTCCTTGGGGAGAACGTTTGAATAAGGCAGTTGACGGCACACAGCCCACTCGGGAAGTATATTTTGGAACTACTAGCCCCATGATGCAACGCACGTACTCACCTGTGCTTAATCTTAAAATTGAATTAAATGAAGGGGATGAACTGTTGTTCCGTTGTTGGCCGTCATTTGCTGTTATGCTGCCCATGAAGAAGGGTGTTTACCCGAAACGCGTCGGCAGTGGTGGAGGAGCTGAGGAGGTGTTTGTGAGAGCTGCCTTTGCCTCTAACAGCGTGTATCCCTCTGTGTGTGCTGGTCCAATCGAGGGGCAACTCTTTTTCTTCAATATTGGTGGCCTGCCCGGCCACGGACTAGCACTGCCGCGTGATCCAAGCGGGTCCGTTGCGGTACATTGTAGCCGCTTACACGGAGCAGCGGGTGCTGGAATGAACTGCAAGGGTGATTTCACGAACTACTGTTTCCTTGGGGAGAACGTTTGAATAAGGCAGTTGACGGCACACAGCCCACTCGGGAAGTATATTTTGGAACTACTAGCCCCATGATGCAACGCACGTACTCACCTGTGCTTAATCTTAAAATTGAATTAAATGAAGGGGATGAACTGTTGTTCCGTTGTTGGCCGTCATTTGCTGTTATGCTGCCCATGAAGAAGGGTGTTTACCCGAAACGCGTCGGCAGTGGTGGAGGAGCTGAGGAGGTGTTTGTGAGAGCTGCCTTTGCCTCTAACAGCGTGTATCCCTCTGTGTGTGCTGGTCCAATCGAGGGGCAACTCTTTTTCTTCAATATTGGTGGCCTGCCCGGCCACGGACTAGCACTGCCGCGTGATCCAAGCGGGTCCGTTGCGGTACATTGTAGCCGCTTACACGGAGCAGCGGGTGCTGGAATGAACTGCAAGGGTGATTTCACGAACTACTGTTTCCTTGGGGAGAACGTTTGAATAAGGCAGTTGACGGCACACAGCCCACTCGGGAAGTATATTTTGGAACTACTAGCCCCATGATGCAACGCACGTACTCACCTGTGCTTAATCTTAAAATTGAATTAAATGAAGGGGATGAACTGTTGTTCCGTTGTTGGCCGTCATTTGCTGTTATGCTGCCCATGAAGAAGGGTGTTTACCCGAAACGCGTCGGCAGTGGTGGAGGAGCTGAGGAGGTGTTTGTGAGAGCTGCCTTTGCCTCTAACAGCGTGTATCCCTCTGTGTGTGCTGGTCCAATCGAGGGGCAACTCTTTTTCTTCAATATTGGTGGCCTGCCCGGCCACGGACTAGCACTGCCGCGTGATCCAAGCGGGTACGTTGCGGTACATTGTAGCCACTTACACGGAGCAGCGGGTGCTGGAATGAACTGCAAGGGTGATTTCACGAACTACTGTTTCCTTGGGGAGAACGTTTGAATAAGGCAGTTGACGGCACACAGCCCACTCGGGAAGTATATTTTGGAACTACTAGCCCCATGATGCAACGCACGTACTCACCTGTGCTTAATCTTAAAATTGAATTAAATGAAGGGGATGAACTGTTGTTCCGTTGTTGGCCGTCATTTGCTGTTATGCTGCCCATGAAGAAGGGTGTTTACCCGAAACGTGTCGGCAGTGGTGGAGGAGCTGAGGAGGTGTTTGTGAGAGCTGCCTTTGCCTCTAACAGCGTGTATCCCTCTGTGTGTGCTGGTCCAATGGAGGGGCAACTCTTTTTCTTCAATATTGGTGGCCTGCCCGGCCACGGACTAGCACTGCCGCGTGATCCAAGCGGGTCTGTTGCGGTACATTGTAGCCGCTTACACGGAGCAGCGGGTGCTGGAATGAACTGCAAGGGTGATTTCACGAACTACTGTTTCCTTGGGGAGAACGTTTGAATAAGGCAGTTGACGGCACACAGCCCACTCGGGAAGTATATTTTGGAACTACTAGCCCCATGATGCAACGCACGTACTCACCTGTGCTTAATCTTAAAATTGAATTAAATGAAGGGGATGAACTGTTGTTCCGTTGTTGGCCGTCATTTGCTGTTATGCTGCCCATGAAGAAGGGTGTTTACCCGAAACGCGTCGGCAGTGGTGGAGGAGCTGAGGAGGTGTTTGTGAGAGCTGCCTTTGCCTCTAACAGCGTGTATCCCTCTGTGTGTGCTGGTCCAATCGAGGGGCAACTTTTTTTCTTCAATATTGGTGGCCTGCCCGGCCACGGACTAGCACTGCCGCGTGATCCAAGCGGGTCCGTTGCGGTACATTGTAGCCGCTTACACGGAGCAGCGGGTGCTGGAATGAACTGCAAGGGTGATTTCACGAACTACTGTTTCCTTGGGGAGAACGTTTGAATAAGGCAGTTGACGGCACACAGCCCACTCGGGAAGTATATTTTGGAACTACTAGCCCCATGATGCAACGCACGTACTCACCGGTGCTTAATCTTAAAATTGAATTAAATGAAGGGGATGAACTGTTGTTCCGTTGTTGGCCGTCATTTGCTGTTATGCTGCCCATGAAGAAGGGTGTTTACCCGAAACGCGTCGGCAGTGGTGGAGGAGCTGAGGAGGTGTTTGTGAGAGCTGCCTTTGCCTCTAACAGCGTGTATCCCTCTGTGTGTGCTGGTCCAATCGAGGGGCAACTCTTTTTCTTCAATATTGGTGGCCTGCCCGGCCACGGACTAGCACTGCCGCGTGATCCAAGCGGGTCCGTTGCGGTACATTGTAGCCGCTTACACGGAGCAGCGGGTGCTGGAATGAACTGCAAGGGTGATTTCACGAACTACTGTTTCCTTGGGGAGAACGTTTGAATAAGGCAGTTGACGGCACACAGCCCACTCGGGAAGTATATTTTGGAACTACTAGCCCCATGATGCAACGCACGTACTCACCTGTGCTTAATCTTAAAATTGAATTAAATGAAGGGGATGAACTGTTGTTCCGTTGTTGGCCGTCATTTGCTGTTATGCTGCCCATGAAGAAGGGTGTTTACCCGAAACGCGTCGGCAGTGGTGGAGGAGCTGAGGAGGTGTTTGTGAGAGCTGCCTTTGCCTCTAACAGCGTGTATCCCTCTGTGTGTGCTGGTCCAATCGAGGGGCAACTCTTTTTCTTCAATATTGGTGGCCTGCCCGGCCACGGACTAGCAGTGCCGCGTGATCCAAGCGGGTCTGTTGCGGTACATTGTAGCCGCTTACACGGAGCAGCGGGTGCTGGAATGAACTGCAAGGGTGATTTCACGAACTACTATTTCCTTGGGGAGAACGTTTGAATAAGGCAGTTGACGGCACACAGCCCACTCGGGAAGTATATTTTGGAACTACTAGCCCCATGATGCAACGCACGTACTCACCTGTGCTTAATCTTAAAATTGAATTAAATGAAGGGGATGAACTGTTGTTCCGTTGTTGGCCGTCATTTGCTGTTATGCTGCCCATGAAGAAGGGTGTTTACCCGAAACGCGTCGGCAGTGGTGGAGGAGCTGAGGAGGTGTTTGTGAGAGCTGCCTTTGCCTCTAACAGCGTGTATCCCTCTGTGTGTGCTGGTCCAATCGAGGGGCAACTCTTTTTCTTCAATATTGGTGGCCTGCCCGGCCACGGACTAGCACTGCCGCGTGATCCAAGCGGGTCCGTTGCGGTACATTGTAGCCGCTTACACGGAGCAGCGGGTTCTGGAATGAACTGCAAGGGTGATTTCACGAACTACTGTTTCCTTGGGGAGAACGTTTGAATAAGGCAGTTGACGGCACACAGCCCACTCGGGAAGTATATTTTGGAACTACTAGCCCCATGATGCAACGCACGTACTCACCTGTGCTTAATCTTAAAATTGAATTAAATGAAGGGGATGAACTGTTGTTCCGTTGTTGGCCGTCATTTGCTGTTATGCTGCCCATGAAGAAGGGTGTTTACCCGAAACGCGTCGGCAGTGGTGGAGGAGCTGAGGAGGTGTTTGTGAGAGCTGCCTTTGCCTCTAACAGCGTGTATCCCTCTGTGTGTGCTGGTCCAATCGAGGGGCAACTCTTTTTCTTCAATATTGGTGGCCTGCCCGGCCACGGACTAGCACTGCCGCGTGATCCAAGCGGGTCCGTTGCGGTACATTGTAGCCGCTTACACGGAGCAGCGGGTGCTGGAATAAACTGCAAGGGTGATTTCACGAACTACTGTTTCCTTGGGGAGAACGTTTGAATAAGGCAGTTGACGGCACACAGCCCACTCGGGAAGTATATTTTGGAACTACTAGCCCCATGATGCAACGCACGTACTCACCTGTGCTTAATCTTAAAATTGAATTAAATGAAGGGGATGAACTGTTGTTCCGTTGTTGGCCGTCATTTGCTGTTATGCTGCCCATGAAGAAGGGTGTTTACCCGAAACGCGTCGGCAGTGGTGGAGGAGCTGAGGAGGTGTTTGTGAGAGCTGCCTTTGCCTCTAACAGCGTGTATCCCTCTGTGTGTGCTGGTCCAATCGAGGGGCAACTCTTTTTCTTCAATATATATATATATATATATATATATATATATATAGATATAGATATATATTTATATATCTATCTAACTATCTAACTATCTATCTATCTATCTATCTATCTATCTATCTATCTATCTATCTATCTATCTATCTATCTATCTATCTATCTATCTATCTATCTATCTATCTATCTATCTATCTATCTATCTATCTATCTATCTATCTATCTATCTATCTATCTATCTATCTATCTATCTATCTATCCTACTGGTGGTCGCCAGTAGGTAGTTATAGTTAGGACCTCATTTCTATTGAAAAGGCGTTTTATTTTTGCCAATAACTTTGGCACTGTTTGACGAATCTTTGCGAAATTCTCCCCAAAAAATGTCTATCCAGGTCAGCTCCTATCCTGAAAGTTTGGGGGTGATTTGTCAAGTGGGGGCTGAGAAAAAAGGGGGACCCAAAAAGTGTTTTCTTCATGTTAATTTCCTTAGGAAATTTTAGCCAAGGCTGCAGCCCGAACTGCTGAACAGAATTACACGAAATTTGGCAAAAATCTAGCTCTTGGTCCAAAAAGCAATTTTTTTTAAATGGTGTAAATCCATTCAGTAGTCGCTGAGAAATTAAAAAAATAAGAGTCAAAAAATCAATTCCCCATAGGAAACTTTAGCCAAGGCTACAGCCCGAACTGCTGAACGGAATTACACCAACTTTGGCAAAAGGGTACTGCTTGGCTCAGAAAGCAACCTTTTGGAAAATGGTGTAAATCCATTCAGTAGTTGCTGAGAAATTGAAAGAAAACAAATATCGATATCTAGGGGCACGGTGGATCCACGAACCCTCCCGACCACGAGCTTTATTCTAATTGGCTGTCAACACTCCAAACCAGGAAGTGTTGGCAGCCATCTTGTGACTCGGTAGAACCGAGTCACAAGAAAACAGGAAAACAAAGGTGAAAAAAAAGAAAAGGGGGCAGGGTAGAAACACCCTGACCCCCTTGGTTTGCTCAGGGGGTCCCACAAGGGCCAAAAAAAGCATTTTTTTAAAAACATTTCGGCAAAATTCACGCTGGGGCTGTGATTCCCGCAGAAAAAAAAAAGTGAAGCGCCAGCTGCCGCGCTTCATTTAATTGAGGACCCCGGGTGGGCCAGGTCCCGGGGGCATTTGCAAAAAATATACCCACAGCCACCCCCCGGGGCTTGGTTAAAATATTGTGTGGGAGGGCATCCAGCCCTCCCGCAGCCCTGGGGACCGCCACCCCCAAGGCTTCTTTCTAAATGTGTGGGGGGCCTTCAAGGCCCCCCCAAGCCCTGGAGACTGCCACCCCCGGGGCTAATTTTTTAAATAAAACCATATTCATGTGTGGGGGGCTCCAGCCCCCCCAAACGCCTCGAGGACCACCACCTTCCTCTGGCACTAAAATTGAAATGCGGGGGTCCATTACGGACCGCCGAGCCCCGGCGACCACCACCTCCCCGGGGCTTTAATCACATAGGAGCACGTGATGGCCCTGGGGACCGCCAACCCCAGGGCCAGCTCCTGCAGTGTCCCGGGGTGCCCACCCCCGGGACACTGCTGTTGCTATGGCAGGACGGGAGCTGTGCAGCTCCTGTCCTGCCATAGCAAACACTGGTTTTGATTTTGGAAGCGAGAGCAGGTTTCCTGATCTTGCTTCCAAAATCCAAAGCATATTGCTTTTCCACACGGGGAGCTGCATGTCAGCAGCTACCCGCGTGGAAAAGCAATGCCGGCTCCTACATGAGGCTCCCCCCACGGATAAGGCCAGCCCCAGGGCATGGGTTCCCCGGGGCCAGAAGTGGCCTCAGGAGGGGGCCTCGTAGCCCCCATCCTCAAACAAAAAGAAAAATGTGGCCATGCCCTGGGGGATGGGGTCCCCGGGGCCGGAATTCGCCTTTGCGCCCCCTTTCCATTTAGATTTTTTTTTTTAAGGGGTCAGGCCCTGGGGGATGGGGTCCCCAGGGCCCACAAAAGAAAAAAGAAGGGGGCCACAGAGCCCCCTTCTAAAAAATAATAATACAAAAAAGACCGGCATCGTGACGGGGGCCCCTCCCCCTCCCAGCAACTCTCTACAAACACGCCCTTTGGCGCGTTTTAAGATGGGAAATGAATTCCCCTTCAATACTGGGGGCCCCTGGGGCCAACTAGCCCACCAGGTACTTCCAGTATGCGCCACAGGGCTGCCTTGCAGAGAGGTGGTCCACGGCCACGCCCCTTTTTACACCTCTCTGCAATGCAGCTCTGTGGTGCTTACTGGCGCTACCTGGTGGGCTAGTTGGACCCCAGGGACCCTCAGGACTCAAAGGGGATTTAATCCCCCAATTTACAACACACCAGGGGGCGTGTTTGCACAGTGGTGGAGGGAGGGGGCGTGGCCTGATTTGACAAGTGTGCATTGCAAACACGCCCTGTGGTGCGTTTTGAGTTGGAGGATTCAGACCCCTTCAATCCTAAGGGTGCTTGGGGGCCAACTAGCCCACCAGGTACCTCCAGTATGCGCCAGGGAGCTGTACTGCAGAGAGGTGTTCAGAGGCCATGCCCCTTTTTACACCTCTCTGCAACGCAGCTCTGTGGCGCTTACTGGAGGCACCTGGTAGGTTAGTTGGCCCCCAGGGACCATCAGGACTCAAGGGGAATTAATCCCCCAACTTAAAACGTGCCAGGGGGTGCGTTTGCACAGTGGTGCAGGGAGGGGGTGGGGCCTGACATAGCAAGTGTGCAAACGCACCCCCTGGCACATTGTCAATTGGGGGATTAAGTCCCCTTCAATCCTGAGGCTCCCTGGGGCGAACTAGCCCACCAGGAACTTCCAGTATGCGCTAGGGAGCTGTGTTGCAGAGAGGTGTTGAGAGGATACGCCCCTTTTTACACCTCTCTGCAACGCAGCTCTGTGGCACTTACTGGAGGTAGCTAGTGGGCTAGTTGGCCCCCAGGGATCCTCAGGACTCAAGCGGATTGAATCCCCCAATTTCAAATACTCTAGGGGGCGCGTTTGCACAGTGGTGCAGGGAGGGGGCATGGCCTGATGTAATAAGTGTGCAAACGCACCCTGTGGTGCATTTTAAGTTAGGCGATTAAGTCCCCTTGAATCCTGAGGGTCCCTGGGGGCCAACTAGTCCAGCTGGTGGGCTAGTTGGCCCCTAGGGACCCTCAGGACTCAAGGGGACGTAAACCCCCAATTTACAACGCACCAGGTGGTGCAGGGAGGGGGCATGGCCTGATGTGACAAGTGTGCAAACGTGCCCTGTGGTGCGTTTTAAGTAGGGAATTAAATCCCCTGGAATCCTGAGGGTCCCTGCGGGCCAACTACTCACCAGGTACGTCCAGTAAGCGCCACAGAGTTACGTTGCAGAGAGGTGTAAAAAGGCGCGTGGCCTCGGACCACCTCTCGTCAACGCAGCTCTGTGGCACTTACTGGAGGTACCTGGTGGGCTAGTTGGCCCCCAGATACCCTCAGGATTCAAGGGGAATTAATTCCCCAACTTAAAACCCACCAAGGGGTGTGTTTGCATAGTGGTGAAGGGAGCAGGCTTGATGTGACATGTGTGTACCTATGCAATCACTCCGCCAAAACCCAAGCACCTAGAAATTCACCATGCACTCTCCTTGCAGCACTTTAATCATCCAGTCACTACCCATGCACTCATGCAATGACCCATGCGCTAACTCATTCACTGCTACAATACCCTGAGCAGTACCCATGCAGTCCAGCCATCGCCCTGTCACTACCCATGCACTCCTCCAATCACACAGCGAGCACCATGTTCTTATCCAATCACTCCGCCAAAACCCAGGCACTTATAAATTCACCATGCACTGTCCTTGCAGTACTCTAATCTTCCAGTCAGTACCCATGTACTCATGGAATGACCCAGGCACTAACACATGCACCGCTACAATCCCCTGTGCACTACCCATGCAGACCTCTAACCACCTACAGAGTATCTATTCAGTCCTCCAATTACCCAGGTTGCACCTATGCAGTCAAGAAATCCCTCTGTCACTACCCATTCACTCCTCAAATCACCCATCCAGCATCATGTACTTATCCAATCGCTCCACCACAAACCAAGCAGTTATAAATCACCATGCACTGTCCTTGCAGCACTCTAATCATCCAGTAACTACCCATTTACTCATGCAATGACTGAGGCACTAACACATGCACTGCTACAATCCCCTGAGCATTACTGATGCAGTCCAGCCATCTCCTTGTCACTACCCGTGCACCCTTCCAATCACCCAGCCAGCACCATTTTTTTTGTTGTTGCATATTTATATAGCGCAAACTCGCCCCGAAAGAATTGGAGCGCTTTACATGAGCACCATATTTACATTACACATTCAGGCACGGGGAGATTACATGATTTGCCCAGAATCACAGGATGTGGACGCGACCTTGAGGCTCGAACTCTGGTTTCCAGCAACAAAGTCGACAGTTTAGCTGACGGACCACATCCTCTCCCCATGACCATGTACTTATCAAATCACTCCGCCAAAACCCAAGCACTTATACATACACCATGCACTCTCCTTGCAGTACTCTAATCATCCACTCAGTACCCATGTAGTCATGCAATGACCCAGGCACTAACTCATGGCAAATACAGAGGAGGTCATGCTAATCTCAGGGGTACCCCAAAGTATAGTGTTCCCTTGTGTATGTAGGTGTTTTCACTGTATTCTAAGTGTCTTTTATCATAGCACTGGCTCCGTTCCTGGTTAGTGAGAGTCAGTTACCACCAATACCCGTCAGTAAAAAGTTGGGGGCACAGGAGAACTTTCTGCTCCTCTGTTGGTTTTTTCTGTACATCTCTTTCTTCGTCCTGCACTTTTGTTCGTCTTTATGGACTTATTTTGACTCTTTCAGCATTTGTCTTGCTTCTTTCTATGTTTTTCTTCCTCTTTCTTCACATGTCCTACCTTTGTAGGCATAGTAGAATTTAGTATTTAAAAAATCATTGAAATTCACTGAAAAAACCATAGGTTCCAGGCACGTTATAGTTAGAAATTAGCATTTAAAAATCCATTGAAATTCACTGAAAAAACCATAGGTTTTAGGCACTTTATAGTTCGAAATTAGTATTTAAAAAACATTAGAAATTCACTGAAAAAACCACAGGTTTCAGGGACGTTATAGTGAGTTGGACATTTCACTCGTAGAAAACCATAGAAATTCCCCCGTTATAGTTAGTTCAGCTAACTATAACTCACGCCCCTGTAATGCACTGCTGATGATGTCACATATTACATCATTCATGACATGGTCAGTGACATCACTGATGACATCTCAAATGACATCACTGATGACATCATCCAGTTAATGTGTGTCTCTATAAAGAAATGTCCAACTAACTATAACGTCCCTGAAACCTATGTTTTTGTTTAAATGGATAAACGTGATGCTAAACGCAACGAGCACCTGGCTTCTTTCTTTGACCAGGAGGCATCACCAAGGGACACCAATTTGAAAGAACGAAACTCAGAACCAAAAAAGACAGACGTTCGTAGTAAGCTCAAATTATGGGAAAAGTTGAGCAAGAAGGAAATCAATAAGTGGTGGGAAGTGACGACATTGAACAAGTACCTAGAGGTGCGAAGGGTCCCGAGGGGACTTCGCATTTCCCTCATGCCTAGTTAACAAGATGCCAGCAATGAGTTATTACAAGAATGGGGAGATTATCTACTAAACTCATCTCTAGGTTTGATAGCAATTTTGGTAAAACATATTGAAATATCGCTCACAAAACTTAAGGAAGAGCTTTCGATCTTGGAAAAAGAATTGTCCACAATGGAAATGAACGCTGAAATGGTCAAACTTAAGGAGGATCTGGAGAAATATGTTGACAAACATGAGGAAGTAATCAAATCTAGGAAACAGTCGAAATTCCAGAGAGATAAAGAGGACTATGCACAGGGAAGTATCTTCACATATGCCAGAAAATTTGATATCTTCAAAACTCAGGGCCTAGGCGATATGGGAGCACAAAGTTCTGCAAGTCTAACATCTTTAACATCGACGGGACCAAGTGATGTGGACATCGACTCAAGTGAGGAACAGTCAACAAGGAATTTTTTAGGGGATATGAGACTGGTCTTACAACAGAGGTTCTGGGAACAGAACCAACATCAATTTCAGGGTGCAAGAGGAAGAGGCAGAGGAAGAAAATGGGTGCAGCGGACACCAACATCGGAAACAAGAAAACAACAAGGAGAGGCAAAAGAAAAAAGTGTTTCCGAGGAAACAGGAACAAAAACCAGGAGCATGAGACAGAAGACCTCGAAATAGACTGGATGGATGTAACGGCAGATAAGGAAGAGTTGGAGATAATGAACTTATCAAACCACGTCCTAACAAATGACACTGTATCCCTGCTAAAACATGGCATTAATTTCTGCCCCATACAATCAATGGACCTTGCACAGACCAGAATTGACCTGTATAAATATGTAAGAAAGATCAAATTGGCTAAAATCTTCAAGGAAAACCAAGAGATGTCTAAATTCTCTGAGAAACAAAATCAAAAAAGAATAGAATTAAATACCAACGAATCACTCTTGAAAACCACAGATATGCCGGCACTCTTGACTCTAGTCAATTTGGATGTGATGGAGGAATCAAATATGATGGACGAATCCTTAGCATGCCCACAATTGGGCGCTGGCCTCAGTGGGAAAAAACCTTCATCACGGTTCTACCCACAATTACCACCAGGCAACAAAATCGACATTTTTCATGAAGCGGTGGTCCAGGAAATCTACAACATCAAAGGAGCCAAGTATAAGGATAACTTGAAGAAAGAAGAACGAATGGCCCTAAAAACATTGATGGAGGATAAAACGATCATCATAAAAATGGGCGATAAGGGTGGAAATATTGTCGTTCAGAACATTGAAGACTACGTAATGGAAGCACACCACCAATTGAACAACAGGGAATATTATACCAAATTAGATAGAAATCCAACGAAAATCTTCAAAGAGAATTTGGACAAAAAAATCCTCCAATGGCAAGAACAAAATCTAATTCATGAGGATGAGAAAAGATTTCTAATCACGGAACATCCAACCACTGCAACAATATATTTCCTACCTAAGGTGCATAAGAACTCTCAGAAGCCACCGGGTCGACCGATAGTTTCAGCCAAAGGATCACTATTGGAACCCGTAGCCAGTTATATCGACCATTTTCTGATGCCCTTTGTACTCAATCTCAACTCTTACATCCAGGACACAACAGATCTCTTGAAACACCTGCAGGAACTACCCTGGCAAGCTTCGTATATGCTAATCACGATGGACGTGACATCACTCTATATGAACATTGATAACGACATTGGCCTAACTGCATGTGCACACTTCTTAAAGGAAAGAGATATTAAATTTAAACATCACAACCAGATGTTGATCGACATGATCCAGATGTGTTTAAATCAAAACGTGTTCCTCTTTGGAGATGAGATCTACCTCCAAATTAAGGGATGTGCGATGGGTTTCCCTTTTAGCCCGGGATATGCATGTCTCACCATGGGGTGGTGGGAGCAACAGATGGCATGGCATCCGAACAACGACAAACATGTGGAGAAAGTTATGAAGTGGTTGAGGTACATTGACGACTTGCTGATAGTGTGGGATGGAACAGCATTAGAATTTGAGGAATACTTTGAAATCTTAAACTCCACAGATGCGAATATCAAATTCACATATAACATCAGTAACAGCAGAGTTGTCTTTCTGGACACGGAAATCTATGTTGCCAACAATAAACTTGAAACCACACTACACAGAAAAGAAACATCTACCAACTCAACCCTTCATGCAGACAGCTTCCACCAACCAGCAGTAAAGGACAACTTCCCATATGGAGAATTTTTAAGGCTACGCCGCATCTGCTCAGAACAACATGAGTTGGAACAACATAGCAAAGACTCGGCAATAAGATTCAAACACCGAGGATATAAGAAAGGAATTATCAAAAGATGCTGGAAACGTGCCAATGCAAAAAAGAGACTGACCATCATCAATTCTAAAAATCAAGGTGATAACATAGAGATAAATCAACCAACACCAATCAGACTCATTTTGGATCATTCAAAGGAAGTGAAACAAATAAGTGATATCCTACGTAAAAATTGGAAGCTCCTACAATTGGATCCAGTGGTAGGTGAACTCATAGGTAAACATCCAAATATCACTTTTCGTCGTGCAAAAAATCTACGCGACAAACTAGTGCACAGTCATTATCAGGACAGCAAGAAAAAGAAAGGAACACAATGGCTGACAACTAAAGGTTTCAAAAAGTGCCACTCGTGCAAAGTCTGCCAAATAGCCAAGAATGTAACAGAGGTTTCACTACAAAATGGAAACAAGAAGTGGCAAATAAAAGATCTTATTACTTGTAAAAGCCAGTTCGTGGTATATGTCATCGAATGCCCGTGCCCACTCAAGTACATTGGCAGCACTAAGTGTGAGCTAAAAAAACATATTTTGGAACATGTAAGAGCCACGGTGAACAAAGACAGGAGTAATGCTGTTGCTAAGCATATGGAAAGCCACCATGGGAGTGACTGGAAATTACTTTGTTTCTATGCCCTGGAGACGATCCCTATGCATGACAGAGGTGGAGACCGTGAGAAAAATTTGAGACGGCGAGAATCACGTCAGATTCTGAATTTCAGGACCTACACCCCTTGGAGATTAAATCAAAGTGAAGAGTTATATATTCATTTATGATGTTTATAAATTTGGGAGGGTGTTTTTTGGTGATGCTCTTTGTTTTGAGAACAAGCATTAGGGGCCCACACTACAACGTCAATCATAATGGAATACATGTTGATATGTATGATCACCTCAGCAACCTAATCCTTCTGTGTTTTGGTTACCATGACTAAATGAAATATTATTATTTTGTAGATAGTTGATTAGTTACAGGAGTGATGACAGCCCACTGGCGGGCATATAATTATCAAAATAGAAAATTGAAATATATAGGATTCAGATGACATTATGCATTGAACCTCACAGGTCAAAAATCCCCCCTTTTAAAATCAATGTTCATTATAATATAACTGAACTGGTAAATATAGCCCTAATAGAGAATTACTCTCGATGTTGTTACTCGCTACTATCAGCGGCCGAGTGAATTGGGGTATGATCCTGTTGATAACGTGTTCATACATGCATAATGTGTACTGACATTTGTGTTCATGATAGTGAACAGTCTACACGAATGTAACACCAATTGATAGTCATGGATAGCAGAAATGTAAAAACTACCAGGACCAGAAGTCCTTGCGAACAGGAAAGCCTGATGATTGACATCATGGATCACATGACTTAGCATCACACTGTTTTTATTGGTGGATTTGAATGAGGCATATTGACCGTGACCAAGCTATCGGCGGATAGCGAAACGCGTTGGTTTGTCCCTCTAAGGATTGTAAGCTGCAAGCTGAATAAAGAATACTGAGGATATTAATTTCAGAGACTGGGACTGCGTGCCAATTATTTCCTTTGGAGATATATGTTGAATTTGTATCGGCGTGGCTCTGCCGAGGTTCCGCACCGGAAAACAGAAGCGCCAAGGGTCGACAACACGGAGCCAAGTTGTGGTTATATATATATATATATATATATATGTATATATATTACCTACTAGCGGTCGCCAGTAGGTAGTTATAGTTAGGACCTATTTTCCATAGGAAATCCGCAACATTCTATTCCCAATAAGTCTGGCGCCGGTTGACGAATCCTCGCGAAATTTTCCAAACTTTTGGCCAGCTCCGCTCCGCTCCTACCCTGAAAGTTTTGCCGTGATCCGTCCAGCAGGGGCCGAGAAAAAAGGGGGGTCCCAAAACGCGTTTTCCCCATGCAATTTCCCATAGGATCTGTTGTCGCAGCTACAGCCCGAACCGCTGAACGGAATGACACCAAATTTGGCAAAGAGGTAGTCCCCAGTTCGGACTCATGCCTATTGCATATATGGTGTGAATCCGTTCAGTAGTTCCTGAGAAAATGAGAGTTAAAAGTACATATATATCTATGGCCTCGGAGGATCCGCACACCCTACCCGCACCGTAAGCGCACCCTCCCCGAACCAAGCGCGCACCCTCCCGATCGCACGCTGAATGCTAATTGGCTGTCGAGTGTCTCTCTACATTCGAAATCAGGAACTGTTGGCGGCCATTTTCTGCCTCGGTAGAAGCGAGGCTGAAGAAGCAAGGGGAAAAAGTGTGTAAAACATACAAAGGGGGCAGAGTGGAAATACTCTAACCCTCTAGAGGTGCTTAGGGGGTCCCAGAAGGACCCCCTGGGGCCCCTTTTTTAAAAATAAAATACGGCGAAATGCGCGCACGGTGCGCGCATCCTATCGCGTTGGATGCCCGGATCCTCTCGCGGTGGGTTTGCGAATCCAAGGGAAAAAAAATTAAATTGTTGGGAGATAAAGATTAACCTTAAGTGTTTTGTTCTTGAGTGGCTCTAAAAAGAGCCGTTGTGTTCATTCAGAGTTTTTGGTACTTATAAGTAAGTACCTATACAGAGTCTAAAGTTGTTGAGGAAGACTCTGTTTCCTTCATCAGTAAAGTGTCCTCCATCTCTCCTATACATCTCTTGCATATGAAAGTGCAGATTGTTATTGTAAATGGACCCCATTCTGTAGTCTCGGAGAAAAGCAGAAACAGATTTATTCACATGTTTCCTAGCTTTCTCAATCTGTGGACAAAAATGATTGGACCAGTTCCATTTCTGCCTTTGGCATATGTTAGAATACACAAAGGCAGTTTTAGGGAAAAGTGAAATCAGTTCTGCAAAGATGTCCTTCATAAGCATTTCCAGACCTACCCCAGTCAAAGTGCCTAGGTCATTGCCACCACAGTGCACTATTATGAGGTCAGGGTGTTGGATTTGCATGAAGGATTTCACCAATGGTATCAATTGATGCCACTTTAACCCTCTCTGTCCAATCCATTTAATGTGTACATTTGGCAAACCTAGGTCTTTGTGAATGCCTTTGTTTTCAGCATACCTTTGGCTCCAGAAAATTTAGCTGTGTCCCACAATCCACACTGTAAGCATCTTGAAAGGAGGTTTGGATTAGGCCTGGGCTAAATTTCCATTCCGCTCGTGGAAATTGCGATAATTTGACATTTTCGCGTTCCGCAGAGTGCGAAAATGGCAAAATTTCCTCATTCCGCAGCTTAGCGATAATTTGTTTCTTGCTCGCGCTGTAAAATAATACATTCTCGCGCGCGCGCAATCACCTTACGTGAATCACCGTGTTCGCCGACAAGTTTTCCCGATCCAGTCACGTTCTCCACGAGATGTTGGATTGTTGGTAGCCATTTGCGCTGTCTCGCGACAGTTCACGCCCACAGTAATGTCATTGGTCGCGCGATCACGTCTTTCTTCTCGCGATCATGCACCGCGAGAAGAGTGAAAACAAGATGGCCGTGCCCACGAGCAACCGCATGGGTAAGTTGGCGAGCCGCGACCACGCATAAAATACCGCGAACGGGCGGGAAAAAAACATCCGCATCTTCGCGATATTTCCGCGTGTTTGCGGAGATTTTTAACATTTTCGCGATAATTTGCGAAAGTCACTTTCGCAAATTCCGCCCACCCCTAGTCTGGATGCACTCAGATGGTCTCTCTAAATGAAATGGCAGTTTAGAAAGTAAGATGTTTCTAAAATGGTGGCTAAGATGCAAGTTTGAAAAAAGACAAGAAATAATTGGTTGTTTGACAACCTTCTACACTGAAAGGTAGGGTGCATATTTCTGTTTTTTAAATGCATTATTCTTATTGGTTAACAAAAACTGATTGTAAGGAGCATTATATATGATAAGCTGATATGTTGAGAAGTCAAGCACACTTGCTGTCTTGATGAGCAACATTGTGTGTGCTAAACTTCTGACCTGTGGCCTCAGTACAGTGTTCCATGACATGTTTCTATGGTAACGGGCAGAAGGCAGATTGGGGGAAGGGTTGAAGTTTATGTCATTTGAAAAGGGTTGAAATGTTTAACCAATAGAAATGTGCGTTTGCTTTTGAATGTATGTGGGAAGGAGTGTGATTTTATGTTTACATGTATATGTGTGGAAAAAGAGAGGGAAACTTTGCCATTCTTTGGTTCTGCTGACAGGTGCACAGTGCAGAGATTCTGTATAAGAAAATCTGGTGTGTGACTGATATCTGGTGTGTGACTGATATACTTCTTAATCTACAAAACTTCTTGAAAGGTGAGTTATTTAATTGTGAGGGGATGTATGTAGACTATTTTGATTTTAATCAGACTAATGTATTTCTTCTGCTAAAGTGTAGGGAGTACCTTTTTTTTTCTCTATAATCTTATTGACAGTGTGTGTGCATGTAGAAACCATTCTGTGATAAGCATTTGTGTTTTTCATGTGTTTGCAGACAGATAACTGTGCAGTTTGTATATTTTGGTAGAATAAGAAACCAGACATTGTTTATGAATTTGTGAAAGGAGTTATGGTATGTTTCTATACTAAAATGTTGTACTTCTTCAAGATGAAGAAATGTGTTTTGTTATTGTTTGTCTAGAATCACGCTGTGTGCATTTGTGAAACACTGTGAGAGAAGCGTTTGGTAACATTGTCTATTTGCTGACAGATAAGTGTTTTAAAACATGTCATGTTGTCAAGTTTTAGTAGTATTAGAAGACAGTTATGGCTTATGCTTTCATTAAATGAGTTAGGTATTGACAGTAAAGTGTAGTCGTCAAATATGTAGACTGTGTGCATTTCCTTTACCACTTTCAGTGTAGTGAATGAGTTTTGGTATATTCCTAGGGATAGTGTTGCTTGTCTAGAATCAGACTGTGAGTCTGTGTGCATTTGTAACCACTGTGAGAGAAGCGTTGGGTAACATCGTCTATTTGCTGACAGATAAGTGTTTTAAAACATGTCATGTTGTCAAGTTTTAGTAGCATTAGAAGCCAGTCTTTGCTTATGCGTTTATTAAATGAGTCAGGCATTGACACTAAAGTGCAGTTGTGAAATATGTAGATTGTGTGCAGTACCTTTACCACTTTCACTGTAGTGAATAAGTTTTGGTAAACTCCTATGGATAGTGGTGCTTGTCTAGAATCACACTGTGAGTCTGTGTGCTTTTGGGAACCACTGAGAGAGAACTGTTTGGTAACATCGTGTATTTGCTGACAGACAAATGTTTTAAAACCGGTCATGTTGTCAAGTTTTAGTAGCATTAGAAGACAGTTATGGCTTATGCTTTCATTAAATGAGTTAGGTATTGAGAGTAAAGTGTAGTTGTGAAATATGTAGATTGTGTGAATTTCCTTTACCACTTTCAGTGTAGTGAATGAGTTTTGGTATATTCCTAGGGATAGTGTTGCTTGTCTAGAATCACACTGTGAGTCTGTGTGCATTTGTGAACCACTGTGAGAGAACCGTTTGGTAACATCGTCTATTTGCTGACAGATAAGTGGTTTAAAACATGTCATGTTGTGAAGTTTTAGTAGCATTAGAAGCCAGTCTTCGCTTATGCATTGATTAAATGAGTCAGGCATTGACACTAAAGTGCAGTTGTGAAATATGTAGATTGTGTGCAGTATCTTTACCACTTTCAGTGTAGTGAATAAGTTTTGGTAAACTCCTAGGGATAGTGGTGCTTGTCTAGAATGACACTGTGAATCTGTGTGCATTTGGGAACCACTGTGAGAGAACTGTTTGGTAACATCATGTATTTGCTGACAGATAAATGTTTTAAAACCTGTCATGTTGTCAAGTTTTAGTAGCATTCGAAGACAGTTATGTCTTATGCTTTCATTAAATGAGTTAGGTATTGACAGTAAAGTGTAGTTGTGAAATATGTAGAGTGTGGGCCTTTCCTTTACCACTTTCAGTGTAGTGAATGAGTTTTGGTATATTACTAGGGATAGTGGTGCTTGTCTAGAATCACACTGTGAGTCTGTGTGCATTTGTGAACCACTGTGAGAGAAGCGTTTGGTAACATCGTCTATTTGCTGACAGATAAGTGTTTTAAAACATGTCATGTTGTGAAGTTTTAGTAGCATTAGAAGCCAGTCTTTGCTTATGCCTTGATTAAATGAGTCAGGCATTGACACTAAAGTGCAGTTGTGAAATATGTAGATTGTGTGCAGTACCTTTACCACTTTCACTGTAGTGAATGCGTTTTGGTAAACTCCTAGGGATAGTGGTGCTTGTCTAGAATCACACTGTGAGTCTGTGTGCATTTGCGAACCACTGTGAGAGAACTGTTTGGTAACATCGTGTATTTGCTGACAGATAGATGTTTTAAAACCTGTCATGTTGTCAAGTTTTAGTAGCATTAGAAGCCAGTATTTGCTTATGCGTTGATTAAATCAGTCAGGCATTGACATTAAAGTGCAGTCGTGAAATATGTTGATTGTGTGCAGTTCCTTTACCACTTACACTGTAGTGAATGAGTTTTGGTATATTCCTAGGTATAGTGGTATTGTCTAGAAGCACACTGTGAGTCTGTGTGCATTTGGGAACCACTGTGAGAGAAGCGTTTGGTAACATCGTGTATTTGTTGACAGATAACTTTTTTAAAACTTGTCATGTTGTCAAGTTTTAGTAGTATTAGAAGCGAGTCTTTTCTTATGCGTTGATTAAATGAGTCAGGTATTGACACTAAAGTGCAGTCGAGAAATATGTAGATTGTGTGCAGTTCCCTTACCACTTCCACTGTAGTGAATGAGGTTTGGTAAACTCCTAGTGATAGTGTTGCTTGTCTAGAATCACACTGTGAGTTTGTGTGCATTTGGGAATTACTGTGAGAGAAGCATTTTGTAACATTATGTATTTGGTGGCAGATAAGTGTTTTTAAACCTGTCATGTTGTCAAGTTTTAGTAGCATTAGAAAGCAGTGTTTGCTTATGCATTGAAAAAATGAATCATGCTTTGACACTAAAGTGCAGTATCATGTTGCATTATCTTCACTGCACCAGAACTGAAAATTTAAAATGTTTACCCAGGTACTGTCCTAGAAGTAGTCTAACCACCCATACAGTTGTTTTTCACACCTTCAATTCCCTAGTCAGCATGCATACACTTCCAGGATACACCCTGTCACTGCCTTTGCAGTGTTCTAGTGACCCATTCAGCACCATGTAGTAATCCATTCACTGTGCCAAAACCCAAACACTTATAAATTCACCAAGACACTCTCTTTCAAGTACTCTAATGATTCAGTCACTGCCTAAGTATTCATGCAGTGAGCCAGGCCTTAGCACATGGACTGCTTCAAACCCCTATCTACTATGCATGCAGTCTTATAACCACCTAGACACTTGTCTTTCACACTTTCAATTCCCTAGTCAGTATCCATACAGACCAGCAAACATCCTGTCACTGCCTTTGCACTCTTCTAGTGACCCATTCAGTACCAAGTACTAATCCATTCCCTGCGCCAAAATCCTACCACTTATAAACTCACCCAGGCACTCTCCTTGCAGTACTCTAATCATTTATTCAGTATCCTAATAGTATTGGAGTGAGACAGTCCTTAACATATGGATGGATTGAAACATTTGTCCAGTATGCATGTAGGTCTCTAACCACCTACACACTTGTTTTTCACACCATCAATATCCATGTCAGTATTCCTACACTTCTAGGAAACACCCTGTCACTCACTCAGTTTGTTTCCTTATAGTATTGTAATCATTCAGTCAGTTAGCATGTAGTCTTTTAGTGAGGTAGGCTTTAGGGCATGAACTGCTTCAAAGCAGTATGCACTATGTATGTAGTGTTTTAATCATCGTCACATTTGTGGTTCGGGGACATAGTTTCTTAGTCAGTTTTTATATAAAATGTGTTTGTACAGTTATAGAATAGTATACATTTGCAAGTTATTAATATACTTTTATTTGTGATTCTTTTTTACAGATACTGTTTTTCAACGTTAAAATAGAGAAATTATGCCAGAAAAAAAAGAAAAAGAGCAGCGACAGGAGGATTATTTGAAGAAACATCAACAACAAGTATTGAATGTACAAGATAATGTGGCTAAAAGGAAAAAATCTTCTGGTAAGATCACGAAGCAATTTATTAAAAATGTTTGTAGGAGCAAACAGAATGTAGAGAATGCTCCAGTTTCACAGATTTTTTTAAGTAAGAAAAAAAATCAAATTAGGAGGAAAAGTAAAAAAGCAAATGTTCAGTCAAAGGAGATAAAGTATGGTAAAAGAAGACAAAATCAGTATAAGGAATAACGCAAAAAAATATTTTACAAGAGAGTAGTGAATAATTTGCTGAAAGATGTGAAGAAATATAAAAAGAGAGCTTTGTTTTATAAAAAGAAGAAGCATATTGAAAGCATTTTGGAGAAGGCTTTTGAAGTAAAAAGGAAACTGTTTATTTTATTGTTAAACAGAAATCGATCACTAGATAAACCAATATATGTAATGAAGGCCAAAAGTAGAAGGAAAAGAATTATTAATTAAAAAAAATGTTGTGATGTTTTTTTGGGAGAATGGAAACACAGTTCTAGTTCAGAGCTTTTTTTTAATGAAGAGAGTTATTCACTAAGTGAAAAATTATTGTATGCAGTTGACACCAGTGGTAGAGGTTATGAAGTTAGTGATGGTTGTTCAATGGAGAAAGAGAAAATGGTTGAAAGAAATGCAGAAGTGATAGCTGATGAAGATTTAGGGAGACGTGCTAAAAACCCTATGTACACTTGGGATTGCAGTAGTGTTTGCAGTGTACGACAGGAATCTATTGAAAAATTATGTAGTTTTTTACGAACCTATAGTAAAAAAAGTGTAAAACAAAAGATTAAGCTGTTGCAAGGACTAGACCCTTGCAGAGTGAGAAAACATACTGGTTTGCAAGATCATTCTCTGGCTTGTCTTTCTAGGAAAGTTTGTGAAAGTGTTTTTCACCATTTCAGAATGCTGGCAGTACATCATACTCAAATGCGGAAGCTAGTGAGAAGGTTCTATTATGCAAAAAGTCCAGCACTAAAGTTAAGTGAGTTGAACAGTGCTCTTTTGCGTGGGTCAGTATCAGATGTGAAGCAGGTCTTTGAGGATATTGAGTTTTGTTACTTTGGGCCTCAGCAAGAGAGTGAAGAAACTGACACATTAGTAGAACAAAATGTTTAAGACAATGTTCAACACATAATTACATAAAAATTTGAGGATGAAATCACAAAGTTTAAGGTAATTTCAGGTGAAAGACCAAGGTGCCGATTACGATCCGGTAAAAACCAGGTACGAACCGTCGGTCGGAGAGTTTTCTCCGTCCGACTCGTACCCGGTCGGAAAACATTACAAACATGGAATTACGATTCGCATGGAAACACCATTTCCGTACGAATCGTAAAAAACAGCGACCGACGAAAATATACGTACGAATGTGATCCGGGAATGCTGCGACGTGACGTCGGGATGCTTTCAGGCAGCGTTTCATGACCCAGGAAGTACGATTCGAACCGACAGCAGTCCGGACGGCGATATTTTCACGGCACCCAAAAAGTGCCGGAAAAGCGAAGCACGGCGTGAAACGACCAGAGTAGGTGGCCCGGTACGCGCCGTACCCCCCCCAGCCCCCATATGTACGCGCTGACCCCCCCAGCCCCCGTATGTACGCGCCGACCCCCCCAGCCCCGTATGTACACGCCGACCGCCCCAGCCGCCGTATGTACGTGTCGTACCCCCCGTGTATGTACACCCGTGTACGTTCGAGTCGTACCCCCACCCGTGTATGTACACCCGTGTACGTTCGAGTCGTACCCCCACCCGTGTATGTACACCCGTGTACATTCAAGTCGTACCCCCGTGTATGTACACCCGTGTACATTCGAGTCGTACCCCCACCCTTGTATGTACACCCGTGTACGTTCGAGTCGTACCCCCTGTGTATGTACACCCGTGTACGTTCGAGTCGTACCCCCACCCGTGTATGTATGGTGCATACCCCCACCGTACACACACGGGTGGGGGTATGACTTGAACGTACACGGGTGTACATACACGGGGGGTACGACACGTACACGGGTGTACATACACGGGTGGGGGTATGACTCGAACGTACACGGGTGTACATACACGGGGGGTACGACACGTACACGGGTGTACATACACGGGTGGGGGTACGACTCGAACGTACACGGGTGTACATACATGGGGGGTACGACACGTACACGGGTGTACATACACGGGTGGGGGTACGACTCGAATGTACACGGGTGTACATACACGGGGGTACGACACGTACACGGGTGTACATACACGGGTGGGGGTACGACTCGAACGTACACGGGTGTACATACGGCAGCGAGGGGGGGTCAGTGCGTACATACGGGGGCTGGGGGGGTCGGCGCGTACATACGGGGGCTGGGGGTGGTCGGCGCGTATGCGGGCACATGTCTCCATGGTTGCTATGGGTGTTCGGTGCGGACGGTGTTTTTTCCATACGGTTGTAACTTCTGACGCACGGGATGGATCGTGATTCCGCGGTCGGACTTCACTTTTCACATTTGTACGGTAAATCGTCCGAGGACGTGTCGGACACATTTTCCGACCCGAGGACGTGTGGGGAATAATTCCCAATGCGGTTCGTATGGACTTTTTACCATGCGAATCGTGATTGGCAGTTTGTACGGCACTTGTACGATTCGTACGGTAAAAAGACTGGATACGAGTCGTATGGGGAATTTTTTTGCCGGATCGTAATTGGCACCCAAATGTTTCTTGTATTTGTTGTCGGCGAAGTCACTATAAAAATCAGACTAGGGGTGTCAATCTGTATTTAAAGAGTGAAATAGAAGATAATGATAAGTGGATGGAATTTGCAACTTATTTGCTGGTAGAGGATTGTTTTGATTTGGGATCTGAGCAGCGTATTTGCAAATATTGTTATAATAAATTAGGTGAGAATAAAATGCCTGCTAGAGCTGTTCATAATAATTAAGCCTGGGCAAAGCACTACGCTACGCTCGCGTAGTTTGCGAAGTTCGCGCTACTTCTCACTACGCGAATTGCACGTAGCACAGTGCGAACACGCGTAGCGTAGTGTTGCGTAGTGCTGCGGTCATTTTTTGCTTGCTCGCGGTCCTCAACGTCAAGTTGGCGACCGCGAGCAAGCAAAATGACATCCCGGCGAGACTTTTTCCTTGTTCGCGATCAGCAACATCAAGTTGGCGATCGCGAGCATGGAAAATAAACCTCCCGGCGAGATTCCCAACGCGAGGAGGTCCGGTTTCTCATTGCGAGCGGTCGCGTATGCTCGCGACCGCTCGCGATGAGAAACTACCAGTTCGCGTTGAGAAAGCTGCCGCTCGAGTAAAAATCTACTCGAGCAGCAGAAAACTACAGCTCGCACTGTGCAAGATGCCATTTTCAATGATTGCACAGTGCCGGTTGCTTGTCCGCACTGTGCAATCATTGAAAACGACATCTGGCACAGTGCGAACAAGGTACTACGCAGTTCGCGAAGTGCTACGCGTAGCTCGCGTAGTGCGAACTGCACTTTGCGTAGCTTTGCGAAGTGCTACTTCGCGGACTACGCCCAGGGTTAATAATAATCTAGAGTTGGTTGCTATTCCTCCAGAGCTGATATATTTACATACGTATGAGTCTATTCTGATACAATGTGTTCACCCATTTCAGGCTATTGTTCGTATGGAGCCCAAAACAAGTAAATTACCTCCATCAGAGTTGCAAAGAGGATTGAAAGGAAGAGTTGTGTATTTACCATTAGATTTAAGGTAAAATGTTGAAACCATTGGTGTAGATCATGCAGAAAATAAGCCACTAGTCATTCTGGTTAATGGTGTTCCTACTAAGAATAAGAAAATATGGCAAGAGTTAGTAGATGTTAGAAAAGTGCAAAAGGCATCATTGTATCTGTTAAAAAATAATGAGTACTATAGAAATGTGTTTGTTGGAGAAGAAGAAATAGATTTAGTAGAAGATAGTGAAACATTAAGTGGACAAATTGAAAAAGTGGACATGTCCAGATGTGAAGAGATCTATGAACATTACAGTGTACATCCACTTTATTCCAAAGAGGTGATGGGGAATACAATTGAGTTGTTTCAAATGAAAAAAGCAACTGGAAGTCCCATGAGTGTATAGGAAGAGAGCTTGGAAGCTCGTTGTTTCCCGCAGTTGTTTCCAACAGGAAAAGGTGGACGATATGATGAACATCCTGTGCAGATTCCTGCATCTGAATATCGGACAACAAGATTATATGCAGAAGATCCAAGATTTCGACAATGTATCCCTTATATGTTTCATCTTCTATTTGAAAGTGACTTGTCTGGACTTTCATATGCAGTAAATCACATTTTAAAAACTGGAATGCATCTTCAAAATGTGACTGCAAAGGATTTTATGGATAAAGTGCATCAGAGAGATGATCATTTAGAATCTCAGTTGATTAATCTGATGGCATGTCAGTGTGGGACTAATGAATATTGGTACTGTCGACATGGAGAACTGAAATGCATGCTACGGAACTTGGGAACTCCTACATGGTTTGTTACACTAAGCTGTGCTGAGTATGCTTGGGATGATTTACTTGAATTTCTTCCGGAGGCAAATTGCAATATAATGAGTATTGAATACAAGGCACCTGGAGAATTGTGCTCTTTGGATCCTGTCAATGTATGCAGATATTGCAATCATAGATTTGAAGCTATGATGTCTTTCATCTGCAATAAAAAGAATCCTCCTCTTGGAAAAGTTGTGGATTTCTTTTGGAGAAAGGAGTATCAAGCAAGAGGTGCTCCTCATATACATATGTTGTTATGGGTCAAGGATGCCCCCAAATTTGGAACAGATTCAGATGAAACTGTTTTGTCTTTCATTGAAGATTATGCTACATGTGCTCTTCCAAATAGTAGAGAAGAGAAAAACTTAAAACAACAAGTCTTACGATTTCAAAGCCATAGGTGTGGAAAATACTGTCGACGAAAGTACAAGTCAAAGGATAAGTTCTACACCAAATGTCGTTTTGGATTTCCACGTCCTGTATTAGCCAAAGGAAGAGTGAACAGTTTTATGTCAGCTGTACGACATACCATCACAAGAAAGTCTCTAAAAAACACCTACAACTTAAGAAGAAGCGAAGAATCAAAATACATAAATGACTACAATCCAGTTATTTTATCCATGTGGAACGCTAACATGGATATTCAGTATGTTGCGGACAATTCCATTGCTGTTGCTCGATATGTAACGTCTTACATTACTAAATCAGAAAAGACTGAATTGAAAGAAATGTGGGAAGAGATTTCTCACGAGAAGACTCTAAGTAAGAAATATACAGTTTCAGTTTGAAGATGTTATCGCATCGTGAAATTGGAGCATATGAATGTTCAGATCGGTTATCATCTGCAAGTCTATATTCCAAAAGTAGAAGAATCTTTTGGGTGAGTCTAGGTCTTGCAGGAATGCCAAATCGGGTACTGAAATCTGTTCAAGAAATTGAATATTTAGCAGAAAATGACCCAGAAAGTACAGATATTTTGAAAACCAATATGTTGGACACATACTATCCAAAGAGAAGTCATCATCTTGAGAACATGTGTCTCTATGAAGTGCTGAAAAACTACACTTTTAAACGGAATATTACAGAGAACATCAACGATGGAAAATATGAAGTCATTGGTTCCGAAGGATGTCTGGTGAAATAAAGGAAAGGAAATTTAATTAGTCACAGAAAACTGAGTTGCGACACTGCTGACAAAAGGGAATTTTACTATTTAGCCCTTTTGCAAATGTTCAAACCATGGCGTTCTGAACTGGAATTACTTGGAAATTTTCCCAGCTATGAAGATTCATTTAATGTTTGTAAAGATAGCATACAATGCAGTGCTTTTGCAAATTATGTGAAAATGATGAATGATGAAATTGAACACGAAGCTACAATTGCAGCTGAGATTGCTAGAGACAGTTCTCAAGACAGTCAAAGTTCTGCTGTACTGAGTCAAGATCCACTAGGACAACCAATTGTTGAAAATGAAGCAGCGATTGCAATGAATGAGGTGGAAACAGCAATGTATCAAGCACAAGAAGATGCAATGCAGTTAGGAAACTTGGAAGAGCAACTAAATGTTGAACAGAAAGAAATATATCAGCAAGTGAAAGAGCAGATTGACCATGGATTACTTCATGAAAAGAAAGAATGCTCATGTACATCATTTCAACCTATCTGAATGTATGTGAGTGGTCAAGCTGGAACAGGAAAGAGTTTCCTAATTAAAGTAATTACAAGTTATCTGCAAAAAAAAGCTGAGTCGCATTTGTCTTGTGTTGTCACTGCTCCAACTGGGTTGGCAGCACATAACATTAAAGGAATTACTTTACATTGTTTACTAATGCTGCCAGTAGAGCATGAGAACAAATTGGAATATCACAAGCTATCTGGAGAAGCTTGTTGTGAAGTTTCAAGAGAGCTGAAGAAAATTAAACTTCTCATTATTGATGAGGTGAGCATGGTTTCAAACTTGATGCTTGCCTTTGTGCATTTAAGAATGCAGCATTTCTTAAAACAGAGTATGACGTGCTATTTGGAGGAAAACACGTCACAGTTTTTGGAGATCTACTGCAACTGACACTGGTAAAAGGACAACCGGTATTTAAAACACTTGCCCATGAAGATACTAGAAAGTCTCTTGGATGTGTTGGTAATGTGAACATTTGGAGTAATTTTGAATACAAGGAACTAACAACAAATATGCGACAGGCAAATGATGCTGAATATGGAACTATTCTTCAAGATATAAGAATTGGAATTCTATCAAAAAAAGGGAAAGAAGCTTTGGAGAGTCGATTACTTTGCAATGTCTTTCCAAATGAAAATGCAGTTGCTGCA
The DNA here is from genome assembly GCF_964204655.1 of Triturus cristatus. Lineage (NCBI taxonomy): Eukaryota > Metazoa > Chordata > Amphibia > Caudata > Salamandridae > Triturus > Triturus cristatus. The sequence continues at coordinate 1,124,114,050 of NC_140592.1, forward strand.
AAAGTGTACGTGGAAATTGCTAAAAAAAAGTCAGTGATTTGCTTAATGCCGACACTGCGTGAGTGTTCAATATTCAACGAAGAGTTATTAAAATTGGAAAATGAAGAAATTGTGAAAATGGAAGCCATCGATAAAATACTACATGAAGGAATCACTATTATTTTGACGGGTAAGTTGAAATCAAAACTAGATTGTTTAGAAAAAAAAATATCTAAAACTGCTGGTTTGGAAAAGACACTGTATGTGTGTGTAAACTGTCGGGTAATTTTAAGGCGTAATTTGGATGTAGAGAAAGGTTTAGTTAATGGTGCAATGGGCAAAGTGGTGGATTTTGTGAATTATCAGAAAAAAGAAGGAATTGAATTTTCAAAAATTAAATTTGATCAGATTGATGAAGTTAAAGAAATTGGTCGTTGTTCAGTTCGTTTTTTGCTTGTTAAAGATTTATATGTCCGTAGGAAACAATTTCCATTTTCTTTGGCATATGCAGTGACTATTCATAAATCTCAAGGATTAAGTGTAGACAGTGCATTGGTGAACATTGGATCTACTGTATTTAAAGAGGGTATGGCATATGTTGCTTTGTCCCGAGTCAGAACATTATCTGGTTTGTTTTTGATTGATTTTGATGAGACAAAGGTTACTGCAGATGCAAACTGTGTAAAAGAGTATAATAGGTTAAGAAGGGTGTATGCTCCAAATTTAGGTCAAATTCCTGTATTTGAAAAGCGTTTGGTTGGTCGAAAAAGAAGGTTAGAGAATATCTGTTCTGAAGGTATCAAGAAAAGAAAAGAAGAAGATAATGTTGCCATTGCAGGTAAAAAGAAATTGGACACTGTTGAAGAGATTGTTGGTTATCATTTTGAAAATAGTTCTGGTGTCAACTGCTATGCTAATGTAGTGGTTAATGTTGTTTTTTATCTGGAAGGTTTGCAAGCACAAATTATGCCGAATCGGCAAAAAAGATTTTGTTCTCTGTTGCATTCTGTTTATGAAAAATTGACAACAGATAGAAGTAAAATACAATCTATTTCAGATGATCGTAATCTTTTGGATGTGTGTTCTGATTCTACACAATTTACACAAAATATCCAACAAGATGCTCAGGAACTTTTAATGTATATGCTTACAATTTTTGAAAATGAAGGTGTAGAAATAGAAAATATTTTTGGCCATTCTTACAAATGGGAACATTATTGTGAAAATTGCATGTATACATGTACCACCAATGTAGACACTGAGAGATTTCTGTATTTAACATTACCAGACTGTAAATCAGTGTCTTTCAATAAATTAGTGAAAGGTGCAATTCAAAACATGTAAATCAGAAATGTTATCCACATTATTTTTAAGAAAATATGGATAATACATAATTTTAATGATGCAACGTTGTACAGCTGACGGAAGAAAATTGGATACTTTAATAAAAGAATTTGTAGCAGCACAACTATCAATATCAGGAAGGACTTTTGTAGCAATTGCAATAATTTTCCATGATGGTCCTTCCACCACATCTGGGCATTACACTGCCTATCTAAAATGTGACAAAGGCTGGACACTTTGTAATGATGCCCAGTTAGTTTTCAAACAACGTTTGCCTAGTGAATTGCCAAATTCCTACCTAATATTTTTAAAGCCAAAGTTTTAGGACAATAATTCACTCTCTGAGGAATTTATTATTATAATTTAATAGGACTACCATTGGACAATCTACATAAAGAAGAAGTGCTAAAATACCATTTAGCCTCAAGGAAAGGTAATTTTTTGAATTATGGACTTTTTGGTGGTCATTTGTTCGGTGATTATTTTAATGCGGCAACATTTACAGTTTTTATAAGTTAAAGTTATAAAATGTTGTAATCTGTAAGCATTTCATATATGTATGATTTGTATTTTCTGGTATTTTACTGAGAATAGTATGTTGTTTTTTTTTTAACAATCTTTCTGATTGTATTTTTTTTGCCCGCTGTTAAGTGATGAGTACTATTGAAATCACTATTTCTAGTGAAATTCAATATATTCTGAGAACAGCAAACCAGGAACCTCCAGTATGAGCCAGGGTGCTGCGTTGCAGATAGGTGTTCTGAGGCCACGCCCCTTTTTACACCTCTCTGCAACGCAGCTCTGTGGCGCTTAATGGAGGTAGCTGGTGGGCTAGTTGCACCCCAGGGACCCTCAGGATTCAAGGGGACTAAATCCCGCAACTTAAAACGCACCACGGGGTGCGTTTGCACAGTGGTGAAGGAAGAGGGCGGGGCTTGAGGGAACATGTGTGCAAACACGCCCTGTGGCACGCTTTAAGTTGGGGAATTAATCCTCTTCAATCCTGAAGTCCCCTGGGGGCCAACTAGCCCACCAGGTACCTCCAATAAGCGCCACATAGCTGCGTTGCAGTTGTAAAAAGGGGCGTGGCCTCTGATCAACCTCTCTGCAACACAGCTCCCTGGTGGATACTGGAGGTAACTGGTGGGCTAGTTGCCCCCCAGGGACCCTCAGGATTAAAGAGGAATTAATTCCCCAACTTGAAGCACGCCAAAGGGCGTGTTTGCACATATGTCACCTCAGGCCCCGCTCCCTCTCTTCACCACTGTGCAAACACACCCAGTGGTGCGTTTTAAGCTGGGGGGTTAACTGCCCTTGAATCCTGAGGGTCCCCGGGGGCCAACTAGCCCACCAGGTACCTCCAGTAAGTGCCATGGGGCTGTGTTGCAGAGTGTTGTAAAAAGGGGTGTGGCCTCTGAACACCTCTCTGCAACACAGCTTTCTGGCACATACTGGAGGTACCTGGTGGGCTAGTTGGCCCCCAGGGACCCTCAGGATTGAGGAAGAATTAATTTTCCAACTTAAAACGCGCCACAGGGCGAGTTTGCAGACATGTCATCTCAGGCCACGCCCCCTTCCTTCACCATTGTTCTAACGCACCCCATGCCGAGTTGTAAGTTGGGGAATTAATTCTCTTTCAAAACTGAGGGTCTATGAGGGCCAACTAGACCAACAGGCATCTCCAGTATGCACCAGGGAGCTGCGTTGCAGACAGGTGTGCATAGGCCATGCCCCTTTTTACATCTCTCTGCAACGCTGCTCTGTGGCGCTTACTGGAGGTACCTAGTGGGCTAGTTTGACCCTAGGGACCCTTAGGATTCAAGGGGACTTAATCTCTCAACTTAAAATGGCCACAGGGCGTGAGGTGACATGTGCAAATACGCCCTGTTGCACATTTTAAGTTGGGGAAATAATTCCCCTTCAATCCAGAGGGACCCTGGGGGCCAACAAGCCCACCAGGTGCTTCCAGTAATCGCCACTGCGCTACATTGCAGAGAGGTGGTGCTGGCCGTGCCCCTCTTTATACCTGTCTGCAATGGTGCTTACTGGAGGTACCTAGTGGGCTAATTTGACCCTATGGACCCTCAGGATTCAAGGGGACTTAATCTCCCAACTTAAAATGGCCACAGGGCGTGTTTACACAGTGGGGAAGGGAGGGGACGGGGCCTGAGGTGATGTGTGCAAACACACCCTGTGGTTCATTTTAAGTTGGGGAAATGATTCCCCTTCAATTCTGAGGGCCCCTGGGGGCCAACTAGCCCACCAGGTGCTTCCAGTAAGCACTACTGCGCTGCGTCGCAGAGCGGTGGTCTAGGCCGTGGCCGTTTTTACACCTCTGTGCAACGCAGCTATGTGGCACTTATTGAAGGTACCTAGTGGGCTAGTTGGACCCTAGGGACCCTCAGGATTCAAGGGGACTTAATCTCCCAACTTAAAACTGCCACATGGCGCGTTTACACAGTGGTGAAGGGAGGGGGCCTGAAGTGACGTGTGCAAACACGCCCTGTGGCGCGTTTTAAGAGGTAGTTTTAATCCCCCTGCCCTATTCTATTCTATAGGGCTTACAGAGGAGGTCATGCTAATCACAGGGAGACTCCAATGCATAGTGTTTCCTAGTGTATGTAGGTGTTTTCACTGTATTCTAAGTATCTTTTAACATAGCACTGGCTCTAGGACTGGTTAGTCAGACTCAGTTACCACCAGTATCTGTCTAAAATAGTTGAGGGTACAGGATGATTTTGCAACAAGGCTTCTTTCTGCTCTTCGGTTTATTCTTTCTGCACGTTTTCCTTCTTCCTGCACTTTTCTTCGTCTTTGAGGACTTCGGTTGCTTCTTTCTGCATTTCTTTTTGTTCTTTCTGTGTGTTTTTTCTTCTTTCTTCACATGTCCTATCTCTGTAGGCATAGTTAGAAATTAGCATTTAAAAAACCTTTGAAATTAACTGAAAAAACCATAGGTTTCAGGCAGGTTACAGTTAGGAATTAGCATTTAAAAAAACCTTAGAAATTCACTGAAAAAACCATAGGTTTCAAGGGCGTTTTAGTTAGTTGGACATTTCGCTCGTACAAAACCATTGAAATTCCCCCGTTATAGTTAGTTCAGCTAACTATAACTCGCGCGCCCGCAATGCACTGCTGATGATGTCGCATATTACATCACTCATGACATGGTCAGTGACATCACTCATGACATCACTGATGACATCTCAAATGACATCACTGATGGGGAGTCACTTGATGCTGAGCTGAGCTGTCGCCGGTGCCAGGGATCGAACCATGAACCCCGCGCTGTTAAGTCAACCACTCTGGCTGCTGTGCAACACCTCTCCCTAAACTAAAGGTAGAATATTCTAAATTAAAAAGGGAGAAACATGAAAACAAACATTGGAATGTTGGAGCTCCAGGCTTATACGATCTATTATAAACCCAGAGCTACTCAATTGTCTTCAATGGAGCTCTCAACATTCCAATGTTCTAATAAATAAATATATGTGTGACAAGAGAAAAAGATTCATGCATCCATCCCATTTCTGTAAGTCACATGGACATCGGCATTTCCTCCGCAATGGACGAGGAGCGTCTCCCCACTGGCTCAGAGACAACAGCTGAAAAATCAAACAACATTTTAATATTGTTTTATTTTTTAACTTCTGGCTCTGGGCCAGCGCATGCAGGGATGGTCGGGCTGGGGTCACAGGGAGGAGTGTTTGTGCACTTCTAAGTGTGCATATCCTTTTTGCCCATCTTTCTTAGGCTGGCTAAAGAGACATGGGCAGTTAAGTTTCTCAAACCGGCTGCATTTTACAGCTGGGCGGAGACACGGCACAGACTCCGTGTGCCTAAGCGGAGCATCTAAGCAGCCCATCAGGCCTATCCCAGTGCTGCTCTCATAGTATGAAAGCAGTGTCTGGATTCATTGGGGAGTCTGTCCCAGGGACTGTGAGGACTTACAGAAGCAGGAGAAGCATGAGGGTGCAGCAGGAGAAGCACGAGGAGGCCACAGGATCAGGTATGTTTTATTTTAATTCAGCCCCACACTGCTGCTGCTGCCCTGACCCCACTGCATATCGGCAGCAGTTACAACTTTATTTCTGGTAAAATACATGCAGAAAATTGTTGTCCCAAATTCCTGAATCCCACTTCTGTTTCATCCAAGGCTTTTATGGAAGGAAGCAATTGAACATGCAAAAGTAAAAATAAGAAACCATGGGAACAATAACTTGGGTCTACCCCAGACTATTGTGTAGTGAATATCCCACAGACTGCTAATAATTCAGGGATAGATAGGTACTCACTTTCTTCTCTAGCCACTTTACTGTGATGGGTTTGGCACATGTCTGCTCTCATTATCACAGCAAGAGGTAACTGGGAGGAAAGTTACAGCATATTATCTTTGTAAACAACATTTTTTAACCTAATGTGTGTGAAGCATACAGCCTATTAAAGCTGGCATTTTGACTTTTCTACACAAAGGAATGCTGTTATGCGGGAAATTGTATTTTCGTGGTATCTCCCCCACTGCTTTTAAAATACTGAGTCCAATAGTATAGCTGATTGCCTGCACTGGGAACCTGTCTGGGAAACAGTCCTTGAAAACAGACTGAATAGCAGTCTTAAGTGTTTGTGCTCTGATCTCGAGGCATGGTAACAGGGTGGTTATCCCCAACTGGCTTGTTTAACATATACGTAAGACCACAGTAAAATCATTTAGAAATAGCACAAGTAGTAATAAAATGTATGGGCTGTAAGATATATTTTGACCACCCACATGTGCGATTTTAAAAGTAAGTCTTCACGCCTGCCACTGAACAATTCAGATTAAGCTGAAATAGACATGTGAAAGGAAACCTTTATTGACATGCTTAAAATGTTTCTTTGGTACTAGCACAGTCCCTCATAAGAAGTACCTTGAAACCCAGGTTGTCTTAGTGCATAATTTCCAAAGGCAGGAAATGCTAATAGTGAGTATGAGATGCCAATGAAAACATACCAGATGTTTCTTTTTGCTGCACATGCAGTGGTTGCCTTTCTCTTATGATAAAAGCCTGTTTCTGAATAAAGATCAGATTTCATACATACAGAATAAACATATTTTTTAGAAATATAAATCAGTGATGAACATGCTTTTTTGTAAAATATATTGCAAAGATGGTTTTATAAAAGTGTGTTTTTCTCTGACTGAGAATGTATACATTGTCAGTTCTGGTAACACAAAGACCTGGCTAGGTCTATTCAGCATGTAGATGATAAACATGGTCTAAGTGTGAGTGAGAGCTTTGATGGTGCTCTTTTTGCAGCCAACCTATGACTGCTAATAGCAGGATGGAATCTGGCCTCAGAACCAGCTAGGGGTGGTTTTCAACGGAAGTTCCATCTTTATAATAAGGCAGGCCCTGCTTAGACAGTTATCTTGAACTATCTGTCAAAAAATGTAAGGGACTCAGATGAATGTCTACAAGTGGAACAATTTACCTTGTCTGCATCAAAAATTCAACACCTATACCTTTGCAACATGATAAATTCTGGCCACCAACATCGAACAAGATGAACTTGGAGATGTTAACTCGCCAAAACATTGAACACCAAATTTCCAATGATTGCAAGTGGAATGATTGTCAATGAGGAATTGGTACTTGTAGAGATATATTCAGATGGTACGGGCCATATTTTTCAAGAACTTATCAGCAAATTGGAGTATGTTGACCTTCCTGTTGTGCCACATGATGAGTGGGCTGTTTGAAATGGTTCCAATCGAGTCATTGTACTGTCATATGACACAGATGTTATTAATGTGCTAAAAAGCTTTGTTGCAATGTTCATATGTGCAATGTCATATTTATGCATACATTAGGGAACAGGCCAGAAATGACATGTATTCCAGCTTCATATTCTTTACAAGAAACTTGACCCAGAGATGCCCAGTGTTCCTATCAAGGCACATATGCTTTCGGGTAATGACACTATGAGCAAAATTGGAGCAACGCTTAGAGCTTTAACTGCTGAACTTGTGAAGATTCTAAAAAGGCTTGCTGAGAAAAAAGAATGAGACTTTAAAGATGTAGAAAAACACTTTGTGCGTGTGTGGAAAACAAGTTCTGACTGTCACACATTTGACTATCTTTGGTACAGTGAATTCAAGAGATCTGTTCCGCTAAGTGACCTGCCACCAACATCATACTCTGTGCGTGGACATATTAAAAGAGCATTCTACTTAATCAGAAGATGTGTAAATGTTTTGGATCATGCATATGTGGAGAAAGATATGTGTGAATTTGGTGAGAAGATATTGATGGGGTGCTAAAACGAACTAAATTTCTACCCACAGAACTTAAACGTAGATGTACTTAAATCTGTTCTACAAAAAGATGTCCCTGTCTATATGCTCTTCTCAAATGTTCAACATTCTGCGAGTGATTGCCAAAACAAATACATAAAGTTAACTATGAAAATATGTCTAAAACAGGAGTGATAATTTTTTTTTTTCATAATCAGAATATAAACATTGTTTGGTGCATACATGAAAGGATTAAAAAACATTATTATTTGTTTCATTTCTATATATGTCTCTTCTTCCTGTATTATAGCCGCCATTTTGGAAAATGGCAGAAGGGTTGCTCTGTGGAGCTATTTTCTGTCTCTATAAGACTTCTTGGCCCCCAAAGCCTATGTTTTGAAGCTAAAATGAAATATATATATATATATATGGTTCGAGTGAGATATAAGAGTGTGTGGACCGTCGTGGTGCAGGCTGAACTTTTGCCATTGAGAAAGGGAAGCAAGAACCCGAAACGCGACTGGCATATGAGGAGTGATGCCATTTGTCTGTTTGTACTGCTGTAGCTGACTTCTTGAGTAAACCGATAAAGCATAAACGACTTGTGGGCTCTTCCATCGGGGCCAATTCTGTTTGGATTTGTTGAGCGGCTGAGCCTAGCCGCGGAAGAGCCTCACCGCTTCAGCGGGTCCCAGGTGGCGCAAACATGGCGTCATTACTTGTGGGAAGACTGTTTTCGGCGAAGTACAGCAAAAGAAATACAACTTTATTTAGCAGACGATGTGTATCAACACCCTGGGGTGTTTATTTGTGACATTGCAGCAGGCACGCAAAACGGACTCACATGAGGTAATATTAAGTACACTACATGGACCAGAAGGCTGTGGTGAATGGCCCCGCCCAATGGGGCTGGTCTGAGTGAGATATAAGAGTGTGCTGACCGCCGTGGTGCAGGCTGAACTTTTGCCATTGAGAAAGGGAAGCAAGAACCCGAGACTGTTTTTGGCGAAGTACAGCAAAAGAAATACAACTTTATTTAGCAAACGATGTGCATCAACCCACTGGGGTGTTTATTTTTGACATTGTAGCAGGCACGCAAAACAGACTCACATGAGGTAATATTAAGTACACTACATGGACCAAAAGGCTGTGGTGTATGGCCCCGCCCACTGGGGCTGGTCCGAGTGAGATATAAGAGTGTGCTGACCGCCGTGGTGCAGGCTGAACTTTTGCTATTGAGAAAGGGAAGCAGGAACCCGAAACGCGTCTGGCAAATGAGAAGTGATGCCGTTTGTGTGTTTGTACTGCTGTAGCTGACTTCTTGAATAAACCGATAAAGCATAAACGACTTGTGGGCTCTTCTATTGAGGCTAACTCTGTTTAGATTTGTTGAACGGCTGAGCCCAGCTGAGGAAGAGCCCCACCGCTTCAGCGGGTCTCAGGTGGTGCAAACATGGCGTCATCACTTGTGGGAAGACTGTTTTCGGCGAAGTACAGCAAAAGAAATACAACTTTATTTAGCAGACGATGTGTATCAACACCCTGGGGTGTTTATTTGTGACATTGCAGCAGGCACGCAAAACGGACTCACATGAGGTAATATTAAGTACACTACATGGACCAGAAGGCTGTGGTGAATGGCCCCGCCCAATGGGGCTGGTCTGAGTGAGATATAAGAGTGTGCTGACCGCCATGGTGCAGGCTGAACTTTTGCCATTGAGAAAGGGAAGCAAGAACCCGAAACATGTCTGGCATGTGAGGAGTGATGCCATTTGTCTGTTTCTACTGCTGTAGCTGACTTCTTGAATAAACCGATAAAGCATAAACAACTTGTGGGCTCTTCTATCGGGGCTAACTCTGTTTGGATATATATATATATATTCACTGAAAAAAACATAGGTTTCAGGGGCGTTATAGTTAGCTGGACATTTCACTCGTATAAAACCATTGAAATTCCCCTGTTATAGTTAGTTCAGCTAACTATAAATCGCGCGCCCGCAATGCACTGCTGATGACGTCACATAATACATCACTCATGACATGGTCAGTGACATCACTCATGACATCACTCATGACATCTCAAATGACATCACTGAGGACATCACTGATGACATCATCCAGTGAATGTGTGTTTTTCTGAAAATTACATATGTTTTATATATGTATATCTCAAGGTTGATGGAAGAATAAATGGGTATATAAGTGTCTAAATGGATGATTTGTTTTTGAAAAATTGATTGTATAACTGACTGATTAAGTGTATCTTAGTGAATACATGGCTTAGTGAGTAATGTTTAAATATGTAAATATCTGTATCAGTCTCTCACTTTGTGTATAAGTGGCTGCATGGGTTGGTGAGTAGCTACATGAGTGTCTATATAGGTTATTAGTTGTTTTTTTGAGTATCAGTATGAGTGTCTGAGTGTCTGTATGGTTCGGTGGGGGGTATTGCATAGGTGCATGAATGAGTGACTCACTGTTTGTATGTGTTGAAGACAGCATGTGTGCAGGACTGTGTGGGTGGATGAGTGTGTGCATGGGTGTGTTGGTGAGTGAATGACTGTCTCAATAGTGTCTTTATGAGTAACTGCATATGTTTTAAACTAGTATATGTGACTATTGGTGTATATAAGTGAGTATATGTGAGAGTGAGAGATTGAAAGAGTTCCTGTATGAATAAGTATATGTTTCTATAAGTGATTGTTTAAAAGACTAAGGGCCTCATGTAGGTAAATAAATTTTACCGGTTCTTAAATACCGAGCCGTACCGAATCGGTAAATTAGAATAGGTAAGTTATATGTAGGTAAAAATTCGGTAACAGTTACCGATTCGGTAACATTCGGTAATCACGAATCGGAATTCACCGAATCGGTAAATACCGAGGTGGTATTTAGTGAATCGGAAAATACCGAGGATACTACCACCTTCCCTTAACCAAGTAGCCAATATCATAATCATGTTATAATAGAAGGTCTCTCAGGCTTGAATAGGGGACCCCATACCTCAAAAATCAGCTCAGTGAAATCACATCACAGGAGCATCAGGAGCCGTCTCGCAGGAAGGCACGTCTTCGGTCTGAACAATAAACATGATGTCTGTGATATGAAAAGCACCAACTTTCAGGTAATTGCAGCTGCGCGTGTGTCATGGCTAAATAGTGGGTCGAACAACCTAGAGTGGAAAACATGCATCGTGTAAAATTCCAGACTGTGTGTCACAGCATGTACAGACCAAGGTCGCTGCGCAGAGCTTGGGATGGTAACAACAGAATGCACTCGTCTGAAGGAAGTCTCGAGTCAGCAGTTTATTCAAGAAAGAACATGTAAACGCAGTGTCGTGTGCAAAGACAAAAAGATGGCTACATAATATTCAACGCGGTTATGCTAACTGAACAATGTATGTACGTATTCAGGGAGAACTCACCACACGCCCCCTTGAGCGAAGCAACATGTAATAGGCAAGAAAAGAGAGAACGCAGAGTTCAGTTTCGTCAGAGCAGAACAAGGCGTAACCAATGCAGCGCCAAAGTCCTAAAGTCCAATTCATTGCAGCATAAAATTCCAAAAAACACAATGCAAGTATAGTAAAAAACTCAAGCCGACCATCAGGAAGAGAAAAACGAGAAATAAGAGAAATAAATGTTGCGCCAGGGTGCTGTCCAGTAGCACAGGCGCAATGGATGACAATCCAGTTAATCCATGAATGTATAGGCAGCATATGTGGCCACGGCTTCCAACAAAAAATCGTTTGCAGGGCCACTAAAAGTCTCAGCCATCCAATTAAGTAAAGAAAAGGAACATACGTGTTCTCCAACCAACGGAGCCTCTAGCACAATCAGAGGGCACCCGGAATGTTCCTCCAAATAGCTCATGGACAAGAAGTCGTAGGCTGCCGCTGAGATGTCCCAATTACCCAGGATACCATGCGCCGCACCACACGCCATGATCCGGACACCAGAACAGGACAACTCGTGAGACACTAAGGGCCTCATCAGTCGATCGAAATCCGGCACCGGAGACACCATGTTGGTCAAGCACAAATCCAGAGGCCATTCAAAGGGACAATCCAGGCAGTGTAATACAGGTTGTACGCAGGTGAAGTAGGAATACCTGAAGGATAATCCATAAGCCAGGCTCACAGTCGCCAATGGCAAAGTACCATAGAAGTCAAGCATCCTATCACGAAGAAGATGCAGACGGGATAGGTGCTCGTGTGGCACAGAAGGAGCAGCCATTCCGGAGTACGAAAAGGTAAAGCAGCACACCTGCCACTAGCGCCAGAAGCAGCGGAACACCTCCAAAGATGCTCGAGAAAAGTGAATGAACAAATGCCGGAATTACACCAAAAATAGTTAGGAAAGAGGTCACGGGGCCCTGAGCCCACATGTTAAAAAAAATGAGCCAGGCTGGTCGTGGACGAGGCATTGATAATAGTTTGGATCAAAGAGCTGAAATGCAGGGGGAGGTCAGTGTTCAGAGGCGCCTGTACCTCAGTGCGCATATTAGCAACGTGAAGGACAAATGTTTCACGAGAGGAAGTCAAAGGCACCTCTTTGTGGGACAATGGCGCTCTATTCTGCTCAACTTGTTGAACTCTGCTTTCAAGGTTGGAATCGAAGGCCAGATGGAAACATCCCGCCGCACATGCGGGGGTGGAAAAAGAACAGTATTGCAGCAGACAACTTTATGCGAGACAGTTATGTACGGGATTCCCACTCACATCCCGCAGCAAGCTTCATTAATCAAAATTAAATAAATACCGTTTGCAAGCAGAGTGAAAGAAGGTGTAATCACAGGCACTGGGATACCTCGTAGGACGCACGCCAAAATCGGGGCTTGTACATTGCATGCGCCGTGTACTTGCATGTGCCTATTGTCTCATGTATGAATCCTAGAAGTGAGAGTGCTAAAGCTATTATCTATGACGGCAAAAGCCTTCTCCATGTTTGCTTGGTCAATAGCTCTCAATCTGGAAGCCGCCTCACTGTGCGACAACTTGCAGACTTCGTTGTAAGTAGCATACGCCCACCTTTGGGTTCTGCCACCCACAGGACCATTCCCAAAATCATTCAATTCGGTATGCACATTGATGGAGTGGGTGGACTTCCTGATCCTGTAGATGTGCTCTGTGTCAGCTGGTGGACAGATTGGGATGTGTGTACCATCAATGCAGCCAATGAAATGGGGGAACTGTGCCATGTGAGAAATGTCTGTTTTTGTTTACTGCAGTGCAGCCTGTGTGTTGTGGAAGCTGATGTAGTGGTGCATTCTCTGCATCATGGCATCCAGGAAATTCCTGAGGGAACGGGACGGGCAACTCTGGGATACACCACCCACCGCAGCTGTCACCACCTGATAACTGCCGGATGCCAACAGATGTGGGCTGCAGAGCACCTGCACATGTGGGGGTATGGCGTGCGCCCTTCTTATTGGCTGGTCCAGGAGTGGGTGCAGGTCCCTGATTGAGTCCATGATGGTTTCGGGGTGTAGCCTGTACCTCTCATGTATCACTGCATCAGTCAGCTGGACTAGTGTGATGCGCTGTCTGTAGATGCGTTCCTCCCGTCGCCAAACCCTCAGTCCTGCTGCCTGTAGATGTAGGCGCCTTGCAATGACGTACATAGCGGGCATGTTGTCCACGCTGTTGCATTTTGGGATTGCTTATCTGCACTGTTGATGGTTACCACCTGCTTTCAATCCGTGTTAATTACCGACTCTAATTTACCGATTTTCTTGGATTTCTTAATTACCGAGTGCTCCTACATGTCATTTTCATTTTTACCACTTCATATTTACCACTTCATATTTACCGATTCGTTAATTATGTATTCGGTAACTCTGAATCGGTATTTTGGAATTCGGTAAATATGAATCGGTATTTACCGCCTCATATTTACCGAAAAGTCGTTTTTGGACTCCTACATCTCACTTGTCTGAATAACGGTCGGTAACGGCATATTTACCGAAAATCGGCCGTTACCGACCGGTATTTGGCTACCTACATGAGGCCCTAAGTATGTGTAAGTTTCTGTAGAAGTAAGTGTGGTGGTGTGTGTATAACTGTATATGCAAGTAAATGGATTTTTGATTTTTATTAGCATGAGTGACTATGTGTGTGAGTAACTCTATGGATGAGTGGCGTTGTGTAACATGATGTATAGGTGTATGAGTACATATGATGAGTGAGTACATGTATGAGTGACTGTATAGGACTGTTGCTGAATGAGTGGATGTGTATGTGGATCTTAGAATTACTGAATAGGTTGTTGTAACTGATATTGGTATGTCCATTGTTTTGAAAATTTTAGTTTCTATTTTTGAATGTGTGTATCAAAGGTTATATTAGGGGGAGAGGAGGTCTGCCACTCTATCACAAGGATGATGTCATCAGTGATGTCATTTGAGATGTCATCAGTGATGTCATGAGTGATGTCACTGACCATGTCATGAGTGATGTAATATGTTTATGTCATCAGCAGTGCATTGTGGGCGTGTGAGTTATAGTTGGCTGAACTAATTATAACGGGGTAATTTCAATGGTTTTATGCGAGTGAAAAGTCCAGCTAACTATAACGCCCCTGAAACCTATGGTTTTTTCAGTGATTTTCTAAGGTTTTTTAAATGCTAATTCCTAACTATAACGTGCCTGAAACCTATGGTTTTTTCAGTGAATTTCAAAGGTTTTTTAAATGCTAATTTCTAACTATGACTACAGAGATAGGACATGTGAAGAAAGAAGAAAAAATGCACAGAAAGAAAAAAAAGAAATGCAGAAAGAAGCAACAGAAGTCCTCAAAGACGAAGAAAAGTGCAGGAAGATGGATAAGAGCAGAAAGAAGCCTTGTTGCAAAATCATCCTGTACCCTCAACTTTTTCAGACGGATACTGGTGGTAACTGAGTCTGACTAACCAGTCCTAGAGCCAGTGCTATGTTAAAAGACACTCAGAATGCAGTGAAAACACCTACATACATTAGGGAACACTATGCGTTGGGGTCCCCCTGTGATCAGCATGACCTCCTCTGTAAGCCCCTATTATATAATAGGGCAGGGGATTAAAACTACCTCTTAAAACGCGCCACAGGGCGTGTTTGCACAAGTCACCTCAGGCCCCGTCCTCTCACTTCCCCACTGTGTAAACACGCCCTGTGGCCGTTTTAATTTGGGAGATTAAGTCCCCTTGAATCCTGAGGGTCCCTAGGGTCCAACTAGAGCACTAGGTACCTCCAGTAAGCGCCAGAGAGCTGCATTGCAGAGAGATGTAAAATGGGGCATGACCTAGACCACCTCTCTCCAACGCAGCGCAGTGGCGCTTACTGGAAGCACCTGGTGGGCTAGTTGGCCCCCAGGGTCCCTCAGGATTGAAGGGGAATTATTTCCCCAACTTAATACGCTCCACAGGGCTTGTTTGCACACGTTAACTCAGACCCCGTCCCCTCCCTTCACCACTGTGTAAACACGCCCTGTGGCAGTTTTAATTTGGGAGATTAAGTCCCCTTGAATCCTGAGGGTCCCTAGGGTCCGACTAGACCACTAGGTACCTCCAGTAAGCGCCACAGAGCAGCGTTGCAGAGAGATGTAAAAAGGGGCACGGCCTAGACCACCTCTCTGCAACGCAGTGGAGTGGTGCTTACTGGAAGCACCTGGTGGGCTAGTTGGCCCCCAGGGTCCCTCAGGATTGAAGGGGAATTATTTCCCCAACTTAAAATGTGCCACAGGGCTTGTTTGCACACGTTAACTCAGGCCCCGTCCCCTCCCTTCACCACTGTGTAAACACGCCCTGTGGCCGTTTTTAGTTGGGAGATTAAGTTCATTTGAATCCTGAGGGTCCCTAGGGTCCAACTAGCCCACTAGGTACCTCCAGTAAGCGCCACAGAGCTGCGTTGCAGAGAGGTGTAAATAGTGGAATGGCCTGGACCACCTCTCTGCAACTCAGCTCAGTGGCACTTACTGGAAGCACCTGGTGGGCTAGTTAGCCCCCAGGGGCCCTCAGGATTGAAGGGGAATTGTTTCCCCAACTTAAAACGCGCCATAGGGCGTGTTTGCACACGTCACCTCACGCCCCGTCCCCTCCCTTCCCCACTGTGTAAACACGCCCTGTGGCCGTTTTTTAAGTTGGGAGATTAAGACCCCTTGAATCCTGAGGATCCCTAGGGGCATAATAGCCCACTAGGTACGTCCAGTAAGCGCCATTGCAGAGAGGTGTAAAAAGGGGCGTGGCTTGCACCACCTCTCTTCAACGCAGAGCAGTGGCGCTTAATGGAAGCACCTGGTGGGCTAGTTGGCCCCCAGGGTCCCTCAGGATTGAAAGGAAATTATTTCCCCAACTTAAAACGCGCCACAGGGCGTGTTTGCACACGTCACCTCAGGCCCCGTCCCCTCCCTTCACCACTGTGTAAACGCGCCCTGTGGCCGTTCTAAGTTGAGAGATTAAGTCCCCTTGAATCCTAAGGGTCCCTAGGGTCAAACTAGCCCACTAGGTACCTCCAGTAAGCGGCACAGAGCTGCGTTGCATAGAGGTGTAAAAAGGGGCGTGGCCTCAGAACACCTGTCTACAACGCAGCTCCCTGGCGCATACTGGAGATAGCTGTTGGGCTAGTTGGCCCTCAGGGACCCTCAGTATTGAAGGAGAATTAATTCCCCAACTTACAACCGGCCAGGGGGCGTGTTTGCAGAGTGCTGCAAGGAGGGGGCGTGGCCTCCGGCGCGATGCTGGTCTTTTATTTATTTTCTTTTTTTAAGAAGGAGGGCTGTGTGGCCCCCCTTCTTTTTCTAATTTACTGGCCCTGGGGACGCCATCCCCCAGGGCCTGCACCCAATTTTTTTTTGTTGAAAAAAATTAATTTGGCCCTCCCAAGGCCTCAATTGGCCCCGGGGACCCCAACACCGGGTCATGGCCTTTTTTAAAAAAAAATTCTTTAGGAGGGGGCTGCGTTGCCCCCCTCCTCAGGCCACTTATGGCCCCGGGGACCCCATCCCCCGGGGCCGGCCTTTGTTTTTTATTATTTTTAAAAAATATATATTTATAGAAAAACCTAGGACATGCTGGACAAACCGTATGTACCTATCACCATGACGATTTGCGCGATATTCATTAAAAGGCGACTATGCATAGAATGAATCCGAATGGAATGTATTTTCACCGCTAGTGAAGCTCAGACGTGTCTGACGCCCTACCGTGCCTAATCCCGGCGCCCCCGCCGGCGGGTACTCTCCAAGTAGACACCCTTGTCGTTTATTTATACAAACCTGGGTAGCTATTGATGGGCACATTTAATATACACGCACACCAAGCCATTCAAAGGGGATTCGACAAAAATTCGACCAAACTATGCAAGAAACCCCCCTCATGGTTAATAAAACACACATCCACCGCCGGATGTGTAATACTTTTTATTTTACTCTCTGGAAAGGAGACCAACCTCACTTGAGAGTCACAGCGTGCTCCTGGCTGAGCCCAATGCTGTGTTACACCCACCAGTGCCCGCCGAGTGCCTCACACCTCTGTGTTGTATTCCACCAGCTAGTGCGTATGCTATGACACTCTCTAGCCCATGTGCACTGTAACACCACCCCGTGAATATGTCATGCCACACTTGCCTTCGCACGGGTTATATTGCCCCATCTAACGTGCCTTCCTCGATGCCTATGTTATAACACACAGCGCTATGCCATACATATTACAATCTGGGATCCATATCTTTGTGACAGTGCATATGCAATGTTACACTCCCCAGCACATATTTTATATTACAACTTTAGAGACTAGTTAGGTTACACAACACTGCCCTGTGCATATTACACTCCAAGGCGCATATCGCATAGCACACGCTAGTGCCTGTGCTATCTCGAGCTCTTCAATGAATCTGTCATTGCGCACAATGTATTGCATATTATATTTCACGCCTCGGTTCATCTTATATCACACTTTTTGGTGCATAGTTTATACCATATACTATATCTAGTTTTCATTTTCAATCGTGCTCTCAGGACTATGTTCTATATAACACTGCGTCCACCTACCCTTTTCACAGGCATTACATTTTGCGATGGGGGCTGGAGGGTCAGGGGTTGTTTCTGCCAAGTTAGTCCGGAGTCACAGTCACAAACGTCCTCTTCTTCCTGAATAAAAGTGAGATTATGCTGCATACTTGTTCATATTTTAAGTAGTTTGCACAGACACACATTTTAAAAACAATAAAGTTCCTAATACCCACCTTCTCTGAACAATTAGCCTGCTGCCCCATCCACCTCCTCCCTATCCTCTGTTCTCTGAATCCATGGACTAGCCTCCTCCCTCCTGCCATGCATGGTCTGATGTGCTGCCACTGCCCTCCATTTAGCATGATGTACCAGTTCACTCTTCCTGCCCTCCATTGCCCAATTCTATGGCCCATCATTGACCTCCTGCTTAGCCTCTGTTCTTAGCTTGCTGCCCCTATTCTCCTCCCCGTGCCCTCCGATGTCTTTGTGCATGCCCCTGCTCCATCCTTTTTGCCCACCATGTTCCATGGACTTGCCACTCCTATCTACTCTGAGTGTTCTGTTGAGCTGCCACTCCCCTCCCACCTGCCTAGCATTGTCAGATGACTGTAACCTGTCCCTGCCACCTCCACACTGCCTGTCCACATGCCATGCCCCTATCCCCTTCCTCCTGTCCTCCATGGTCCATTTTACTGCCACACCCTTCTGCCCTCCCTGGTCTGTTGTGCTGCAACTGCTCCTCCTGCCTGCCCCGTGCGCTCTGTTGTGAGGCCCCTTTCCCTGAACTCTCTTGTCTGTGCCCAGGTCCTGACCCTCCCTTCTATCCTCAATGGTCCTTTGTGCATGCCCCTGCACCCTCCTTCTTGCCCATCATAGCCATTGTGCTGCCACTAACCCTCCCGCTTGCCATGCATGGTCTTCTGTGCTGCCATGGCCCCTCCCACCTTCCCTGTGTGGTTAGCTAGCTGCCCCTGACCCCCTCCCACCTTCCCCCAATGGTCTGTGTGTATGCCATCATAGTCTCATTGTTGCTCTCCATGGTGTGTCTTGTTTCTAGTGCCCATCCTGCCTGACCTCCATGGTCATCTTGCTGCTCCTGCCCTGCCCCCTTGCCCCCAGCTCTCTTTTTCCATGTGCAGACCCCTATTCCCTCCCTCCTGGCTTGTCTGTTCCATTGTAATGCCCCTGATCTGTCCCTCCTGCCCTTTATGGTCTGTTGTGCTGCAGCTTTCTCTCCTGTCTGTCCATTATGGTCAGCTAGCTACCGATGCCTCTTTCCCCTCTGTTCTCTGTTGTCCATGTGCATGGTCCTGTCCCCTCCCTATTGCTTTCTATGGATTGTTGTGCTGCACTCCCGTCCTGCATGCACTGTGTGGTGTATTGTGCTGCTGTAAACCCTGATGCCTGCCCTGTAGGGTCAGTTTGGTGCACCTCTCCATGTCCCTCCTGTCCTCTGTTATCCGAGTCCATGTCCCTACCCCAATTCCTCCTGCCTACCATGATCCAATGTACCATACTTGCGAACATTTTGAAATTGGTAAGAGGGAGATTTTGAAAAAAAACTGGGGTATTGATTTTCCTCTTTGAGTTACATTGAAAAAGAGGAGATTGTAGATAGGAGACAGATCAAATAAAGCCCATTTGAGCTTAAAAACATTGGACGTTTCCTGGCTGAAACTGGTCTGTTGGCATGTATGGTTGTACTACCACTGCCTCTTCCTTCTGCCCACAATGGTCTATTATATTGCCACAGCCTCTCTTGCCAGTCCTGTATTGTTGGTTTGTTGCCCCTGCCCCCTTTCAACTGCCCTCCATAGTCTGTTGTGCTGCCACTGCCCCTTCCTGCCTGCCCAGTGTGGTCAAATTGTTGCATCTGCACTCTCCTACCTGCCTTCAATTTTCAGGGTCCGTGCCCCTGGCCTCTGCCTCTCAACAGTATCACAATGAACAACTAGATTGCTAACCTTCTATATTTATTACAAAAGTGTGGAACGCCTGACGTCATCTTGATGTAATCAAAACTGTAATACCTAGAGTATTTCCTTTAGAAATTACATATATGAGAGGGTCTTATTTGCATCAAAATTATGGTTAGTGCTCTAAAAAACTAAAATGAGGACATATTTTCTGAGTTTTCAAATAGCGACAAAGAACTTTTAAATTATTTGTAATCTTAATGTTTTTTATCCAGTTGACCACTTGATTAAATGTTGCACCTAGGGTGGTGTTACTTCTAGAGCTGCAGACTTTGCAACTGGGGAACCAGGTTGGAGTTTCTGCTTCAGCTCAACATTCTGTGATTCTGGTCAAATCACTTAATCTCCCCATGTCTACAACCAAAATGAATTTGATCTTGTGTGATGTAACCAATGCTCATGTAAAGCACTCCAATACCTGACAAGTCTACACTATATAAAACTGCAAAAACACAAAAAATAAGTGTTTTGCACACTTCTTTCATTGGGCTATACTTGGGCTACATCTGGGTGATATTTGGGCTTCATTTGGGCTCTTTTGTCTCTGGTGGCCATCTTGGGAGATTTATTTGTTATGAAGTTTCCTAATTTTCTCATTTACTGCAGTCTCCTCAGTAGGAAATACTTTCAGTTTTTTACTTTGGTTCCATCAAGAAGGCATTCAGATGTGTCACACATTTGCCATAAATTCTGAATGTTAGCACTCTAGTTGCTCATTAGATCACTGTAGTAAAGCTACTGCTCACCAGGGAAGTCTGCTGCTGGTATTCAAAGTGCAAGTTTCAGTCTGCATGTCTGAATTTTTTTATGTAATAGAAGAAGATATGAGAAGTCAAAATGTGCCCTAATTTTTCTTTCTGCAGCACTAATCATAATTTCTATGGCAAAATGAACCCCCTCATTGTGTTCCTTTGTAAATTAAATGTTTTAAGTGTTACCACTTTATTCCAATCAAGATGGCTTCAGGTGTGCCATAATTTTGTCATATGTAAGACTGTTGGCGCTCTAGTTGTTCGTTAGAACACTCTGGGACATTCTGTCATTGGGCTATACTTGGGCTATATCTGGGTGATATTTGGGCTACATTTGGGCTCTTTTGTCTCTGGTGGCCATTTTGGAAGATTTATTTGTTATGAAGTTTCCTAATTTTCTCATTTACTGCAGTCTCCTCAGTAGGAAATACTTTCAGTTTTTTACTTTGATTCCATCAAGAAGGCATTCAGATGTGTCACACATTTGCCATAAATTCAAAATGTTAGCACTCTAGTTGCTTCTTAGATCACTGTAGTAAAGCTACTGCTCACCAGGGAAGTCTGCTGTTGGTATTGAAAGTGCATGTTTCAGTCTGCATGTCAGAGTTTTTTAATGAAATAGAAGAGGATTTGAGAAGTCACTCAAAATGTGCCCTAATTTTTCTTTCCGCAGCACTAATCATACTTTCTATGGCAAAATGAACCCCCTCATTTTGTTCCTTTTTAAATTAAATGTTTTAAGAGTTACCACTTTATTCCAACCAAGAGGGCTTCAGGTGTGCCATACGTTTGTCATAAGTAGGACTGTTAGCACTCTAGTTGTTCTTTAGAACACTCTGGGAAGCTGCAGTAGAACACAAAGGAATCAACTGACAGTCTCTGCCCTTGTTGGATGTACATGTTTTACTGAGAATGTCAGACTTCATTCTCACATGACTGAGAAAGATAATGTGAATTTACAGAAAATATGCTCTCAGTTTAGCTTATAGATCACCTTCCAAACCTCTGTGGGAAAAGCATGAGAAAATAGTTTTCTCTCAAACATGATTCATGATATCACAGCAGAAGGTTTTTTCACATGGTAAAATCACCTTAGAACACACCACAATTCCTAAAATGGGTATGGTACCATCAACAAATGATTTATAATGTAACTAAAGTCTTAAAATCTTCTATTAACTGCAATGCTTTTTAATGAGGTGCTATCATGTATATTGGTCCCAAGATGGCTGCCAACACTTCTTGGATGAAGTGCTGACAGCCAATCAGATCTCACGAAGAGATGTGTGGTTAGGCTCCGCCCAGATATATATGTGATTTTACTTTTGATTTTCTCAGGAACTACTGAACTGATTTACACCATTTAAGCAAAAGGAACAAGTCTGAGCTGAGGACTACCTCTTGGCCAAATTTGGTGTAATTCCGTTCAGCACTTCAGGCTGTAGCTGCGTCAACAGGTCCTATGGGAAAAAGGAATTGGGAAAACGCGTTTTGGGACCCCCCTTTTTTCTCTGCCCCCGCTTGATGAATCACTGTGAAATTGTCAGGATAGGAGCGGAACGGAGCTGGCCAAAAGTTTGGAAAATTTTGCGAAGATTCATCAATCAACGCCAACATTATTCCAAATAGAATGTAGCGGATTTCCTATGGAAAATAGGTCCTAACCGTAACTACCTACTATACCTAATATATATATATATATATATATATATATATATATATATATATATATATATATATATATATCCAGTCCGTAAATCTTCATGACAGGAAGCCCCAGACCCTGGCAGGGCGGGTCGGCGTAAGGGGCACGAAGAACCCACTTTAAATCCAGCACAATCTTCTTACACAAGAAGACGCCGACAACCAAATTGGAGGAAAAGAGTGCTTTAATTCTTACATGGAGTATGCAGCAGTTGCAATCTTTATCCCTTACGCGTTTCAACTCACTCTGGAGTCTTGATCACAGGTGTGCTTTTCCTTTCCAAGCTGACCACGTGATAATGCGTCATCAAACCACCTTTTTATTCAGTAGGTATGCGTCGTATTGCTTGTATGGAATGTGCACTGCAGAGTTTAAAAAGTCATTATTTCATCCAGCAGCTTATTTCATAGCATTACAGTTTGTTTCTTTCAGCTGCCAATGTTGTTAATAGTTTTGCAATGCAGTGCACATAAAAAAGCTTCATAATAACTGCTCCTGCTTGGCTTCTACTTCTCCTTTTCTTCACACAAAAACCTTCAAATTCGCAAACAAGGAACGAGTGCTTCTGTTTGCTCCCTTGTCCTTCTCCAGTCAGATTTTTTCGTAGGACAATCCTCTCTTCTTTCATTTGTGGAGGAGGACGGGTATATATATATATTCACTTTAAAAAACATATATTTCAGGTATGTTATAGTTAGGAATTAGCATTTAAAAAACCTTTGAAATTCACTGAAAAAACCATAGGTTTCAGGCACGTTATAATTAGGAATTAGCATTTAATAAACCATAGAAATTCACTGAAAAAACCATAGGTTTTAGGAGCGTTATAGTAACTGGACATTTCCCTCGTACAAAACCATTGAAATTCCCCCGTTATAGTCAGTTCACCTAACTATAACTCACGCCCCCGCAATGCACTGCTGATGACGTCACATATTACATCACTCATGACATGGTCAGTGACATCACTGATGACACCACTGATGAAATCTCAAATGATTTAATTTGCAGATTGCAAGAGAACCATCGTTGTTAAATTTTTTTTTTCCCTGAAGTTCATTGTTTTGTTCCACCAGTTCTGTTTTTTTCATTTTTCAAGAAAAAACAAAAAAATCTAAAAAATTGTTCAGAAAATCCCCAAAAAAATATAAAACAAAAAAGAAGAAAAAAAGAGTTCTTGTCAGAACTAACTTTTCTGGTTTAAAAAAAGAGCTATATTTTTATGTTAGTGTGTGAAAGTTTAGATTAATGTATGTGTAGTGCATAATTGTCTGAACAAATGCATTAGTAGTGTATGGTGAATGTATAAGTGCAGAACTATGAGGAAGTCCGGCAGCATCACACAGTAAGCTCTTTAACTGCAGTGTGCTGTGGTACTTCCGAAGCACAGGGATGCAACATATGTTCATAAATATGTTTCAAGTCTATGCTTCCCTCTGCACAGCTGCTTAAACTGCAGCCATGTGGTGACACAGGCACCCTTGCACCATGGTGCAAGGATATCTGTGTCATTTGGAGTTTGTTTTTGTGCAGGAAGACACACCTTCTTGCACAAAAACAATCAGTAAAGGCATTATTCTCCTTCAATGTATGCTGAGCATTGTAGCATATATTGAAAGATAAAAAATTATGATAAGTGAAAACAATTCTCCTTGTTGTGCCTAGCTACACCAATTGGAGGAGGATGCACCATTCACACACATGTCCAGATTTACGATTTATGATAAATCTGGAGATGTGTCTTATTCTATGAGTGTTCTTTGCAATTACGCAGAGCAACACCTATAGAACGCCCTTTCAACACAAAGTGGTGTGTATGATGAGGTCGTATTTACATGGAGAAGAAAAGGTACACAGAGTGCCTTTTCCTCTCTTTGTAAATATGAAAGAGTGTCTTGCGCTATAATCATGTTACAAAAAGTGACATATTTCTGTTTGGAAAATTGCTTGCGAATGATAGGAGGTAAGCACAGAGTTTTGTCTGCAAAGATGCTCAAAGAAGAATGATTGAAATCATTGCGGTCCTTCAATAGGTACAATGTGAAATATTATGAACCACTCAAATCTGTTCTTTTGCAGGTCACATGATATCCTATGACAGGGAGATTCCAAAACTACATAGGTATAAACAGAGTGTTTTGAAAAACGTATTCAAACTATGTAGCTTCTCGCAGATCTTCCCATTGTGCATATTAATACTTCAACTTACCTTCACAGTAATAGAAATTAAAAATGGTACACATTTTTTTCAGATGTTTTTTATAATGTAAATTGGGATAAAATGCTTATTTTAGAATTAGGATCTGTGAAAGAAAAGAAAAAATAGTTATAACATGTAATAATACATTTTAAACAACACAGCATAATTTAAACAAAGTAATTTGTTTGCCTTTTTTGCTGTTCTCAGAATATATTGAATTTCACTAGAAATAGTGATTTCAATCGTACTCATCACATAACAGCGGGCAAAAAAAAACAATCAAAAAGATTGTTTAAAAAAAAACAATAATCTATTCTCAGTAAAATACCAGAAAATTCAAATCACACATATATAAAATGCTTACTGCTAAGAAAATTTTATTACTTAAATTTATAAACACAGTAAATGTTGTCACTTTAAAATATACACCGAGTCAATGTGTAAGAAAAAGTCCATAATTCAAACATATACCTTTGCTTGAGGCCAAATGGTATTGCACCTTTGCAAATTGTAAATGTAAATTGTCCAATGGCAATCCTGTTAAGTTATAATAATAAATTCCTCAGAGGCTGAATTATCTTCCTAAAACTTTGGCTTTAACAATATTAGGTAGGAATTTGGTAATTCACTAGGCAAACGTTGTTTGAAAACCAACTTAGCATCATTACAAAGTGTCCAACCTTTGTCACATTTTAGATAGGCAGTGTAATGTCCAGATTTTGTGGAAGGACCATCATGGAAAATTGTTGCAACTGCTACAAAAGTCCTTCCTGATATTGATAGTTGAGTTGCTACAAAATGTTTTATTAAAATGTCCAATTTTTTTCCATCAGCTGTACAACGTTGCATCATTAAAATTCAATATTGTCCATATCTTTGTAAAAACAATGTTGATAACATTTCTGATTTAAATTGGCTACACTCCATGTTTTGATTTGCAGCTTTAACTAATTTATTGGAAGACACTGATTTACAGTGCATTAATGTTAAATATAGAAGTCTTTCAGTGTCTACATTAGTGCTAGATGTATACATACAATTTTCACAATGATGTACCCATTTGTAACAAAGGCCAAAAATATTTTCTATTTCTACACCTTCATTTTCTAAAACGGTAATCATATACATTAGAAATTCCTGAGCATCTTGTTGGATATTTTGCGTAAATTGTGTAGATCCAGAACATACATCCAAAAGATTATGAACATCAGAAACAGTTTGTATTTTACTTGTATCAGTTCTCAATTTTTCATAAACAGAATGCAACAAGGAACAAAATCTTTTTTCCCGATTCTGTATAATTTGTTGTTGCAAACCTTCAAGATAAAAAACAACATTGACCACTACATTAGCATAGCAGTTGACACCTGAACTATTTTCAAACTGATAACCAACAATCTCTTCAACAGTGTCCTTTTTCTTTTTGCTTGCAATGACAACATTATCTTGTTTTTCCCTTCTCTACACCTTCAGTACAGATATTCTCATTCCTTCTTTTTCGACCAACCACATGCTTTACAAATACAGGATATTGACCTAAATTTGGAGCATACACCCTTCTTAACCTATTATACTCTTTTTCACAGTTTGCATCTGCAGTAACCTTTGTGTCATCAAAATCAATCAAAAACAAACCAGATAATGTTGTGACTCGCGACAAAGCAACATATGCCATACCCTCTTTAAGCACAGTAGATCCAATATGCACCAATGCACTGTCTACACTTAATCCTTGAGATTTATGAATAGTCACTGAGTATGCCAGAGAAAATGGAAATTGTTTCCTATGGACATATAATTCTTTAACAAGCAAAAAAGGAACTGAACAACGACCAATTTCTTTAACTTCTTCAATCTGATCAAATTTATTTTTAAAAATGCAATTCCATTTTTTTTCTGATAATTAACAAAATCCACAACTTTACCCATTGCTCCATTAACTAAACCCTTTTCTACATCCAAATTACGCCTTAAAATTACCCGACAGTTTATACATGCGTATAGATTCTTTTCTAAACCAGCCGTTTTAGATATATTTTTTTCTAAAGAATCCAGTTTTGTTTTCAATTTTTTTGTCAAAATAATAGTGATTCCTTCAAGCTTTATTTTATCGATGGCTTCCATTTTTATAATTTCTTCATTTTCGAGTTTCAATAGTTCTTCGTTGAATATAGAACACTCGCGCGGTGTTGGCATTAAGCAGATTACAGATTTATTTTCTGCAATTTTCATGTATATTTTCTCAGGAACTACATTTTCATTTGGAAACAAATTGGAAAGTAATCGACTCTGCAAAGCTTGTTTGCCATGTTCTGTCAGAAGTACAATTCTTATATCTTGAAGAATACTTCCATATTCAGCATCATTTGCCTGTCGCATATTTTTTGTCAGTTCTTTGTATTCAAAATATGACCAAATGTTCAAGTTTCCAACACTACCCAGAGACTTTCTGGTGTCTTCATGAGCAAGTGTTTTAAATATTGGTTGCCCTTTTACAGGAGTCAGTTGCAGTAGATCTCCAAAAACTATTACTTGTTTTCCTCCAAATAACACGTCATACTCTGTTTTAAGAAATGCTGCATTCTTAAATGCACAAAGGCAAACATTAAGTTTGAGACCATGCTTACCTCATCAAAAATGAGAAGTTTCATTTTGTTCAGGACTCTTGAAACTTCACAACAAGCTTCTCCAGATAGCTTGTGGTATTCCAATTTGTTCTCATGCTCTACTGGTAGCATTAGTAAACGATGTAAAGTAATTCCTTTAATGTTATGTGTTGCCAACCCAGTTGGAGCAGTGACAACACAAGGCAAATGCGACTCAGTTGTTTTCTGTACATAACTTGTAATTACTTTAATTAAGAAACCTTTTCCTGTTCCAGCTTGTCCACTCACATACATTCAGATAGGTTGAAATGATGTGCATGAGCACTCTTTCTTTTCATGAAGTAATCCATGGTCAATCTGTTGTCTCACTTGCTGATATATTTGTTTCGGTTCAACATTTAGGTGCCAATTCCGATCCGGTAAAAACCGGGTACGAACCGTCGGACGGAGCCTTTTCTCCGTCCGACTCGTACCCGGTGCGAAATCCATCCGAAAATGCAAGTACGATTCATACGGAAACACCATTTCCGTACGATTCGAACAAAACACCGACCGAACAGAAACTAAACACAATTCCGATCCTGAAAGGAGCCGACGTGACGTCGGTACGCATCCAGCCTACGTTTCACGAACCAGGAAGTACGATTCGAACCGACGTCATCCCGCACGGAAAATATTTACCGGCTGCCAAAAACTGCCGGGAAATCAGGACGACACACGCAAGGAGCAGCTGGACGCGACGAACAGACATGGACCCGAACCTACGTGCCATCCCTGCCCTCCTAGCAGTCCACCTGGCGTACAGGAACCGACGCAGACGCCGCAGAAGGTCAGCACAACAACCAGGGGCAAAGGGGGGGGCAGGGGCAGGACACACAACACCAACACATGGTACCAAATCACACATGGCCTGGACATACCTGACCATCAGGGCCTGGTCACTTCCAGGGGGTGGGGGCAAGGCCAGCAACGCAAGCGTCCGCCACAACGGAAGTGGATGGTCACGCGAACCGGTACGTACCCTACCCAGGCCGCAAGAGCGTGGGTACGGAACGTACCACGCGTCCCCCTACGTCACTCCAACAATAGCGGTACGGCCCGTACCCACGTCAGAAAGGCCTTGGTACAGCTCGTACCAGCATTGCTGGGGTCATGTAGGGGTACGCGTGGTACGACCCGTAGCCACGCCCCCAAGGCCTGTGTACGGTGCGGACCCCACGGCCCGCAACAATGGTGGGACGCACCGTACCCACACACCAAAGGCATGGGTACGGCCCGTACCCAGGCACGCAGAGCGTGGGCAGGGGTATGTACGGACCGTACCCCCACCCGTGGAAGTACGGCCCGTACCCCCACCCGTGCATGTACGCCCCGAACCCCCACTCGTGTATGTA
The DNA here is from genome assembly GCF_964204655.1 of Triturus cristatus. Lineage (NCBI taxonomy): Eukaryota > Metazoa > Chordata > Amphibia > Caudata > Salamandridae > Triturus > Triturus cristatus. The sequence goes on from NC_140592.1 coordinate 1,124,142,263, forward strand.
CGCCCCGAACCCCCACCCGTGTATGTACGCCCCGAACCGCCACCCGTGTATGTACGCACCCAAGCGCCACCCGTGTATGTACGCCCCGAACCCCCACCCCACCCTGGTATGTACGCCCCGAACCCCCACCCGTGTATGTACGCACCCAAGCGCCACCCGTGCATGTACGCCCCGAACCCCCACCCCACCCTGGTATGTACGCCCCGAACCCCCAGCCGTGTATGTACGCACCAAACCCCCACCCGTGTATGTACGCACCAAACCACCACACCAGCCGTGTATGTACGCACCAAACCCCCACCCCAGCCGTGTATGTACGCACCGAACCACCACCCGTGTATGTACGCACCGAACCCCCACCCCAGCAGAGTATGTACGCCCCGAACCCCCACCCGTGTATGTACGGACCGAACCCCCACCCGTGTATGTACGGACCGAACCCCCACCCCAGCCGTGTATGTACGCACCAAACCACCACCCGTGTATGTACGCCCCCTAACCCCCCCCAGCCGTGTATGTACGCACCGAACCACCAGCCGTGTATGTACGCACCAAACCCCCACCCGTGTATGTACGCACCTAACACCCACCCCAGCAGAGTATGTACGCCCCGAACCCCCACCCGTGTATGTACGGACCGAACCCCCACCCCAGCAGAGTATGTACGCCCCGAACCCCCACCCGTGTATGTACGGACCGAACCCCCACCCCAGCCGTGTATGTACGCACCAAACCACCACCCGTGTATGTACGCCCCCGAACCCCCCCCCAGCCGTGTATGTACGCACCGAACCACCAGCCGTGTATGTACGCACCAAACCCCCACCCCAGCCGTGTATGTACGCACCGAACCACCACCCGTGTATGTACGGACCGAACCCCCACCCCAGCAGAGTATGTACGCCCCGAACCCCCACCCGTGTATGTACGGACCGAACCCCCACCCCAGCCGTGTATGTACGCACCAAACCACCACCCGTGTATGTACGCACCAAACCACCACCCCAGCCGTGTATGTACGCACCAAACCACCACCCGTGTATGTACGCACCAAACGCCCACCCGTGTATGTACGCACCAAACCACCACACCAGCCGTGTATGTACGCACCAAACCCCCACCCCAGCCGTGTATGTACGCACCGAACCACCACCCGTGTATGTACGCACCGAACCCCCCCCCAGCCGTGTATGTACGCACCGAACCACCAGCCGTGTATGTACGCACCAAACCCCCACCCGTGTATGTACGCACCTAACACCCACCCCAGCCGTGTATGTACGCACCGAACCACCACCCGTGTATGTACGGACCGAACCCCCACCCCAGCAGAGTATGTACGCCCCGAACCCCCACCCGTGTATGTACGGACCGAACCCCCACCCCAGCCGTGTATGTACGCACCAAACCCCCACCCGTGTATGTACGCACCAAACCACCACCCCAGCCGTGTATGTACGCACCAAACCACCACCCGTGTATGTACGCACCAAACGCCCACCCGTGTATGTACGCACCAAACCACCACACCAGCCGTGTATGTACGCACCAAACCCCCACCCCAGCCGTGTATGTACGCACCAAACCACCACCCGTGTATGTACGCACCAAACGCCCACCCGTGTATGTACGCACCAAACCACCACACCAGCCGTGTATGTACGCACCAAACCCCCACCCCAGCCGTGTATGTACGCACCGAACCACCACCCGTGTATGTACGCACCGAACCCCCACCCCAGCAGAGTATGTACGCACCGAACCACCACCCGTGTATGTACGGACCGAACCCCCACCCGTGTATGTACGCACCAAACCACCACACCAGCCGTGTATGTACGCACCAAACCCCCACCCCAGCCGTGTATGTACGCACCGAACCACCACCCGTGTATGTACGCACCGAACCCCCACCCCAGCAGAGTATGTACGCCCCGAACCCCCACCCGTGTATGTACGGACCGAACCCCCACCCGTGTATGTACGCACCAAACCCCCACCCGTGCATGTACGCACCGAACCTGCTATAAGAATGGGGTGTGCAAAACACCCCCAGCAGTGCCCAGACACAGGAGGGGTGGGTGCAGGGTCCTCCCAGCAGTGCCCAGACACAGGAGGGGTGTGTGCCTATCACTCCCAGCAGTGCCCAGACACAGGAGGGGTGTGTACCTATCACTCCCAGCAGTGCCCAGACATCGGACAATATACCCCATCAACAAGTTCAGTGACCTACAAGGGTGATACCCCAGATGCAGGCGGAGCCATCGCTGAGCCAGCATGGCTATATTGAAAGGCAACCCTCACACATCCAGGAAATGTAGACACAGCACAGCACAGCATTTGGGAGACACCCTGCAGGAAAAATGGCCTGGGCCACAGAGGACGGAACACACCTTGGGACAATGTCACCATACAGTGAGAGCAAACATGACCAAATACCATTTGCAGAGACCTTTGTGATGGCACGCAGATGGCAGGGTACACCCCATGAGCAGCACACTCCAACATTTCACAGACCCCTAACACATTATCACCACCCCAACGCAGGGAGCACCAGCACCAACAGCAAGTCCAGGAAAGCATCAGTGTGCAAAACAAAAAGAAAAGGCTTTATTCAGCAGGAAAATATATCAGAGAAAATGTCCACTATGTACAAGGGCCATGGGCCAGCCCAGCAGCAATGTCCGGGGGGGGGGTACACATCGGGACGTGTGTCCCCTAGCTTGCCTGCACAGTTCACAAGTCCATTTCATCCACAGAAGAGGGGGCATCAGGGGGGAGGGTGGAAACAGGCACCGCAGGGACAGGAGGGGAAAGGGTAGGTGTTGTGGGTGCAGGGAGGGATGAATCTGCCACAGGGGGGGTGCCAGCGCCAAAGGTGGAGGACAGAATGGCGCTGCACACGTCGGCAAGTTCCCCCAGCGACTCCCCCGTACCCAATCCAACCACAGGCCCCAAGGAGGGGGGGGGGGCAAAGGGATGGGTCGCAGCGCCACTGGGGGAGGGTGTGGACAGGGTGGGGGACTCAACTCCCCTGGCCGGGTCCCGCCTCCACCGCTTGCGGGGTGGTGTCATCCTGGGGCTGGGGGGCACACTCGCAGTGGATGATGCTGTCACTGACTGTTGGCCAGGAGAGCTAAGGGGAGTGGATTTGGAGGGAGTGGGTTGTGTGGAATGCGGACTCCCACTGTGGCTGCGTGTTCTACGTTTCCCCCCCGACCCAGTGGGTGTGCCTTCCTCACCCTGTGTGTGCGTGACAGGAGGTGTGCGCTTCGACTTCCCTGGTGGTGTGGTGCCTGTGTCTGTTGGGGTGCGTGCACGCTGACGTCTGGATGTGCGTGGGACAGGCACGGGAGTGGGAATTGTGGATGGGGCAGGGGTAGGGGGTGTTACGCAGCGCTGCAGGAGATCCAGTGCTGCAGTCAGTGTGGAGTCTATGGACCTCAGCAACTGCCGTTGGTCAGACTGCGCAGCCGACATGCCCTCCATGTATGCCTCCATCTGGGTCAGCACCTGGGTGTGGGCATGGAGGACATTTAGCATCGCAGTCTGACCAACCTGCAACTGCCTCAGGATGTCCACAGACTCCGCACTCACCGCAGCAGTGGTGACAGGGGCAGGGGGTGCGGTGCCTGGCAGGAAGGAGACATGTGGGGACCGAGCACGGAGGGAAGGGCCACGAGCATGTGGGAGGCCGGTGATGGAACCTGAGGTGGCGGGGGGATGTGGAGGGCTGCCATCAGCTGGGGGGGCAGACTCCGCCACCTCTGTGAGCTCAGCCTCGGACCCGTCTGCGTCATAGTCTGTGTTGGCAGTCAACAGGTCCTCCGCCTCACTCCCTTCGGCCTCCGTGCCACTCCATGTGCCAGACAGGACAGCACTGCTGGTACTGGTGCTCAATCTCTCCTCCCGGTCCGTGCTAGTGTCTCCTTCCGTGTCCCCCGGCGATGCTGTGGGCAAGGTGAAGAGACAGGAGAAAATCAGACACCTGTACACTTATGTCACATGAGTCAAATATACATAGGTCACATTGCATAGCCTGAAAAGCAACAGGAGTAACACCTACAAAACAATGTACACATGTAGGCCATGGAACACACAGTTTTTCTACCCACCATGCCACTGAGACACAATGGAGATCATGACACAACAGCAAATCACTGCACCTGAAATTTTAGAGAGGAGTCAGCCTCTGGGGACAAATGTGCACGGCACCTGCACCACACTGCGTCGTCAAAAAGGGATGAGCATGAATCATATCCATTTACTCTTGCCGCATGCTGCAAAGGCAATACATGAAACCAGGCCACACATGACAGGGTCACTGCACCTTGAGCGTATGTCCAGTCAAACATCACACACAGGCTAAACCCAGCAAGGAGGATGAAGCTTCTGACATGTAGGCCTTGTACGCACAAACCACCCACACCTGAGACAATCTCATTGAGACGGAGAAAGTATGTACACCTCTTACTCTGGGATGGAAACACATGGCCTCCACTAATTCATGACTGTAAACACACAGCCCCTGGTGGCCATGTCCACACATCATTGACAGGCAAACATCATCAGATTGTCTCAACAACACACACAGGTAATGCCCACTGTGAGTATGCACAAGCAAAATGGGTCCCCCTGTACAGTGGACACATGTAGCAACCTGTAGGTCCTAACAGTTGAGCCCAGGGTACAATGCCACCCTACGCAACCCATGGCAAAGACACAGTGAATGGCCATATTGTTGGATGACGCACATGATACCTAGGAAGAGGTGCCCCAGGGCACAGTAGTGCCCACACTCCTCCATGGTCCAGGATGGACATGACTGCAAATTAAGCAACCGTCCCTGCACTTAGCAGGCCTCCCACTCAGGCACATCATGTCAGAGGGCACACAATTGGACATGCATGCTGGAAGGCTGTACATTTTGGAGACACACCCCTATGTCGTGATTCACAATCAGTGCCAAGTGACATGGACACCACAATGACTGAAATTGGCCATGGCACACGCAAGGTCCCCATACCTGTGGCACATCACCCCCACACATGATGCTGATAGCATAGGGCACCTGCATGAACTGCCTGCATAAATAACCTTGTGCAAGAGTGGCGACAGACCAGGGAACACATTGCAAGGAGGGGAAGGGAGGGAGTGAGAACAGCACTGTGCTACTTTGTGGAGAAGTTGACGCACTGCACAATCAAACCCTGGCAGTGTATCCATGCAACTGCACACTTACATTGGCTGGGGACACACAACTGACACACATGTACCTACCCCCTTCCTGCTGCTGCCTCTCCTGTAGGCGCCTGTCCATATCGGGGAAGACCACCGCCAGCACACGCTTCTGGATGTGGGTCAGACGACGGCGGCCACGGTTCTTACGGCTCTCAGGTGAGTCCCCCAGCAGGAGCCGTGCAATCCTCCTCGTCCAGCACCGGATGTCCTGCCAGCGTTTCCTCACCTGAGACAGGCTCCGCCTCCGACCCTCTGTACCCCTCACGGCACTGACGGCTTCCCTCCAGATCTCCCCCTTGGCAATGGCGCCTACCTGTGAGGATGCAAAAGAGAGAATACATTAATCCACATGAGCAAAGACACAGAGACACACATATAGAACAATCCTCATTATGAACAGGCCATGGTATGCATGCAACTAATTGCACCTTTGTCATAGGGACATTATCCACTGTGGAAGGCCAAATGCACTACGTGCCAGTGGAAGCACACGGGTGGCATGAGGGGTACCACACACTCACTGACCAGGGATCACACTGTGCCTCACAGGCTACACCAGGATTATGTACAGCACCTCACAGCAGTCACCTGCCCCAGCACACTGATGCTACCTCAGCAGAGTACACAGACACACACAGGTACAGGACAATCACATGGCATTGCCAACTGCGGGTACACACCTCACTCTGCCCATGTGCCAGTAGACGGGGGTGTCACAGGTGTGGGGCTGGCTCAGCACGGCATGCACACAGCACTGCTCCCTGCTCACATCCGATGGCCAGGCCATATCCATCCCTCATGCTGCTTGTGTGCAACACTCCCCATATGCACTCACCCACATGACAGGGGACTAACACACACACCAATGTGCAGGGGACGAACACGGCCTTTGGACACTCACAGCACAGGTACACTGAACAAACACACATCCATGGGTACTGACACCTGTCACACTGGGGGGAACACAGGATCACATCAGGACTGTGGAAACAACATCCCCAGGAGGAGTATGCAGGCAGAATGTGGCATGCACCTTGCATTCATTGTCACAGTAGGCACTATGCAAGTGAGGAGTGCACACAGGAAACACAGCATGCTCTGCATGGGTGACATGAGGCCTTCCACACCCTGGGACCCACTCCAAACAACAGTGCATGTCTGTCACACATGGACACAATGCCAGAAGTCACTGTCACACAAAAGGGGCACAGTCTAAGCTAGTGGAGTCTGCACTCACCTGAACCCCTGGTCGACCATACAGGCTCTGGAACTGTGGGAGGATCACATCTATCAGGGCAAGGTTCTCCTCCTGGGTGAATGGCTGTGACCTCTCCACAGTCCTGGACATGGTGCCAGAGGAATCACTATCAGCAGCAGTGGTCATGGATGAATGGATGTGCAGGCAAGTGCTCTCTCATGGGACCTGGCTGCCTTATATATGCCTGGCTGGCCTGTTCATGTATAGGAGTACAGATTGATTGGTCAGTCACATTAGCATCCTACGTTTCATCCAATCCCTTCAAACCTACCCCAGTGTGTGGCTTTGCATGGTTTCAGTTTTGATAATGATGTCAAGTCAACATCCACATTGCAACAATGTAGATTCTTTCAAACTGACTTCTGCTGTGCACCTGGTGCTCAAATTCAAAAATTTAACTCAGTCTCCATGGCAACCATCAGGCATTTAGGCCCTTATACTTGTCCCTCATGTGTCCCCTATGTGTTTTCATACATTTACACACAGGTACGGTGCGTTCCACGCCCTAGGGCACCCCACAAGCAGTGATACCGACCGTACATGCGCTTGTACGGTCCGGATCACAATATGGGCGCTGGCGTATGCGTACGCCACAGTAGTACGGACTGTACACGCGCTTGTACGGTCCGGATCACAATATGGGCGCTGGCGTATGCGTACGCCACAGTAGTACGGACTGTACACGCGCTTGTACGGTCCGGATCACAATATGGGCGCTGGCGTATGCGTACGCCACAGTAGTACGGACTGTACACGCGCTTGTACGGTCCGGATCACAATATGGGCGCTGGCGTATGCGTACGCCACAGTAGTACGGACTGTACACGCGCTTGTACGGTCCGGATCACAATATGGGCGCTGGCGTATGCGTACGCCACAGTAGTACGGACCGTACAAGCGCGTGTACAGTCCGTACTACTGTGGCGTACGCATACGCCAGCGCCCATATTGTGATCCGGACCGTACAAGCGCGTGTACAGTCCGTACTACTGTGGCGTACGCATACGCCAGCGCCCATATTGTGATCCGGACCGTACAAGCGCGTGTACAGTCCGTACTACTGTGGCGTACGCATACGCCAGCGCCCATATTGTGATCCGGACCGTACAAGCGCGTGTACAGTCCGTACTACTGTGGCGTACGCATACGCCAGCGCCCATATTGTGATCCGGACCGTACAAGCGCGTGTACAGTCCGTACTACTGTGGCGTACGCATACGCCAGCGCCCATATTGTGATCCGGACCGCACAAGCGCGTGTACAGTCCGTACTACTGTGGCGTACGCATACGCCAGCGGCAATATTGGCCCAGGGACCCTATACACGCGCTCCGAGCGTATGTACGGTGCGTATAACAACTGTCAGTGGTGACAGGCGGCACACAGACAGGAATGGAGCGGACAGGTATTGCCAAGGGTGGACACCAATGCATTGTCTGTGCAATACCACCTGTGTGTGACACAGGTGTGTCAGGATGTGATGTGGCACTTTACCCCTGAGGTGTGGGCAAAGCACATGTACGATGAGCTGTGTACACATGTCGTGTGTGATGGTGCGCATTGTACCACACATCCCCTGCACTCCTTTGACATGTGTGCATGTCGTACACACTAGTGGAGCCATGAGTCACTTGCATGTCCCAGTCACGGACACCCGCACCTGTCCCCTGATGCCAGGTACACGGAATATTACATATGACACGTGTATGGCTGCGTTGCATGCTGCAACCATGTCATGTGTGTGGCATGTCTTTCCATGATTTTGCTGTAGGTGTGTGATTCAATGTGTCAGCAGTTGCTGCTGCCAACATGTGTCTGTGTGTCGATGGGCATGGCACACTGTTCCGCACACCAGCCCACATATGTGATTTGCCATGAGGTGTGTATGTATCCAACTACACGGAGTATCAACACAAGTACATATCCACATGCTCCCTATGTATGTTCTGTCTCGACATGTACTCCTCAAAGGCAATGTGTGTGGCCTGTCCTATTCCTATGACATGTGACCAGTGCATATCGCATCCAACTACCTGTCTGTACCATACGCATACTACCTCTGCACATGTGTGGATGTCTGTGAATCCTGTGATGCGTGTGCATGTTCACTTACACTGGCCCACAGCTAGTCTCATGCCATGTCATCGTGATCTTGCCCCCCTCCGTTAGTGGCTGTCCCTTGGTAGGAGTGTAACCTGACTGGCGTTCGTGTCCAGGAACTGTGGCACAGACCTGACTCACAACGTGGCATATGTGTATTGGCTGTGTAACATGTGCTCAGTGCATTGACGATGTTGTTGTACAGTGCTCACTCTTAGGTGTTCCTTCCATTTCACTGCAGGGCTCCGCCTCTCCCTCGACGTATGCCAGACATTGCTGCCCTGCATGAACGGGACTGTATACGCCGCTACAGATTCAGCCAACGGTTGATTGATGAGTTGACTGGCCGGCTGGAAGCACAACTCCTCCCGCGCCACAGGTATCCAAGTGCACTGACACCCAAGTTGAAGGTGATGGCAGCCCTACATTTCCTTGCCACGGGTACGTTCCAACATACCATTGCTGATGTCGGGGGCATGTCCCAGACGATGTTCAGCCGTGTTCTGCATGATTTCTTAGAGGCCATGTTGGTTCACCTGGATGAGTACATTAAATTCCCAAATCGTGAGCAGTTGACAGATGTCAAGCGTGAGTTCTATGCCCTGGGAGGGATGCCCCATGTCATTGGGTCCATAGATGGGACACATGTTGCGTTGGTACCACCACAGGCACAGGAGGTGGTGTATAGGAATCGCAAACATTATCACTCCATTAATGCCCTTGTGGTGTGTCTGTCCAACATGGTGATTTCACATGTCTGTGTTCGCTTTCCAGGATCAGCACACGATGCCTTCATCATGAGGCGTAGCAGGGTGCCAGAAATGATGCTGCAGCTGCGGAACGAGCGAGCATGTATTGTTGGTGGGTAGACTCTGGCAGTTCAGTGTTTGGCGTCATCTTCCAATCTCACTGCCTGTGCTGACACACTTCTGTCCATGATGTTTCCTTGTAGGGGACGCTGGCTATCCCAACATGCCATGGCTGATGACGCCTGTCCGCAACCCCAGCACGGCTGCCGAGCACCTCTACAACAACGCACATGGGCGGACCAGGAGAGTCATTGAGAGGACGTTTGGACTTCTGAAGAGCCGATTCCGGTGCCTCCACAAGACCGGCGGAGCACTCCCATATGCCCCGGTGAAGGTGTGCAAGATCATCATCGTCTGCTGCATGCTGCACAACATGGCAGTGGAGGAAGCTGTTCCACTCATACTGGATCAAGATGACCAGGACCATCCACCCGTGGAGGATGAAGGGCTTGGTGACGGGGCAAGTGATGTGGAGGAGGAGGAGGCTGTGGAGGACATGCGGAGTCGGCTCATACGCAACTTCTTTGCTTAGTGGTGAGTTCCAGTGTCTGAGTGTGCACGCATTGGGCCGTGTGTGGCATGTGTTGCAATGTGTGTGTCCATCTGCATGTCTGCCAAGTGAGTCAGTGGTGTGTATTGAAGTGTCACTCAAGTGATGGCGCAATGGAAGGATGTTGTCTGAGGGTCATCATTGTCACCTGTCATGTTAACAACATGATACGTGTTAAGTACATGCTTGCGGATGTGCTCCTTTGTGCTGAATCCTTGTGTGTCTCTCTTCCACAGGTCCATGTGCATGCTGTCTGCTGGTGGCATTGTTGTGCTCCTGCTACTCCTCATGAACACAGCGACATGTGCTGATTCAGCGTCACATGCACGGGCAAGTGTTGAAATCTCCTCAGGGTAAGGGATGCCTCACGTCGTTTTGGGTGTGTGAATTGTTTGTAGTCTGTGTGCACTTCTCCGGTTCATGTGTGTTCCATTTGCATACATGGTGATCCTACATGGGGAACATGACATGGGGCAGGCTTCACCTGGAGCCATGCTCAGACTTGGTGACTGTCATGTGGCAGGGGATTGGGGATTGTGATGAGGCCATCATTGTGTGTAACACTGGCCTCGGAAACATACAGGTTGCACCGGGTTGACATGGTGTGTGATTGCCCCATCAGTGCCTCAATGGTGTATAGCGGCCTCTCCGTGGCAGCAGGGGGTGTTTAGCTGTTATCCGTCACTTGTGTGCCAGGTCAATGGGATGCCAGCATCTGTGTTGCAATGGGGGGTGCCAGTGTTGCTCCCACATGTACATCCACATGACCTGTGTATGTGTTGACAGAGTATCATTGTCATTCCAACACACATGACTAATAAATTTGTCCCTCTGTCTCCAAGGTGCCTCTTCCCTGTCAATGGTGCCCTGTTGCCACTGTGCGTGCCGCAGGTCTGGCATAGTTTTCATAGGTGGTGCATATGTGTCTATGTGTAGAGTGACAAGATGCTAGGGGTTTGTCAGGGAGTGGGAACTGTATTATGCACAAGATGCACAGTTCCATCCACCTCAAGGCAAGAGAGACCATCCCCCAGGGAAACTACAACATCTGTGTAGAATCCTACCCTGCAGTCTACGGACATGTGCCTCACGACTCCCATGGTACTTGTCCATATCCGGAGTGCATCTGCACAGCTCTGCTACTGCGTCGGGCAACCAGGCCACATCAACGTCCTAACGGGATGGGGGGAATGTTTCACAGCCAGCTGCAGGATGACCTTCTAGATCCACGCCCACACTCATGATGCAGCCCACAACCCCAACACAACCATGTGGCACAGTGATCCTAAACTGCATTCTGGCATCTCCATGCATCCAACCTTGGCCTAGCCACCATTCTCAACATCCGCCTGACGCAAGCATGCTGCACATTGTAGGGACACATGTCTAGACATACCTGGGAGCGGCAAGCCAGGTCACTCCACATGATCCCTGACCTCTGCGCATGACTGTTGCTCCCCTGAATGTGTCTGTAGCCACAGTTGTGCGGGAACCACTCAGCTGGTTGGGCCCAGCACAGGTGAGTTTGTTACTCCATGTCTGTATCAGATGAGACATTGGGACCCATGTGTGTCCTGGGCAAGACTGCGACCCCACGGTTTGGATGGTTGGAGTTAATTCTGAGATCAGGCATGCTTTGACTGTACGACACACACATGTATTGTAATAATGTAGAATCACGGCATCATCTTGTAAGTGTGATTAATTTATTTGTGGTGGGGTACGGGTTTGTGGGGATGACAAGAGGTGCACAGCGGGAGTGTAGAATCCAAAGTTCACTGGGGGAGTTGGTATCCTTGTCGTAGCAAAATGTCAGAGTCCATGCCACAGTCTTCGTCAACATAGGTCAGACAGTGACCAGCAAGTCCATGTGGCAGAGAATGTCATGTGCTGCTATTGGGCCAGAGGGCCAGGTGCCAGGCCAGGTGACCTGGGAGATGGTGATGTTCTGCTGACTCTCACAGTCTTTTTCGTGGACGACCCACCTTCCTGCGGGGACCCTCGGAAGCAGTCCGTGACGATGTCTGTGACGCTCCGTCGGATGAATCCTCCTCCTCCTGATCCCTCCCTGTGTCTGGTAATGGCCTTCGCCTGGTGCCACAGGGAGGGTTGCCCATGTTGTCGGCAATCCGACGGAGTACACCGGTCATTTGGGTTTGCACCGCCACGAGCTCAGCCTGTCTATCCTCCATCCTTCCTTGGTGTTGCAGTTGACAGGCATGTTGCTGGGACTGCAGGGTCTTCATCTCCTGGAGGGTCCCCTTGATGTCATTGAGGGTGGACGCAATCTGGTCCATGCCCCTGGTGTCACGCCGGTATGTATCCAGGATGTTGCTGACCTGGGACACTACCGGGTCCTGAGCTGCCTGGTCAGGTTCGCGCCTCCGCCGTCCTCCACTCCCGCCACCCCTGCCCACGTGCACCTGGCCTGCCGTTGTGGGTGCATCGGGTCTCCGGGACCCCTGAGGGATGGCATCTGCGTTGCCGCCTGCCTCCTCCTGGGTGCCCGGAGGACCGTGTCCCTCCTGGGCAGACTGGCTGGGTGGTCGTGTGCGGGCAGGGCTCCTGGACGTCTCCTGGGATGTGGCAGGAATGGGGGTGGTGGTTGGCACAGTTGTACCTGACGCAGGTGCTGCAGGTGGTTGGACACCAGAGGGGCCAGGTTGGTCTGGGTCATCCACGGAGTGGTGAGAGTCATCGCTGGCGGTGGGGTCATCATCCCGCGGAGCCTGGTCCTGTGTGACTTCCCCCCCAGTGTTGGGGGGTGTTCGTCGACGTTGACCTGTGTGTGAGAGAGACAATGTTAACAGTGTCACATGTGGCATCCATGTTGCATGCATTTCTGATTTGGCACTCTTCCTCTGGGTAGTTGGATCTGTCCTGCATTCCTCTCACAGTGCACTTGTGCATGGCTATGTCCCTTGGCCACAGCTGTCAGGGCTTTACGCATGTGTGAGACACAATCTTAGTTGATGCATCTATTTGGGTACACAGTCAGCAGTGTGGTGTGCGGGCGTAGCGAGCCATGCAGAGGCGCCTTACGTGTTGCACTGTACGTGGCCAAATGGTGTTTTGGCAAGGCAATTTGATGTTGCAGGTAGGGGACTGAAGCATTTGTGACAGGGTTCTTACCGACACGGTGGGTGGGTATACTGGGTGTGTGGTTAGGTCTGTGCCTGCAGCACGGATGGACTCGTGCACAGATTGACACATGGACCGGTCTTCATCTACGGAAGGGGGGGTTGAGGCACTGCCAGACCTGGTCTGCATGCACACAGTCCACCGGCTGACGAGTGGACATGGCCACACCACCCAAGGGTGATTTAGTCTCCCTGTGTCTCCCTTCCTCCCTCCCTCTGTCACCCTCCTCCCTCCCTCTGTCGGTCTCCCTCTGTCACCCTACTCCCTCCCTCTGTCTGTCTCCCTGTGTCCCCCCTCTGTCTCCTTCCCTCTCATTCCCCCTCTCCCTCCCTCTCTTTGTCACTCTCTGTCACCTCAGGCCAGCTTCCTGGGCACACACAGTTAGCCGGTCTTTGAATGGCCATTGGCTTGTTCATGTGAGTTAGTCCCTGTTCTCCGGGCACCCATTGGGCAGTGTGTCTGAGTGTAGGCTGCTGCTGTGGCGGTGTGTGCTGAGACTCTATCAGAGCGATGCATCTTCATTGTCTGCTGTTATGTGCAAATTGTGCCTTCAGACCCATGGCATCCTGCATGGCAGCCATCATTTGCAGGCAAGACAGTACTGTGTGGGTACACACAGTTTGTATGGCTGTGCCCTGGGCCATATGGGCTGAGGGCATTGTTGTGTGCTTGTGAGTTGCTCAATGTTAGTTTTGCTGCCCCCACTCCCAGCATCGACCACATCCTGTGTTGTGTTGGTGTTTTGTGTGGCCTGTGACTTGGCATGGCCCTGATTGAT